>NC_051049.1:27319878-27663212 GCF_904848185.1 Acanthopagrus latus
CAGCTGTTGAATTTGCCATTAATTGTGGTTGATTTCAGTTAAGGAACTTAACCGTGAGTTAAGGCTGTACAGTGAGGTTCATAATGCTGCTTCTCTCTGGCTTTCCAGCAGCAACAAGCAGCTGTTTTCTGTGAAAAATATGATGCTGCCAATCCAGCAACAAACAGGAGACAAAGTTAGCGATCGGCTGGCAAACAAAGTGGAACATTTAGCAGCTGAGTTATTTATACAAACAGCATTTTAAGGAGGATTAATATTAGACGTACTGTCGTGCCAGATGGCACCAAATAATGCTAATTTTACTGTGCCGGATATGTAAATTGGTGATTGCTTGCTCACACTTATAGTTCATGAGCCCATAATACACCCCAAACAGCTAACAAATGATTAGTGCTGCTTTATCTGTCATCTTAGTATTGACAGGTCTGCACAGCGGCTAATGCGCTCGTCGAGTGGCCACTCATGACACTTTCGCTAATGATTATTGTAGCTCAGGATGAATTAGCCCTCTGAGTGGCTGGTGAGTCAGTAAATCCGGTGAACTGACCGCTGCTGCTTTGGAGCCAATCAGCACAGACTCACATTTGGTGTGTGTATCACTTATCAGAATTCTGACCCACATCTACGTTTATCAACTAACTGAATTGTACTCGCAATGATTTTGAAAATGAAATATAGATGTAAAAGATGCAGTTTGCAAACAACATATGGTGTCATAGCTCGCTAGCTTTATTTATCACATTCATGCAAATAAGAGTGATGGAAATTGTTGATAAGAAAAACCTAATGTAGTCTTCATTAGCACAAGCTACCCATTTGTTGTCACAAGGAGGATTCATTAGTAATGTGTCACCAGGTGCCCAAAACCTGCTGCTTACAAACTGCAAAGGCTTTGCACATCAACAGCAGAGACAATCGACACAGAATATCATGATTGAGCCAGAGATTACGTGTTTCTTCCTACTTTGTTTATCACATAGAAGTGGTTAATATAATGAATCAGAGTTAATTTGGTGTAGCAACTGCTTCCATTCTTTGCTCGCGTTATCATTTGTCCATGTGAAGTTTGTATATAATACTCGACAAGGGATAACCACGAAAGAGATTTGCCAGTATATATTAAACCACTGACTTGTCCGGGTTTGTCTGAAATAGAAAACTGGCAACAGCAGAACACCCACAGGCAGGAGAGCGACATTAATCCAAATGAACACCAGTGCACCTCGGTCAAAAGAGGATAGAAATATAAACATTGTAATATTTGTAGAGCAGATGGGCAGAGCTTTTAAGGCTACCAAACAAGCTGCAGAGATATATAATGTACAGCGTCCCTGTAAAGCCTGCATTGCGTGTTTCTATTCTTTTGGAGATTAAATTATAAGCCGCTGGCGCTTTTCAACTAGACACAGATTAAACCGATACAAAATAAATAGGTACAAGGAGGGGCAGCGCAGCAGGGGAGTGACATTAATCTGACCACACGAGTGTACCTTTCTGACTAGAAAGTAGATGAAAATAGTATCCGGGTGTTACGTGCTGAAAAAAAAAAAAAAAAAAAAGCCCCTCGGGCAGCTTTATCCCAGCTTGACCTATCAGAGAGTTGAAGTGAGCGATGTGCTCAGGTGTCATCGCAGGAGGCCTCAGAGGAGTCAGGGACTGCACAGTTATGGAACAGGATGTATAGGAGGAGCCGTCATCATTATCTGTTACTCACAACTGAGTTGTTTTCTAGTATTCCGTCCACATTTAAACAAGAGTTTAAATACAATTTACAGAATTAAACACAATTATTTCAAATATTTCAAAACTAGGAAACAGTCAGATTTCTTTTAATCAAATTCCACAAACATTTTTAATAATCACGGGGGCTGCAGTGGCCAGATGTGTGAAACTTTGGAGCAAAGACACAAATTTACATAAAGACAGAATGAGCATTTTTTTTAACCTCTTTAAGACGTGTCTTTAACCAGCTGTTTGCATGTTACAATATGTCTAGCTGCTTCATAACCCCTTATACCTTTGTCACCAGCAGGTAAGTGCAACTGTATGGCTTCTTCCACATTGGCAAGGCACTGTACATGTGACTGTTGCTCACTGCTGCGACTATATATAGCACCTGTACATTCATTCAACGCAAGTACCCGTACTCAGTCATCGGAGGTAATATTGCCATTATAATTAAAAAGATAATCAGTGATTTAGTTTACAGCACTGTTATCAGAACAAACTATTCACAGTGCTCCACAACAGAGAATAAAAGGGGAAAAACAATCTCTTTATAAAATCAAATAATGCTGTACGATGTGTTTCTCTTCAAAAGCAGAAAAAAACATTCTTCTAAGGTCAGTTCATATCTAGAAACTGAACGTCTGCAGCGTTTCTACACCTGAGCCAAGGTTGTTTTTTTTGTTTGTTTGTTTTTTTGTTTGCATTTTCTGATCATTTTTCTGAACACCATGTTCCCGGAAGCTTCTTCTAAGCTGGCCTTGACACGACGGCACTCAGCAGTGACCAGTGTCCTGTGTCTCAAAGAGAATACATGTGGGACTAAAATCCCACTTACAGATGTTTTTTTTTTAAAAGGGATTAAACTGATTCAGTGTGTTAACGCAATGACACGTGGACGTTGGCAGGCGTTTGTCCATCAGAGTAGCAGCTCAGCAGCAGTGTGCTGTTGAGAATCCTGTCCTGAAATCTACCTGAACCAGTCGGGCACAGCAGACATCCGCAAGGACAGAAATATTCTCCCTTCCGCTGTTTCTGACGGTGGCACCGCATCAGATAGTCTGACACATACTTCTGTGGGCAGTCGGGCTTCTGCTCTTAGGGCAGAGTACACACACAAATACACACAAGCAAACACACAAGTGCAAGACCGCAGTTGTGCTTTTGTGACTCAAGTCCCAAATCTGACAACTTGGCTGCAGACGGGAAAAGGACATGTCTGGACTCGCCAAAATGAAATCTCTGCTCAGAACTGTTGGATATGTTGCGATCTGAGTCACGGTGCATCTTAATCAGCCTGAAATCAGCTAAAACTGGCTCCCTGAATGAGCGGAGATTATAAACTGCACGCTGAATGTGAGCCCATGTTGGAACATTTGCCAGTAATTACGCCATAATTTGAGAGACCTTCAGTATTGGCATTTAAACATCCCTGTGTGTTGCTTGTTCTTTGTGTGCCTCACTTTATGAATGTAGCACAGGAGTTATTCAAGCTTTTGTTTCCCATTATTCACTGCAAGACTGACCGACTCAAAGACACTGCAAGAAATACAACATGTTTCTTCCACCAGGTATTATGTGTGTGCGCACAAATTCTGTCCCTTTCTGCAGCAGCCAACATTTGAATAAAATCCCTGATATTAGCCCTGAGGAACTAGATGATTCCTTCGGTTGGGTTATTTTTGAGCCAGCGGTTGGTTATAAAAAGAACACAAATCAGCCACACAGTGTCACAGGAGCAAAGCAGCCGACACAGTTCGGTGGTTGTGCAAGACAAGCGAGTGACCCTGTTTTAGTGCTTGTGAAGAAGTGGAGGGGGCCGAGAGGCTGACAGTGACTGAGCGAATTAATTACCAAGCCAGTGAATTGATATTAATTAACAGATAAGTGAGAGATGGCTGCTGATAAATGAGGCTCTATGAAGCAGGAAAACTGAATGGTTGTAAGAACTGGAGTGCATATATGCGTTTATAAGGAAACCTAAAGGGTAAGCTGTGCATTTTGAGAAATAGACTAATTTGCAGGATTGCAAAGAGAGAGCTGAGAGGATTAATGCTGCTCTCGTGTCTGTGGTCAGTCATTATTAAATAAATGATTTAATGAATCTGAGAGATGCTGGGAGGGAGGTTGTACTACTTACCTGTGGACACAGTCAACACAGCTAGCCTGCAAACCGTCTCCTCGCCAGCCTGGAGAATCTCACCCAGTCAGTAGAATAAATGTTGCCTATCTATGTTTTAACAAAAAAGGACATATTTAAAATTTACATTTAATAGTTTGAAACTCATGCTTCTTATTTTTACCCCTTTATGTTTCTTTTTCTTTAATGTGGTCTGGGTGGGTTAAGCGTAAAAACCACTTGGTTAGAGTTGGGGAAAATGTTTTGTTGCTGGAAATTATCTGGATGTTCCATCAAAAACTTCTACCATTAACATGACTGAGAAATCTTCCGTTTTTGTTTTAATTTTTGCCTGGAAATGATCCCAATGTCTCATCATACATGTGTTGCTGCCACCAGTGATGCCAGTACCGTGTTACTCAGTAATGTGTTACTCTAATCTGACCGCTTTTTCAGTAACGAGTAATCTAACGTGTCTATATTTCCAAAGCAGTAATCAGATTAAAGTTACTTATTCAAGTCACTGTGCGTTACTATTATTATTGTCATTTTCCTTACTAAAAATATAAATTTTTGCTTTCTTCTCGCGTTTCGGGGAGTTACGTCGTGTATGTGACAATTCAAGTTTTCAGCATGAGAACAACTCACGTGTTACACCATGCAGCAACGCAAACACAAACAGCAATGGAGATGTGCATTTTCAAGCTGGAAATACAGTCATTATTTTGTGTTTGTGTCATCTAAAGATGACACTCTGTGCTGGCCACAAAGTGCTATCATGCATAACTAAGTTACTTTTCAAAGGAGTAATCAGTAATCAGATTACCTTTTCAAGGTAACCAGCAACACTGGCTGCAAGTTGTCTTGATGTCTCCTAAAAAATATCCAGTGGGTTTGATGTGGAAACACCGTCTCTAATAGTTGTCTCTTGCATGGCAACCATCTCGCCTAGCTGTCACTTTACCACAATCCTCTCCACCTCCTGACATGAAGATCAGCTCATATACATCTAATACGAACATGATATGTGTACGCAGTTGTAGACTTTAGCTACAGCTGCAGTAGTATACACAGTTCTAGTGTGTTTGGAAATTGGAAAAGCTGGAAAAGTTTTTTATAAGGTACAAAAAAAGAAAAAACAGCGCTGTGTCAAAACAGTGTGACGTTTCTTGGGAGCTTGTCCCAGATTTATGACAAAAACGTGACGTGCTATATGTGGACGCAACCCAAACAGTCCCAAAATTCAACTTGACAAGTTGCTATTTTTACTTGCACTCAGCCGGAGCGAGAGCAGGGATTTGACCTGTACTTGAGATCTTGAAGACGACACACACGCGCATCGTCTCTGTCTTTTCGCTTTTAACGTCAACGCTACCGTCAACACTAACGTCACTGTAGATATGAACACCTGAGCATCCATGCATATGTAATCACACTATGTATATCCCAGTGCAGAATAAATCTATAAATACATAACACGTCTACCTGTTTGCACCAGGCAAATATAATAATAATAATAATAATAATAATAATAATATCAATAATTTCTTTATTTTTCCTAGATAAATGTCATCTAATCATTATTATACAAACCCTCATTTAATGATTACTGTGCAGCATGTCAGCTAATGCTGCACACAGCTATAGACCTGCCGGGTGTCTTCTGTCAGAAAGACACCCTTCTGTCTGTCTGCCAGAAATGAGGACATGGAGGGTAATGTGAAAACCTGCATTGCACCAAGTTAGGTAACATCAAAGGAGATGTTCGTACACGCACACACACACACACAGAAACAAATTCCATGATCTAGATTTTTACTTATTAATCCAGCAACCCCAACGGGCACCTCGCATAGTGGAGGTCTGGCAGGATGCTGCCTTCACTTTGAGATTCAGAGTCACACTTGTGTATAACTGAGACATTAGAGTGCTGTTGCCGTTTTTAGCCTCTTTCCTCCAGGAGTCGGCCTTGCTGCATGGCTGAATAGAACATGCACTGCTTCCTCCTGACTACATGGATTTGTCAGGGATTTTTATAAATAGCTCAGCGGCGGCACGTGTCTGTGCCACGCTGCAGACGCAGAACGCAGCTCACAACAGCCAGAGAGATAGATTTGTCAAAAGAGAGGAAGAGAGGCGAGGACAGGCAGAAGGCATGAGGAGGGGGAGGAGGTCAGTTATTGATAAGTCTGTACGGTGTGTGCCAAACCATCAGTATCATATGTCCACGTCTCTCCTCGTCAACTTCACTAGATGACCTTTTTTTTCTGCTCTAAAAAAAGAGGCACATGCTGACACACATACACATTCAACCATGATTTATGGTTAAAGGCTGGTTTCCATTTCCCCTGGAATTGTATTAAAACCGCTTGTCGGCTTGCCTTCATTTAATATTTGTATGCCCATGTGTGCATGCCACCTACAATCCGTGAAAGGTGTCCCTACATAATGGCACTGCCTGAGGGAAGAAAGGCTGAAAAGGCACCAGTCAGTCGTGGAATTTGTCCATCACCAAGGGCAAAGCTCTGTAGTCAGGTTTCATTGTAGTGCACCTTTCCACAACAAGGTCAGAAGTCAGTGTGGCTTATGAAAGACGTACAATAATCAAGGGAAGATGCATGAAAATATATCAGATGCAAAAGTGATATATATGAGATAAACATTAACCAAAAAAAAAAAGAAATGAAAGTTCATCTTGATAGCAGAGAGTAATGTGAGTTGCATATTGATCAGTTGGACTGTCATGTCCATCACTTTGGTCCAGACCAAGATAGTTGTGCATCAACTAGCCAGAGCAGGATTATCGGGGTTCTCAGAGGATACACCCTAAATGAAATGGGGAAAAATGTATGATATGATAAAAACCCTCTAGTGGAGCTACTGAATGGTCCTTTTGGTGAGATGGTGTTTCTCTCAACACTAAAGCCAGTTTGATCACTTTCGCAAATTGCCTTGAAATTTGCTGGACAAACATGATGTTCCTCAGAGGATGTATCCAATTCATTCATTCATTCATTCAGTGATCCCCTGAGCCACTCTGCAGCCACCAACCTCACACCAAAACTTCATTTGCACAGCGTGTTACACACATCCAGCCTCTGCATAGAAGGAACGCATCAAAATTGTGTGATTGCGTGACCTTTTGTGTGCATTTCATCCTCGACTTTACATCGTCAGGCTCCCTCGCTGCAGGGGTCTAAAAACAGCAATGCATCTTGTTCTAGTCTTTGTGTATGTCTTGGCGGTGTTTGCATTACGGATTTCATGGTGGGAGAAAGTAATCCTAACAACGTTCTTTTAAAACCTTCCACGAGTCTATGGAGAAATCTGACGTAGAACTCGACCCTCACTGGTGAACTTGAGTAAACCCATACGCCATACATGCGCTGCTATACTTAAAATATCTCTGGCTATTTTTTTTTTTTTTTTGCAAGCCTCTCTGAAAATAGCTTTTCATTAACAAATGAAGTGCACCTTCAGATTATGACTCACACAGACGACAAACTGTTCTTCCAGTCCAGTGCATCTGTTTTATAAATAACATCTGGTATATAACAGGGGTGTTTCTGGGGCAGGGAGCATCACATCCACATTGCATCGCAAAGGAGCTGCAATAACTTCGGGGCTGTTCTTCCTCGTGTTTAATCTTGATTGATTAAAGCTTCGGTGAGAGCATGTGAGCTAGTAACTCTCCTCTTAACCCAAAAACAAATGCCTCTCCCTGCAGAATATGTTTTTACTCTAATGTTCTCTTTGTAAATGTCCTGTTTCCCTCTCTGATACTCACATCTGATGGCAAAGGAAACTGCCATTCACTTTTCATTTAAAGGCAATATCAGAAAGCTGATTTATTGGTCCAAACCAAACACAAACGCACACGCTGCCTCTTGTGTACACAGACTCACACACGTAAATATGATACCACAACCAGCCAGCGGTGAATGGGGGACACAACACTTTCAAGTTCATTTGCTCCAGCAAATGGCCTTCGGTTGGCTAATGAATAGTACATTTCACGCAATGTTCCCAATTCCAGGTCCAAGCATGAAAACAATCCACTGCTGCAACTCCACCTGCACTGCACTCAAAGTGATAAAGGTAAAAGGCAAGAGGGACTTGTGAAATTGGGACTTTTTAATTAACGTGTGTGGATGAATAGACAGACACAAGTTGTCCTAAATTATCATCATCCATCAGATTTCTTCAGAGATATGTACATAACAAACCTGTCACAATAAAATTGGCTTACCTCAGTATGAAGCATGTTGTTGTTGTGGGGACAGGAAAGTGGCTGAACCATCAAGTCTGTCTCGACGTTTATTTTTGCCGTGTAAATATCATCCTAATAAGGGTGTACCACATAAAAAAAGTAGGCCGGTCCTCACAAGCAACAAAAAGAGAACTAGATTCTATTATTTCAAAGTTCTCCTGTGAAAGTTGCTGCAGTTCATCACTTTCCCTCTGAGATTTAAAACCACTGCACACCAGACTAGAACTCAGGACTGTGTTGCTCAAAGACTACAATCAATATGAGCCTTTACTCTGTGACATCAGGCCTCTGAAAGGCAATATGCCTCATCATTCTGAAGATTCAAATCATGTTGCCTGTATCCACTTTAGATGTGTTACTGGCTCGGTTCTAGTGAGTTCCATTCAGCTCAGCTCAGTTCTTGGTTATATAGTACATCCAGCACACGGTGGCATTTAGGCATTTTTCTGTTGTTCGCTTGCTGAGCTGAGCCCGCCGAGATGAGCAAGACTTCATTGCGCTCCGTCTCCATTGACTCACTTTTGGAGCTGGCCACAAGTGGTTATTCGAGGAATTGTAGTTTTTGACATTTGTTACATTTTCAGGCCCTGGGGTATCCAGTTTTTTTTTCGTTTCCCCTTCAGGAAAGTGCTGAACTTGGCAGCACAGCCTTCTCCGGCACAGCCTTCTCCAAGTTGCATCTTTTAAATGGAACAAATTAGGCAATCTTAAAACTTGATCTCTCATTCCACTTATATACATATTTGCTTTTGTAAGTACTCAGGTCTTTACTGCAGAGAATACTGAACTGTTTCAGATATATAAGAATGCTTATTTGCTCTCAGATGGAGAGTTAGATGACGATGGATACCACTTCCATGTCTCTGGGATTTTATGTGAATGTATTGTATGACTGTCTAACTATCCAATGATTTCTTATTATTTCCTGTGAAATAGGCCCACTTTTATAGAAATGTTTAACCTTTGATGGAGCATCCTCACAACCCTTCCCCATCTGGAGTGACCCATGTGTCCCAGAGGCAGAGGGCTGACAAACAGTACATGACAGCAGCAGTGTGCAAATAAGATGGGACAGCTTGTGACGAACTATGGAGATGTGGCTCATATCTGTGCATATACAATTTGTCAAGTTAAAGAGAATTGAGTGTTTTTTTTAGTGTTTTTTAATGACCAATTTTAGGGGCTGTTTCCATACTTTACTTTTCATAGCCAAACAATAAATCATCCTAACTGCTGTGTGTATTATTGTATTTATTCTGTGTGATCATTCTAATAAAGAAGATGAACAGTACAGTATCTCTCTATGCTCCATCTGTAGAAGTAACTAAATAGAGACCCCAGTGCTACAAGCCATACTGTGAATTGAAGCTGGATATTGTCAGCTCCATATCTTAGCCTCTGTAACTGAACTCCAGTCATGAATTGTTAGGGGTTTTCTTAAAGTCTGCAAACTGCAATCAAACAAGAAAACCCTGAGTGGATGTGAATTTGGCTATCAGGGATGTTTAAGCTCTCTCTGAATGAGGCAGAGCCCGCACTGAATCAGTTTCTTGCATATGGAGTTGCACCTGTCGTCTACATCCAGCCCAGCCAGTGGGCCTCTCCGCATCTTGTTTCTTATCATCAGTTAATTCATCAGGTTTCCCAACAACATTTAAGAACTGATGCATAGTCTAAATATCTAAAGGGGCAGCCCGGCTTCATGAAGCTAAAACATACGATTAGCCACCCTGGTAACAGCTGAAGAATATGTTCGATGCTGCCAAGCTAAGATGCATTTTTTTTCCTGGTGTATTGCAATCACTGAAAAACAGGAGCGAATACAATCATTTAGCAGTATTATCACAGTGACCTTCACTTATTCAGAGAAATTGATTATGACGTATTTGCTGCTTTCCAGTTATGCTCTGGGTTCACATTTGTGCACCTTCATGCATTCAATTCATTAAATTCCCGCTGATGAACATAGTTCTTTCCACATCTCTTCAGAGCCTACAACCTACAGGTCACAACCTCGCACCTACACACAAATCATCATCCGCTTACATAAGACATAAGATGTATTTTCTTTGTCACAGCTGTACACTGAGATATCAGAGTCAGAAGTCATTGTGTCGCCTGTGTGTGTTTTACAGCAGGTTCAGCACCATGAAGACCAGACTAGGCTGCCTGTCCAACAAATCTGACTCCTACAGTGACTTCTCTGAGTTCCTGCCTCCGGCCCACGAGACAGCCGCCAGGTGTCTGAAGTGAGTCTGCCAAAAAATATCTGAAGTTTCCAACAAATGGAAACGCTTCTGTTGTGTTACAGAACTCTCTGGATGCCACAGTCTGCCTTGAGTTTGAATTTGTTACACTTCTTCGAAAACGTTTCTTCAAATTAAGTTTATTGCTTTTTTTAGTGTGGCTTTCAATCTCATATAATCCACTCCTGTCAACCCTCATGCCAGAAACATGGATTAGCAGCTCAGCCTTCTGTTGTTCATCATACACAATACATTTGTGTGATACGATTTAACCTTTTCAAATAAGCGCTTGGTTTTTATTTGCTGCAAACTTGCGTAACAGTTAACAAAGCCGTGGCAAATGCTGATGAAGAAACATTTCTCCTACTGCCATCAAATCGGTTTGAACTGACGCTGCCTACAGCTGCAAGTGGGCAAAATGTTCAGTTGTAAGCAAAAGGCACATTTGAGATGTCACAAGTTATTTTAATGAAGAAACATTCATGAAGTTTGGTTCAGTAATGAATTAATTATAGGTCTTCTGAAAATGTAACCAAATCTGCTGCATCGAAAATATACATACAGTAAACTGAACAATCAATTTGGGTGATTACAGAATGTTGTGTGAATCAAATTGTCTTTGTAGCATGGACTCTGAACTTCTTCTGAGTGATTCTGACTGATAACAGCTGACGACTTTTCTCGACTCAGCCATAAACACTGCAATGGGAATGTCTAAGGAGCTCAGCATTCATCTGAAAGAGCAAATAATAGAGGTTGATGTTCAAGATAGAAGCACCTTAAACACAGCACCTTAAAGCCCCCCTGATGTTTGCTGTTGATCACACGGACAAAGAAAAAACTTCCTGGAGGAAAACTCTTCTCGGAGAAGAGAAGGTGAGGCCTTTAGCCCCAAGAACACCATACCAACTGTCCAGCATGGTGCAGTCAGTATCATGTTGTGGGGCTGTTTTACTGCCAGTGGATCTGCTGCTTTAAAGAAAGTAAATGGAATAATGAAGAAGGAGGATTATCTCCAAATCATCAGCCAGAAGATTGGCTCTTGGGTGCAGTTGGGTGTTCCGATGGGACAAAGATCCCAAACGCACATCAAATGTGGCTAAATCAGGCAAGAATCTAGGTTTTGGAATGGTCTTGTCAAAGTCCTGACCTGAACTCCATCAAGAACTTGTGGACTGTGCTGACAAAACAAGTCTGTGCGAGGAAGCCAACAAATGTAGCTGAACTTCACTGATTCTGTCGAGAGGAGTGGCTAAAAATTCAGCCAGAGGACAACCAGAAGCTTGTGGATGGCCATCAAAAGCACCCAATTGGGGTGAAATGACTGTATGTATATTTTGACCCAGCAGATTTAGTCACATTTTCAGTAAACCTATAATAAATCAATTACTCAACCAAATTTCATGAATGCTATTTTGTGACAAAGTACTTTGTATTCCTCTTTTTCCATCACAGAAACATGAGAGCTGTAGAAACCATTGGAACTGAAAACTGCTCTTGACTAATCTATTCTAACCTATTTACATGAGTGAAAATAGATTAACACATGTCTCCCTCAGTGTTGGAGGTGAACCTGTGAGTGTGAGATATGTGAGGAACGTGAGCGAGGAGAAGACATGACCTGCTTTTCAGAAGACACGTGTCGTGTGTCATAACATCACATTAGCAATACAAACGGTATAGGGGTGTCGCCATTATTGACGATAATGGAGATATTAAAAAGTATATTTCCAAGTCACAGCATGCAAGTGGGTACGAAACCTATAAGAGGGGAAGCTGTTGCAAAGGTTAAAAAAAATCTAAGATATGTTATTATTATTATTATTATTATTATTATTATTATTATTATTATTATTATTATTAAAATGAGATGTCAGACAGTTATTCTTCTATCCCGAGCTTCCTCCTGAGCGGAAGAACAACCGCGAGCATTGAATAAATCATACATCAAACTCCTCTGCCCTTTCAATAATATATACAGTACCATCTGGTGTTAAAAATGCATGAAATTACAGTGGTTGTTCGGCATCTTGCTCAGGCACTTTCTTCCGGCTCTTTCTCTCCTTCAGAGTGTCAACCGACGAGGTTGTTCGGTGGTCAGAATCGTTTGATCATCTTCTCTCTCACAAACGTAAGTGGACATTCTCTATTTCTGCACAAATCACCTTTCTGTAGCGGTAAAATAGCCCTTTCCCCGTTTCTTTGATAGTTTCTGCTTCATACTCAATTCAATTCAAGTCAATGTCCTTCCCTCTAAGACCATCTTGTCAATTCTGTGTTGTAATGACTCCTTACTGCATAATGAGTCACACACTTGTCTGTGACCTTCCCCTTGGACCAAACACACACTGGCACAGACCCACTCACAAAGATCCATTTGCACAAACCGGTCACGCATTTATTAACTGCTAACCAGCTGTGTGACGTAACATCAGAGGCATCAAAACTGAACTGACAGGACTCAGAGCACATCCACCTTGTGGGATTTCTCCAGAAATACTCACCACACACTCTTGCTCCACTTCGAGCTAAATCTGCTTGATATGAAAACCCTTTCTTTTTCGGAATGTTTGTGTTTTACAGAGTGTTTCACTGAGGTCCAGAGGGTCACAACTGATGTAGAAATGGTTTGATTGAAATAAAAACTCAGATTGCAAGCATAGCAACATGGACGAAAAGTTGCTTTATGTTTGTAGCTGCTTGGAGTAAAGCAAGGAAAACTGATCCAGATACAGTTCAGACATCCAAGTCAGAAACTCAGGCAAGCTCCACCAACCCCAGCTTCACCATCGTAAGCACAGATGGCGCCACACATAGCGAACAATACTTTTTATCCTTTCATCACTTCTTACTTAATGGTAGTGGATGTGTTGTAAAACGTCTAGTCACAACAATGTCGTAGCTGCCGTTTTCACTTCTGCTCAGACGATTTTATGCTTGATAGAAGTCTTTGTGAGCATGAGGAGGGAGGCGACCCCTAATCTGTTAGATCAGCTGCTGTAGCTGCTTGTGAAGTTCACAGGCTTTCCATACAAACATCCCTTTGCTGTGGGCGTCAATGTTTTCCCAAGCAGATACACCGGGACGCATTTAGAATGAAAGTAGGGAATACAGATTCAGAAATACTGACTTCCGACTCGCAATAGAATGCAGCGTTAGTACCTCAAACAAGGATATAGTTGACCAAGTCATCCAACCGGTTCAAAAATGTTAAAAATTAATTACATTTGTGTCATAATTATTGATATTCTGTAAAATAAACATAATCAAACAAAAAATCAAAAAAGTACGAACTCTGAACGTAAATACATTTCAGTCAGCATATGTGTCAAGTCACAAGTCTATCCGCTCCAAATCCAAATGAGTCTCAAGTCATTTATTTTATGTCATCAGAACTGTGACTAAATTCCATATCTTTGCCAGTTAGAATAAAAAGAAAGAAACTTTTGAGCATTACATGATGTTTCAAGCTTTAATCACTGGACCGATTGTTGTTGTGATAGCCAGGGCTGGACTGGAACAAAAAAAATTGGCCAGTACAACCAACTAGTAATTTATGTATGTGTTCCCCAAAGGAATGTGTTTTACTATTATCCCAAATCCAACTCTGCTGCTGACTTTAGAAGTCTGTCAATTAATCATTGTGGAAAGCAAATAAGTACATTTACTCAACACATAGTTCTACCTCCTATATTAAATTGGAATTGGAATATTCTATTTCCTAAGCATAATGCATCATCAGCATCCTAAATATCAGAAGTTTAGCATCTATTGTTATCTCCACCACTTTTATCTGCTCTGTGTAATTCAATTCTGCCACCCTTTTTATTGGAATCATCTCTAATACGTATTTTCTGATATAGCAGCTCACTTCTAACCCTTCAGGTTAAAAGGTGCTCCCTCCTTTAAAAAGCTACAACATTGTTATATAAGGCTAAAGACTGTGCTGCTGTATGAACTCATGCAAAGCAAATATTAAAAGCATTTGGCACTGTCTTACTCTCTTATTCAATGTGGGCGTACCTTTTGCTAATAATACTTTTATACTTTTTTTTACACTTGCTTTAGTAATGTAAATTGCAAAGCTTTTACTTATCATTTAGCAGTTTTTAAATCGTTTTTTAAAAAATGTGTTTAACCACAGCATAAAGAGCTGCTACAAATTCAAACTACTATGCAGCCTTTTAACACACCTTTAACCTAAATATCTAAAATGCCATGATGTCGCCTAAAACGGACACTTGCTGCTCATCCAACACTTCTCAGCCTTGACCGTTTGCTATTTTATCAGAATAAGGTGCTGTGACTGCCAGATTTTGGGAACTCTGCAACACCATTTAATACTGATACATATAAATCAGCATTGCTCATCATTCTGCATCTACAGTGAGATTCTTCACTCTGAGCACGCAACTTCTCCAGACCTCCCTTCTTTCTCTTAGGTTGCCCCACGTTGCCACTCCTCATGCTCACCACTTTGAAACTAGCAAAAGTTACAGGAGACAACGCAGAGAAGGGGTGGGGCCACTTTTGTATTATATCCTGATTGATTCGGTCCACTATCTATATTGAAGATGGACCAATGGGCCGTCCTCTCTAAATTGTGCTCTTAGAAAATAATTATTAAAAAATTAAAAAAAAAAAAGAGGAGGGCTGGAATATTTCATTGGATTAGCCCAATGTCCTACAAGAAAATCAACCAATGGGCCGTCATGGTCAATAAAAATGATTATAATATACTTTTTTGATTAAATTATGACAGCCCGGCCCAAAAATGTGCAGATGGCCAGTCCATGCCTGGTGATAGCAGTCCATTGCAGTCAGTCACACAGTTGCTGCTGAGCAGATTTGAAGGCACCCTGCAGACTTTTGCTGTATAAGTACGCACATCAGTCAAGTACTTCACACCTACACCTGCCTGCCAGTGTAACCTTGAAGTATGTGCATGCCTTGCTGTTCCATGTTCGATTGTTGGAGGTGGTATATTATTATTATTTATAATATAATTATTTTGTTTGTGATGTGTCAGCAATAAGGGGAAATGCTAGCGTTGATGTAACCAGTGTTCAGATAAATGTTGCTTTCTGAAAAAGCACCATCAAATTTAAAAAACAAAGAAAGGCCACGAATGTTCACATAGGAGAAGCTGGGACGAGTTGGTTCTAAAAATCGCTTGTCAAAATAGTTGCGGATATATATCTTCAAATTGATTAATGAACAAGAAAAGTCTAGAGGGTTTCCTTTTAATGATCAGCCATCACCGCAAGTCTTCGTCATTAAAGAATCGTAAGCGTGTTTGAGTCTTACATATGAGAGACTTTGAAAATGGATGTGACTGCAAACGCTTTGCTTGCTACTTAGCAGTTAGATGTCTTTTTCAATTTATGATTTGTACAGTTCTTCAATAAAAGAGAGCTGTAAACAATCTCCCCCTCGCATGAAAATTATTTGTTTTTGTTCAAATCGAGGTTGTGACATAACACCCCGGCTGGACACATAACCATTAGGAAGCTAATGTCGCCCGTGAAAAACAGCGTTTGTCACGGGGGCCAAGAAAAGGGCCGACCCCAGGCGGGATGCACCTGTGTATCCTGTTTCAATTGACCGAGCATTAGAGAGGTGAACTACAACAAGTACATGGACACATAACACTAACACATTACATAATTCAATATCAAAGCAATGGGGCCGGGACACTGAATGTTCCCCTGATAGGATATTGCATTCACCTTGCCCTAATTTAATTTGTAAGGCGCAATAGTGAATTACGCTTAGACCTTCGTGGATTCAGGGTCATTCCTCAGTGTGTAAAGCCGATTGTGTGTGTGTGCTGTTGGGGGCCTGACCCGAGAACACTGTCGGCTGTTACATGTCTTGTTAGTAGAAAGAACATTGTGTGAAGCTGACGAGCAGCCGGGCTTTTGATATGTCAGGGCTATAGTGTGCATTCTAGCCAAAGTTGTCATCCAGAGTGACGAAGTGACGGGAACAGTCCAAAACAGCAGACAGTGTTTTAAGCTTACTGCTACAGTGTATTCTTTAATTAACATCCTGGCTGGTCCCAGAGTGCCACAGTGATTGTCCCCAGTGATCGTCTCAGCCCCAGCTGCCCCACATTGTCCCCGTTGCTCCCAGCTGCTCCTAATTGTTCTGATGTATTTAAGCGTGAGTCTCTGGACAGTCAGTTCATTAAGCTCCCTTGTTGCACTGACTTAAAGTTTCTCAGCCACATTTACTGCTAAATTCATGTCAGCCTGCTCTCCATTTTCACTCTGACTTTTGTCAAATTATCTCCCTCAGTCATTCTTGCATTCTAACCTTCTAAACCACCTACTGAGCAATGGACCTTTACCCCCATCCTTTCCGAATGAACGCTACCTTAACAAGTTACCAATCTTTATCAATCTTTGTGCGCTTTTGGTTTTAGGGTGCTTTGTTTTTTTTTTAAACCATGAGTGCTATGGAGCAATAATTTTCCATCTTTTTCCTGGTTCTGGACTGTAGTTTTTAGGATGATAGTCTATGTCCAGCGGCATTTCTCTCTTCCCAGTCTCTAGGTGAAACAACATCATCCAAGCTAGCACCATACACACTGACAAACGTTATCCCTAGGCAAACTTGGTAGCTAATGGTGTGAACCTAAACAAGTTAGTAGCTGTTACCTTATTCTTTTGCTGGGATTTAGCCATTTTATGGCCAGGGCCCACTGTGCAAAACAAGTATCCCATGCACTCTTTCACAGTCAAGGGCACCACCCAAGCTGATAGGTTCTATGTAAAGAAAAACAACAGCCAGAGCTTTTATTCAGTCAGTCAAGGGCACTACTCTACTCAATACTCAGGGCTAAACTGAGACCCAATATTTTCACCATGAGCAGGCCCTTGGCGACAGTGGCAAGGGAAAAGAAAAACGGCCTTTAACAGGCGGAAACGTCGGAGCAGAACCTCGGAGACTCAATGGTGGGCAGATTCTTTTCCCGTGATACCAGAATGAGATTTGGTGCAGCCCGGCCAATCCCCTGCACTGTCACAGTGCTGTGGTCATCAGTCTACATATGCGAGACAAGCGGCATGATTCACTTCATGCTGTTGGTTTGATGCTGATCTACTAATTAACAGTCCGTGGGAGTAATGTCCCAACAGATATAGCACTACACCAAGACATAGAGTGAAGGACACTGCTAGCAACAATGTTTTATGAGGATCGGGATGCACTCAACACAGACTTTCATACGACATCAAATGGCAATGTGAAAGGGGTTACTCAAAGTGGTGGACCCTACAAACTGTCAACTGAATTTGCAACTCTTATGTTCAGATGTCTGCTCAGTAAATTTCACTGTTGCTGTTTTGACTTTGGAAGAACTCAAATGCTCTATGAGCCCCACCACTACCTCCTCAGCCTCAATCAGCAGACGTACTGTCATTTGTGACTTGCTGTTGAACGTAGTGGAGCAAATAGCAGTCCGATATTTACATTAGGGATGTCATAGAGACCAAAAACAAAGCTAAAAGAGTGAATAAGAATACCTTATGTGTTTTCGTATACATGCAACAAAAACAGACCAGTCACTTCATAAAGATTATTAATGGAAATGTTTAAAGTCAGTTTATGTAGACTATGTGCGTGAGTACAAACCACATTTAGAGCAATCAGTATCCAATGATGGCCTGTTGGCCGCTACAGTTGTGATTTAGATCTAACAACTGGGGGCTCCTAAAGATAGCTGCCGTAGCATCATTTACATCTGAAATTGAGGAGATTTTTTTGAAACTGAAAGAAGACCGAAGAACAGAACTGAAGGCTTTGCTTTTCTCAATGGAAAGCATGTCTTCACTTCTTATCTGGTGGACTGTGATAGACAGATGGTTCGTCCAATCGCCTGCCAAGTGCTTTTTTGAAAGCGCCCGTCCTTCTCTAAGCAGTTTCCAAGGACAACTTCCCAGATGGTTGTGTGTTACAAACCATTTGGCACGTCCGGTTATTTTGTAAACTGACGTAATTCACTGAAGACCTACATGAGACCACACATGAAGAACCCTCTTTGATGCCATTTCACAATAAAATCCTGAAATGGTTTAATCAAAAGTATAAGGCTTGTTGGTTATAGCTTGATCTTTGTCGGTTTTATTCAGTATCAAATATCAATGTAGGTTGTGTTGCTTTGTAAAGTTATCTTAAAATACAATAAACAGTATACAGTAAACAGAATACTCTCATCTTTTCAGTCTGGGGATGCCAAACCAGATGTAATGTAAAAACACTTTTAAAACACTTTCTTGCACAGTACTGATCTTGAGAGAGATACGGCACCTCACCCATGACTGTCTAGTATCCAAAGTCTGATGCTACTAAATGTCATAACTAATGTAGAGCAGGGAAGTTTGATCTCTTTGTACAGGTATGCACTCTCTGAGAGCTCTTCACAGAGTGTGTCCCTACAGAGGAAATCCATTCCAAAACATTAAAGTCGATGAGATGGACCGCAAGAAAAGCTTGATGATTCCGCTTGTGTTGATGCAGTTATTTGGCGAAGTCTGCAAACAAACCTGTGTGTGTGTGTGTGTGTGTGGGCCATCCACTGTGCCCTGCCCAGATTTATTAGGTAAACATCAGAAATGACAGGGTTTGAAAAAAACATGTCAACGTAACACAAGCTGGTAAAAAAAAACAAACAAAAAAACAAAAAAAAAACACATGCCCTCCCTCCATGTTATCATTAGCACATTAACTGATCACTTATCTTGACTGATGAAGACATGAAAAAAAAGAACTCTTTGTGGGAGTACTTTGCTCCTATTTGTTTGTGTTCTAATCATGAGAGCTGATTCCACCTCTGGGAACACAAGTGTGTACACACAGGAAAGATGTCAACATAGGATGAGGGGTATTATCACATTATTTAGCTGCTCTGTGCTGAAGGAAAAACAGAACAACTGCAGAAGAGGGAGTTCTCAGCCTCTACACAGAAATAGGTGCAAACGCTGCAGTATCCATCATGTTTGTGAAGTGTCTTATTGTTTTTACATCCTCCCTAAGCATCCTAATCTTTTTTTTTTTTGTTGTTTTGTTTTTGTCCTTTACAGATGGCCTGGCTGCCTTCCGGTCATTTCTCAAGACGGAGTTCAGCGACGAGAATATTGAGTTTTGGATGGCCTGCGAGGAGTACAAAAAAATCAAGAGCTCAACCAAGCTTGTGTCTAAAGCTAACAAGATCTTCCATGAATTCATTGATATTCAGGCACCGAGAGAGGTGTGTGTGTGTGTGACTGGGGTTAATGTCTTCTTCCATTTTATTAATTCTCCATTGTCAAAAGCCCTTCATCTAATTATGTGATTGTGATATCTTGGTACATTTCTACAGCATACAAAATGTAAGTGCATTTCAAACACCACTGTCTCCATTTTCACAAAGAGTTGGTCTTTGCTACACCCCATCAACCCCCTGACATGCACTTTATTTGCTCTTTGCTACACTAGAGGGACTTTGAGAAGTGAACAGTAAACGCATGTAAATAAAAGTGACTTAAATCTCTGTGAAATCATGGAAAAAATCACCCTGTATATCTCAGATGATGTGACTTAATGTGAGTGACCTTCTTTTCCTGGCAGATAAACATTGACTACCGCACCAGGGAGAAGACCAAGCAGAGCCTGGAGGATCCAACCCCAACCAGCCTCAACGAAGTCCAGGCTAAAGTCTACAGCCTCATGGAGAAAGACTCCTACCCACGATTCCTCAGGTCCAAGATGTACCAGGACATGGTCAACAGAGCGAGCGCACAAGGCCAGCGGAGGTCCGTTTGACTGGGTGCGATGAAGACCACGGAGGACATAAAACTGGACCTACACTGTAAATCATCCATTAACCCTTTGACATGTCTGAATACTGTGAATCTGCAAGGATGGGATGACATGCTTGACTGTTTCCTTTGTCTACACCAGCTCCATGCATGCAACCCCTCTAGGAAAGACGCGTCTTAGTGCACAGCACTGTACAGTGCAGAGAAGGAGATTGGATGAGGATAAGCTAATCATTTTACCTCTACTTGGTGCTGGGTGACATGTCAATAAAATGACCGCGTCATGCCATAAATATCTATCACAACACACACTGTTCTCACTATTGATTTCTTTGAAATGGATGAGAAGAAATCAGCGATTTGCCATGTCATTAACATCCGTACTGATGGAAAACATTTAAACTTTTAAACTAGAGCTCTTGAACAGAGCACGATAGAACAGCTTTTGATCTTGCAAAACAATTCCTGGTATTAAAAATGTACTTCAGCTGCTAAAATTAAGCGTCAAGCTCTAGAATAAACTTTCAAGTTTGAGCTGAGGGTTGTTTTCAGTTCAGTTGCATAGCCCAAGCTTTATAAAACATATTGGATGGAAATACTTAATTTAGAGAAATAATTGCAGTGGGTACTTAATGTAACGTAGAGTTGATTTTCATTCCATCAGCAAGAAAGAAATAATCTGTGATAAATATCCTTTATGACACCCAGCACTGTCCCGACTTCTTTGTGAAATAGATGCTGTGGTTATGCAGGTGACTAGACCTGTTGTGGTAGTTTGTGTGTTTACAACGAACAATAAAGTGAGTTAACACTTGATATCTGAAACTGTGCCAAACTAGATTGCACTTAAATGTTGATATAGCTACATAATCCTGTGTATTGTCAACTATTCCAGGTATTCTATGTGACTTTAAATGTGCGGTATAATTAAGGGTTGGGTTCATCTTTCCTTTCAGTTCACGCTGAAGGTAGTGGAAATCTGCTGTCATTGAACCTGTTCAATATTAAACATTCTGCCAGACCAATCCTTTGAGGCGGGCCAGGATTCAGTTGTAATTTATCACTGGTATCTTTTTAAATTAGATTTAATTAAAGTCATGTCATCGTGCTATCGGGACCAGAGGCATTATTAAATGTAATCCGCTTCATCGGACAGTTTGACAAAATGACTCATTATTTGCAAGAAATTTGGGAGCGCTCACTAAAATGGAAATTGCACTGGATTACATAACTCATCTGCTAATAATCAGTAGGCAGTGCTTCATTAAACTGAAGATTAAACATTGGTCTCCCAGTCACTGGAGCAGTGAACTGAAAGCAAGCCCCAACCCCCACAGAAACATGCGCACATTTCCTAAATTATTTTCAGCATGATGCAATACTGAATAAATATTTATATATTCTCTACTTGTACAGTATGTTATGAAATGACTGCAAAAAAAAACAAAAAAAAAAACAATTTAAATGTAGATTATGTCTTCAAAATGACTAATGTGTTTGAACTGTGCTCCCTCAGTATTTGCACTCATTTTTAAACTGGTTGACTGAAAAGATTTCCTGAGTATTTCGGGAGAGACATTTATTTTCTTTACTGCATGTGTGCTGAAAAAAGGCCAAACCCAACATTAACTGGCTGAACAACATATCACCCGATATTGTACGTTGCCGTGTTCCACATGAATGTAACCTCCCTCCCCCTCTTAAATTTTGTGATTAAAAAGGGAATCTGCATCTACATTTCACTGCACTCCGTGACTTCATTGTCGTATTACCAAAATGGCATTAGAGCGATGAAAATGTAGTCATCCACTCATCAGACAGACGGACTGACCTGGATTCCACTGCTATTTCATAACAGCAATGAAGCCGACAAAAAAAAAAAAAGAAAAAGAAAAAAGAAAAAAAAAATCTCTAATAAGTGAAGACCCAGTCTGACTGTGGGGTGATTTATTACTCTGTTTCACAATTCATTCTTTGGACCAGGGATTTAGGAATGTACTGTATGGTTTGTACTACTACTACTAACATTTCACTGGAATAACTAGCAGGCAAGGGATCAAATTAAATTATAATAACTAGCTGAAAAAGTTCAGTTACTTTGCAAATTGCAGAGAACTTTGCTCAACACCTAAAACTTTACATTTAGTCACATCCTAGGTTGGATGTTACAGCTGCTTCAACAGCGATGAGTCACACACGGTAAAGAGTGATGAAAAACTCATCGGAACGATAATGAAGCGTTCATAGTGCTATTTTTGCTTAGTGGCTAAGAAAAAGCCAGTGCTCTCTTGTAGTATCTGGGGCACTGGTGGGATGGAGTCACCCACCGTGACATTACACATCCATTAACTTAGCTGTTGTTGTCAACGTGTTAGTCACTCAGGGAATGAAGAGCAGGGTGAATGTGGGACAGCACCCTGGCCAGTAGACATAACACGGGCCTATCTGGGCCAGTAGACGGCAATCACATCTAACACGCATCTCACTGTGAAGGAGATTACAAGCTAAACATCAGCTCAGCACGTAATGATGACTAGAACAAACTATCTGTAGCTGTGAAAGTGGAAATTACAGTCATGTAATTGGACATCGGAGAGTGAGTAAACAACGTGTAGGCACAGGAATAAAGGATGTGAACGTATTTGTCGGCAAACCACAGATAAGGCTGAAAATCTCAACATCTCGTAAAAATAAATTCTGGATGTTTTGTCTCACAAACCAATCTCAAGAAAAAAACAACCACAACCCATTAACAACCAGTGTTGAGTTACATTTCTTTTAAAAGTAACCTGTAACGTTTTAAGATTACTACCATTAAATTGTATGTTACTGCCTTATCAATTGAGAAAAGTAATGTGTTAGCGTACCTATTGTTGTTACCAAAATTATGGCAAATGCCCTTTGAGAGTCCTTGTGCATATTGTCCAGACAGCGTGTACCCAACTGTACATGTACCACTGAATGTGTTGACTCTACCGTCATCTTGTAGGCTTCTTCATGGCCCACAAGGTAACTCTGCAGTTTTATAATAGGATTGCCAGATGCTATATAACATGAACTCTTTATTTAACTGACAATCTGACAGTGGACTGAGCAGAGGCATACAGTATTAGGCACAGCTGTTTCAATGAAACCAACACAAGCACTCATCCTCCAGGCACAACACTAGTGCATTGCCCGTAGGAAATATGTATTCCTATAGAAAAGTGGGAGGTTATGTAGCTTTTTCATGGATGGCCAAATGAGGCTGTGTTTGAAGGTGGGACGTCAGGGATATTTAGGTTTGTTGTGAAATTTGATATTCCAGGGTCAAATTGGCAGTTTTTGACTATTTTTGATTTTACCATTATATTTCACCTTAAAAACTATTTACCTTGCCTTGCTTGCTGTCATTTTTTTTAGCACAACCTCACATGTGTGACTGTACAGTTATTTTTTTCATTTTGATATACTATATTAACACTATGGACCTAAAATCACAAAAAAAAAAAAAAATCAGAGTAGGAAAGATATAGATTTTTTACTGTGAAAACCACAAATATGTTTGACAAAGCATTGTTATTACTTATAATGCAAAAATAAATTGTTGTTTGCTAAATCTGTGTGTAAATGTTTGAAATTTTCAAAGTTATATGCAACTATTCACATTTAAATGCAGGCAATGCCTCAGGCTCAGGGCTCCACAGCTCCTTCCAGCTGAATGAAGAGCTGCACTGCCTGCTCCACATTCAGCATCTCCTCATTGTTTTGACTCATTAAACAAAAACACGACTCCACTACACACTAAACACACTACACCAAACACTACATAACACACTAACTGTACACTCCAAACATGCTAAATGTCACAAATCTTTCAACTCCCTTGTTTTTGCTTGCAAACACGTCCTGCTTGCGGACACTTTCGTGAGCCCATTTTGTCAGTTTCTTCCTGCACCAAGTGCGCAGCAAACATGACAGCAATGTTCATGACACATATGTCAGAACTGAGACTCACGGAGGCTACGTCATCTTAAATTTGTCACGTGATTTGGACGTATTGGTGCGTCCCTTGACTTAGGAGGTGGGGCGTGGGGGTGGGCTCTGCAGTGATTGGCTCTGGTGCACATGTGGCTATGGTGGCTATGGTTGACAATGCTAGCGGAATTGGTAAATCACTTAAGAAATAATTCATTGACAGTATCATTATAGTCCAAACAAATCCAATGTTGAACACACATCCAAATACTCTAACAGACTGTTTTGTACCCCCAACAATGTTAACAGTAGACAGCCACTGATCATACAGATAGGGAATAGCGTGCTATCTAAGTTTTGTCTCCTTTGTGGTGTGATTGAACAATTAAGCCATCAGGACCAAGTGAGCTCCCCCACTTCCTCTGATTGTCCAGCAGTCTACCAGGGCACCCAAGGGTGTGTGGACATGGGAAAGCAGACAAGACCAGGCGCTCAGTCATGGGCACAAGCCTCACCAGTCTCCCTTCCTTTGCTGTTTTCGACAGGAAGATGACACCTATCAGCTGCACGTTTCCTCGCCTTCGCCCTCCAAAATAGTCAATATAAGTATTACAGCATAGAGTGCTGGGAAAACGGAGCCCTGTATTACTGTCTCATTAACCTTCTATCCCTTTCTATCTCTTTCTCCATGTCTCTGTCTCCCTCTGGTCTCAGTCTCTTCATCAATAGTAAACACAATCCCCATGGTGCAGGGCTGCCATGACTATGGATTATGGGGAGGATGAGAAGGACAGTTGATTAGTCCTTCTGTTCGGCTGCGAGACAAACAACAGAGGCGGTGCGGGAAAAACAACATAACAAATTTGATTGTGTCAGACATTGAGCAGAATCAAAACATGCCGCAGGTGTATTAAATCAAGCTCCAGCCTCACATGACTGTGATGATGTAAGATGTAAATATAACACATCCCATTCTGATTTTTAATGCATATTGTATACGGTATTTTATTAACACCCTGTTTGTCATATGGTTAAATGTCATCAACAAGCCATGACATGCTTACTGTACAGTGCAACTTTAATTAACATCTAGACGCTGAAGCTTGAAGACTCATATGTTTTTTCTCAGGAGGTGGTGGAGACCAAACCAGAGCTAAAAAATTAGTGAATATGGACCTACATTTGTCAGATGCCAAGAGTCGAGACTTGAAATGAATGCTAATGTTTCTTTGTTTGCTGGATGTGTCGATAAGCACGACTATCTGCATTACATTTGACATAATGAATCACCTTATTTATGATCTGCACTGGATTCATGAAGAGGTGGTCGACTATGGTGGGAGAACAAAGTTCACGACAATCACGCCAGCATCAAGTATTTGTATCCAGTCTTTTGTTAGGTTTAATTAAAACAGGCAATTTGGTCAATGTTATGGAAAGATCATCACTTCGGTAACCTGCTGAAAAGAAAAAAATCATTTCATGGCGTACTGACAAAATGTATCTTCATCATGAAAACAAATGAATAAATTAAGGCCTTTGAAGCTAACTTTAGCCAGACACAATCCTGAAATCTCACCTCCAGTTTTCACTGAAGAAAATAAAAAAACACAACTGAGTTGTTGCACCACACTAATCTTGTTTTATGAATTTGTTTGTCTGTTTCCCCCTGAGATCAAGCGAGCAATCACGTGTGAGCCCAGCTTCAGCCTGCAGAGCCATGAAGTCAGAGCGGTAGTCACTGTTTGTTCAGTAACTCTTAATGTTGACATAGAACTTCTTTGGGTTCTCGGCAACAAACCTGATAAGTGTGAAGTGGATCAGATAAACGGTTGTTGAGAAATGGGAATAACATCCAGACAAACACAGGTTCCTTGTTTTCATAGTTGTGTGTAAATGTGAAGATCTACATTTATATCCAAGCACCATTTTAAAATTAAAATTAAAACCTGCCCACTTAATGGACTGTCCACTTGCTTGACCGCTTATTTGAAGTCACAAACAACAGTCTCTGGGAATAACAGTACCTGCTGCTCTCTTGTATTGACATTACTGATTGTTTGTTATGATCTCCAAGGCAGCAGGTACATTCATGGTGCGTGTCCCTCGTGATTGTTGACAAGAGTCAAATATCATCCCATTTCTTGTCTGTGCCTGACGTGTCACAACCCCACCAAAAAAAACAAAAAAAAAACCAAAACAAAACAAAGGCATTCACACCGAGTTAATCATTATCAGTTGTTTCTCCGGGGTGAGCTTTACCGGCAGAGGACCACCTGCAAGTCGCAGTCGTTCAACGCGCTGGAGCTTCTATTGTTGGAGCATCATGCTTATATTTTATTCATGGCTGTGAAATCGTTTTCACTCAGCTCAGATAACCCTGCTGCTCTGTTATCACAGTCCACCTCTCTCGCATACACACACACACATATGCACGCACGCACACACGTGCACACACACATGCACGCATGCACACATGCACACACAGACACTTTTAAAAAGGTTTAAAAGCGCACGTGACAGCAACATATACACACACAAGAGGTGATTTCCAATGGGGTCTGAAAGAATGTTCTTTTCTGATCAAAAATGGCATTTCTGTCTCATCTGTCGACTAAAACAAATCAGTTAAAGAGCTTTGAGTATTCACAAACAGGGCATGTGCTGTGTCACGTGTGCTTAAAGGACTGCACTTTGGACTCTTTATGGAGTGTCATCTAAAAAGAACTGACATTTAAAAAAAAAAAAAAAAAAAACACTCCTAGCTGCCAGTGTTGGTGGTGGATGGTGATGAATACAGACTTGTCATATTGCTAAGAGGGAACAAGGTACTATAACAAACACTTGGTTAGCTTTAAAAGGTAACACCATTCGTTTAGGCTGTGGAGTGTTTGGTTTTGTTTATCTGTCCAGTCAACTGCAAGCAACTCTGTGAGCTGTGCAAAGAAAACTGACTTGACACTGATTAACATAGGTAATCACAGAGGCTGCATCCATCAAAACAGTCGATAATTTATCACAAAGTCAATATAAACTTATTTAGCCATGCCAATGCGCATCCTTGGCTAGAAATGTGAGTTGGATGTCCTTTAAGTTCATCGTATTCTTCCAGTCTGAATATGAAAGTGTTGTGTCCCAACTGTATACTAACTGTATACACAACATAAGAAACTTTTTTTTTATCCCCAAATTTAGAATATAGCGGAAGGCTGGAATTAAACCCAGGTGACTGCAGTAAGGACTGAGCTTAAAAATGGAGTATGTATATTACAGGATATGATACAATTTGTGCGCCGTTAGATGTCGAACAAATCTACCTTTGAATGCTACTGCCAATGAACTCCATAAATAGAGAAAATGTCACACACAAAAAACAGATGGATTGCCATGACATTTGGCACAGACATTCATGTTTCCCCATTTTTTGATTTCATTCAGGCAGCACCAGCAAGTCCTAAAATGCCACTTATCTAAAAAAAATATTTTCTTTTTGTCTTAATGAAACAAAAACTACTTGGCTACATCAAGATATTCATGAATCCTAATTCCTTTGGTGATTTATTTCCTGAGTTTTGAACTAGCATGATCCTTAGCTCAAACGTTTCACTTGGATCATACTTTGCTTTTGTAGCTAAACACCTGCATGAATAATGACATTCACATTCATTGCAACTGCATTTTGTGCTTAGTGCCAATAAGCAAAATGTTAGCATGCTGCTACCTAAATTCAAGATGGTGACTATGGTCAGCATGTCCTGCTAAACACCAGTATATTAACACTGAGAATAATACATTCCACTGTACTCAGAACAGAATCCACAAAGGTCCAATCAAGCCCATCCTCATGGAAAAGGCACACCCATTACCTTTTCATTACTCTTTATTTTGTGTAGTGTCTGTTGTCCATTCAGTTGGTTTGTGCTGGACAGTCTTTGTGAGTATGCAGTATGAACCTACTCATCTCATCTAAATGTAAGAGTGCTAATCTGTTTGATTAGCCGTTGTAGTTACTTGTGAAGTTGAGGGAGGTGTCATACAAGTATCAGCTGGCTGTGACCATCCATGTTTCCATGACACATTCAGGTGCTCTGGGATGCATTCAGATTGGATCAGATTTGAAATACCAACTCATACTTCACTCATGCTATTGTCAGCATTTAGTTCACTGTTATATAAAATGGATCTGCTAGACTGACTCTTGTTATAAAGTCAGCATACCACCTGGTACTGTGTTGCTACACTGCCAGAGGAAGTATTGCACATTGCACCAATGGCACCAACTGCACTACTTCCATTCACAGTTTACTTTTGCTACTTCAAGCCCACTGATTTCTCAAGTTTTAAGAATTTAAGTAGTTGTTACTTGTGACTAGACGCAGCTTACATAATTAACAGTGAAAGAATGGAGTGCAATTTCCAACAGAAATTCAAAAGTAGTGCAGAAACCCCATAGCAATCAACACCGGCAATGAAAAGCACTGATAAATTATTTCACAGATTAGCGCTTTTGAATCTCTGGACAGTTTGCATATTGTAGGCTCGGCTGACCTCTCTCTAAATAGCCCCCTGGGAGTAGTTACGGATCACAGTGTTGCTGACGGGGGAGCACACTCCAGTGGTTATTGTTTAACAGCCACAGTGAGCATCTGGCTGGGCCTGCGGCAGGCTGCTCCTCTCCTCCCGAGAGGCGGATCAGACAGATGAGCAACCTGAGGCTCCTTCCTACACACTGCCAGACGCACTCCCACAGAGACCCAACAGGACCACTTCACAAATGTTGAGAGGGGTGGGAAAAGACAACTGTCCAAGCACAAATCCTTGCACCTCTTGTTCAAATTGCGAATAGAAAGTTGTACGTGGGAGGATGCGGTTCTAATTTTGCTGAATATTTGGCACCCCAGATAAAACTGTGTTCAGTCTATCTCTCCATCTTTTTAAAGAGTTCAACTCAAAAGAATCATAAAAACTTGTTCTGAGTAAGATCAAAGTTTCAAAACTACAGCGTCATTATAAAGATGAATTATGAAGACGTGTCTCATAGAACTGAGCCCTGCAATCTGTTTACTGCCACACTGCAAAAATATGGGCTGAAAGCATTAACAGTTCAGGCAAACAAGGATTCTGTCTTCTCTGCTCACTAAAACAGCATGCTTATGGAACTGCATGACCCATTTCTTTATATAAAAGGATTGGCATTCTAAAATGAGCTCGTTAGTTTTCCAGCAGAGCATAACATGAGGCAGTTGATAACACACTCTGCTTATATGAAGATTGAAAAAAAAGCTACCCTGGTCCTGTCCAAAGCTGAATAATTCAGTGTCATCATATTTGTTTAATCCTTTCAGAAACAGAGTGATTTCTTCATAATTATCTGCCAAAATGTGTTACCAAAAATGTTTAGAATGAGTCCCAAGACCTAAAAATGATTTATGAATTTTAAAGCGTCTACATGTCTGTAAAGGTGTTTGTTTACAAGTGGCTTGATGAGACTCCAGAGGTTGTTGTGAACATTATGCTGAAGACAGAAATCTACTCGCCAGTCCATCTTTACAGGTGGACTGGAGTTGCAAACTTTTGTAACTCCACAACAAATGGCCTAATCTTCAAGTTGGAAAGGTAAAATGTGTGTATTATATGATGGCTTAACATTGTCTTTATGCTTCCAAAAAAAAACAGAAAAAAAAAAACATAAAAGTGGTGTTTGTTTACTAAGTGTTTGTTCCAGAATGAATTTTCTGCAATAATTCAAAATCCCATATAGAAATGACCATATGCTGTCTGTTCAGAGAACCATCATCTGTGCAGCGCTCTATTTGTGTTTTTGTTTTTTTAAAGCATCTTCCATGGGACTTAAGTTTATCAATCTAGTGCATAGTACAAGTATGTGCTTGATTGTGTTGGAAAGCAATGCGTAATTTTGGTTTAAGAAATATTAACCATATTTAAACCATACCTAGAATCTCAAGAGATTATGTTTGTAATGTTCAAGGACAGGTAACTTTGCGGGTAACATGTTATAACCATGTAATTCTAAACTCATATACTGATTTGTTGAATGATGATATTGAACTTATGATTACACCATAAACACATCAGTATACTGAAACCCTTCATTAATGGATTACCAAGGTTTTTTTTTTTTTGTTTGATTGTTTGTATGTTTTTTGTTAGTAAATGGAAAAATACCTGGCATTATACTCCTCATGTTACTTCACTCATAATACTCAAAAACAAAACAAACACTGCACAAAAAAAAAAAAAAAACAGAACCAAAGCAAGCTGAATCAATCAATTATCCCTTTTTGGTTGAACAGTGTTTTATCTTGTGAAGGTCCATTGGCAAGAATTTCCCAGCAATTTGTCTCTCTGTTTGAATGTTTCCATTCACTGATTCATTTAAACGGGCTTTCAGCTGTCCCCCTCCGCTCTCCGCTGAGTCACCGCTCTGAGAGACCTTCAGAAAAAAATCCAAACAAACAAACACGCAGACGTAGTGCTGGGAAACATTACAGACACTTCCTGTGGCATTGGCCTGATATGGGATGTTGTTGTTTTTTTGTTTTTTTTTCCATCTTGTTTCTTCTCTTCCCCAACACATACAGGCCGCGAACACAATCAATCCACAAGCGCATGGTTACTGGAAAATGATTTGCCACTGCTGTTTTTCATCACTTCCCCTGGTGTAACGTCACCTGCAAAGAGGTCTTCGCCACATTTGTCTCCATTCAGTTTTATTGACTGCAAAGTGACAGTGCGCGCATGGATCAGTAGCCTGGCGGTGCACTGGAAGTTCACCCATAAGACAGCTTGTTCAGTTAAGTTCGAGTGTGTCATCGGAACAGCTGCTCGCTCTGTTTGTTCTCAGGCCTAATGTGTACGTCCTGTGTTGTGGAGTGATTTGCGATCGGCATCACAAAGCAGGGCAAATTTAACAGCTGGTTGATGCTTCATGCGGAAACAAAGGAGCCTCCTGGTTGAAGCATGTGGAGGACTGAATTGTCCTCCAGAGCACAATAGTTTTATAGCTGTTTAGTCATCATCAATAGAAACAGAAGGAGCAAGATGTTCATACTGTTCGATACTAAATGTTCAACAGAAAACCCTAATTTTTACTCCAATTTTGACTCAATATCCTGATTTATCCGCAAAGGAAAGCTTGACTGAGAGTTGCCAGTTTAATAGGGTAAACCAAGTTAAAAAACAAATGTAGTCAAACACAACAGGCCTGCAATAAACAGAGAGAAGTTAATTTAACTTTACCATCATTTTGGGGGGCCGGGGGGCTGTCATTCGTAGCTGTCTTAAATTATGTTGCATTAAAAAAGATATTTAGTCTACCCTCGGATATGAAATGTTGTAATAATTTGAACGATGAGTAGCCCATTTACTTGACCAGTACCTGAGAGTCTACACAGTCACCACCGAGGCTCAAATGGCTCAAGCTTATGTAATTTAGGTTAATGGCTTCTAAACCTGCCCCAATTTCACTGGGAAAAAAATATCAAGGGCAAGAAATTTCTCAAAACATTGTTATCCACTTGCTGTACATGGCATGCTCAATACTTCTAATGCAAATATTTTGCCAAAATAAGTCAAAGTGCAAGCTTGTAGCTAGCACTCTTAGCTGATGGTGACAAACGCACTGTTAGCCATTTTGGCATCACAACTGAACAAATGTTTGGAATATTCAAAACATAGTTCCTACATATAACTGCTCACAACAAAGCCTGTGGATTCTACTTCGACCAAACTAGACTATATCAACATGCAGAAGATGATGTAGGGTAAACCTCGTGAATGAAAGGCTTGCTCTGGTGATGTCAGCTAGCATTGTTAGCTTAGTACCTAGCTGGAGCATAGACCAGCATGGTGCAGTTGCTGCTGAAGCTGGTCACCAGCATCCAACGCTGGTCACCAGCATCCAGTCACCAGCATGCCATGCTGGCACTGGTATGCTGGTCACCAGCATCCAATGCACCCGCATGAGAAGTTCCCTGCCCATGCCTGTGCCTGAGTCCTGTTCAGTCAGCATTTTGATTTGCCACACCTGTCAGGTGAATGGCTTATCTTATTGGACTTTAACAAATGCGTGCTCAGAATCAGAAAAACATAATTATTTTGTGTACATAAAAAGGAAAACCACTATGCAATTGCTCTCTTCAACCTCTGAGAGAAACGGGAGCAGAAAAACAAAGTGTTCCCTTTATATTTTTGTATATTTAGTCCAGTATTTACAGTTTGTTTCGGGTACCCTCAAATGACCCCAAAACCTTGCAGTTTTGAAGCTTGTGTTCAATAATCTTGGTGTACTGTGACGACATCATTGATTCTGTGTCCTGTATTGGCCCTTCACAGCCAACTTCACTCCTCCTCATACTCAATGATGAAAGAAGTTGTAGACACATCCTATGCTGATGACCAGCATCATATCACCAGCACCAGCATCAGCATCAGCTGGAATGCTGGTGACCAGCATACCAGCACCAAAACACAACATATGCTGGTCCTGCTGGTCACCAGCTATACTGGTCTATGGTGGTTTTTCCAGCAGGGTAAGCATGCTTCTCATTCTTTATACACATTTCCTTCTGTTTGGTGATGGTTGGCGAGTGTGTCCCTTTAAAAAGATGGATGGATTACACAAAGTAAATGTCCTCTAACAAGTATGGTACTAATAGGGTTTGATTCCCATTCTGAATCAAAACAGCTATGCTAACCACTGGATACAAACAAAAGGACTCTCCTCGGCTGCTTGACCTACTTTCTATGCCAATAGAAAGCTCTCAACCTCAGATGGCAGAACAGCCAATAACAGATTGCCATCAGGGTGTAATATACCATCAAAATAACTTGCTATTTCTTCCTGTTGGTGGTCTTTTTTGTTTCGGGCTGCTCTGTTACAGACGCTGGGGTGAAAGTAAGGTACCAGGGACATCGTCTGATTTGTCGTTTTCTCTCTGGTGACAGGATGGCATAACAGTATTCCCTGAAGAGAGGATGATCCCAGTCCTGTTTTCTAATCCCCGCAGCAGAACCCAGATAGAGGTGAACTGTGAAAGGAACATGCTGAGCTGAGGATGAGGTTTCTCTTCATCCCAGCTGAGCCCAAATGAAACTTTAAGGTCTTCACCGGGCTTGAGATGGACAGCCTGAGATGAAAAAGGACCTCCAATTTCAGGTAGCGTGTGGTGGTGGGGCTTATTCCGAATGCAAATAATAAGAATAGAATTGTGGGTTGAGGTAAAGTAGGGCCCTAAGACGTGAGAGTCCTGAAATGGCCTTAGCCTCCATTCTGTCCTGAGGCTATAGAGCAGCCTGGAGTGGGAGGCGACCTTTCATTTCAAACTCATTCATACAGGTAAATGTCACTTCTGGTTTATCAGGATTGCCTGGTGATGCATTACCTTGGTGTGTGATATATTAGTTGACATATTCAAGATAAATTGGGGAATGTTTTACTGTAGTCTTCTCCCATAAAGACCATTTTTAAATACTAAGTAAATAACTGTGGTTTCCTAAAAAAAAAAATAGTATGAGAACAATTAATTAATTTGCTGCAATCATCTCAAGACAACTGCAGAGGTTAATTCTAGTGTTGAGCACTTTGACTCCCTCTGTGTCTCTGTCACATGCTTTTGACACAAATATATGAGTTCCTAAATAAATCTCAGTTAGTTTTACAGGAGAAACAAAGCCCTTCTTCAAGACTTGCTTCAAGGATATTAGACCAGTTTATCTTTTGATCTGGAGTGTTGGTTTTGAGGGAGAAAAATGCCTTCCCAGAGCATGACCAGGTTAAAGTATTAAACACGAGACCCCTTGTCTATTGAGTAGTGCTTTGTGAATAAAACATTTGTTTGACAGTGAAATGACTAATAGGTGCAGATCTTCCCCTCAGCTACTTGTATTTCAGGAAACCTTGCAAGGGAGCACAACTCTAGTTTCATTTGACCAAAAGCCATCAGGTAACCAATGACTTCAAACAGCTGACGCACACAGTGAGAAGGGGAGCATCATCACTAAGAACAGTAACAGCATGGAGGAAGAGTGGTGGCTGTTTAATGGTGGGAAGATTTTTGATTCAGAAAATAAAAATGAGAGCAGAATCCAATGTGACTGTGGTCGTTTATGGCTCTCCACCCGACTCTCTCAGCAGCAGCAGCAGCTTAACAGCATCTCTGATCTCCCACTCCCCCCGGCCCTCACCACACAATACTCTGCAACCATCTTCTGTTTTGTTTTGACTGCAGAAATTACATATTGTGCCTTTAAAGCAATTTGTAACAGCTAGTTCAAATACTAGACAACAATCCAAGCAATTGTACAGCAACTCTTTTCCCATTGATGGTTGAGTTGACTTCCAAAGCATTTCTTCTTATTATTATTATTTTCAATCAAGCTTATATTAAAAATAATAATAATAGTGCGTACACCTACCTTAACAACTTCAGTACAGTTACTGAGATGTTGTTGAAACAAAGGTTTTTAACTGTTCTCATTTTAGATACATTTTATCTGTTGTTCACAGTAATCATTTTCTGGTCAAAAGTACATGAGATTTTCTGGATCCAACATGCACAACGTTTTAAGAAGTTTATATGTATTAGCAGGCCTGACCATAATGCATAACTGTTCACATTTCCTAAAAGAACTATCCTAAATCATTTCTCCCCAAAACTAGGACTCTTTCTAGGACTGAAAGAGTGACAAAGATGCTTCTGGGTGTTCCAAGAAAAGCCTTCACACAGCATCAATACTGAGAGCATCTGTGTTCATCAAGAACAGTGAGTCTGTTAACAAATACCATTCAACCTATAGGTCAAGATATAGATCGACCTAAATCAGACCATGAAATGTTGGGGGAGTATGGTAGAGTACATCGGTGTGACTGTCCAAAGGCAACGAGAGGCATCACGAGACCATCACTGAACAAAGAAACTCTCTGTTAGATCACAGTTCCTTTTTCTGAGAAACAACATGCTTCAGCCTTATCTAATAGCATTTTCTCACCTATCCTGTCTTTATTTTTCATGGGAAAAAAAAACAGTGTTTAATGAAAAATACTATAGATAGCAAGCAGACAATAGGTATGTTAATATTTCTGTGTCGTAATAAAGGCCAAATCAAAAGATGTATACTTCAACTTAATTTTGATTTTTTTTTAGCGTTAGTAGCATCAGTATAATAGACCTAGTGCAGGAGCAAACACTGATGTGAGGTATTTGTCCAGTTTGATGTTGTTGACTCGTGTGTGTTGCATCAGCCAGCATCAAGGTCAGCAAATCCCCGGTTTCTAGAGAAGCCCTTCGCTCAACAACATTGTACACCTTAGCTCTTTTATTCTCTTGTTTCCGGTTGTCCTTTCTCCTTCAAGCAGACAGAAGTACAGAAGTGTGCTGACATCACAGTGTGAGCATATGAGTAGGTGAGTGGGTGGCCGGGTTCCCTCAGGCTTCTCAGACAAACCTTTGTGCTTTGCCGGCAATAAATGTTGCAATTAAATCCCACCACAATGAATCTGGACATGTTAGATAATCCTTATGCTGTTGTGTTTCCTTCCAGCCAGAGCCATCCACTCTGCATTAGCTGACTCAACCTAATCAGTGATGTGTTGTCTTGGTACACTGTGAGCTCTTGTTAACTGCTTGCGTGTCGCAGGCGTTGCCCTTTGCACTGCTTCCTTTTAAGCCCCGGGATGTCCTTCTTCTGGCCTAAACTGTTTTAGGGCTAAATTGTTCTTGTCTGTGTGGCCAGCTGCCTCTGCGAAAACGGACACATTTGGTGAAGTTCCTGGTAAGCCTTTGCAACTAAACATCTCGTTTTAAGGTTAGGTATGATTTAAGTAATAAAGATGGATGAGAGGATAAAGGATCCATTCTACCTCCACTGTTGCACAAAGCATCACATGTCAGTAAAATGCTTCGATTTCTTTGAAAGCTTTGAAAGCCATCATTTTCTCGTACATAATCCAATTTACCCGAGTTGGACAATTTAACTAAACTAAATCTGCCTGTTTCATTATTATTATAAATGTTTGTTCTACTATGAACAAATTCCATGAAAAGTCCACAAACAAACAATGAGTGGATTCTACTAATTACATTCTGGTTATTTCTCCAAAGCCGAGGATATGTTATTCCTCCTTCTAACAGCAATGGCGTGTATTAATCAGAGCTTTAGTGCACAATATATCTGGTTATTGTCGAATATTTGCAATAAACTTCAAATGACATTATATGTAAGTTCCAAACTTCATTCATTACATGCTAGCTCTTTTAGATTTGTCCAACTACAATACATGCACAACTCTAAATGTAGTAAATAACCAGGTTTTGAGATGCACAGATAAACTGTATGAAAGATGCAATTTATTCCATAGAATTTTAGAATATTTCAAGAGGCGTTACTGTCATATTATTATTATTGTTTCTATCTTGGATCAAATTGCCAGCTCAAGCTTAATACGTTCAGTAAACACACATTCCAATCCTCTGTAACTGTCAATCATATAAGTAATTATGTCTTGTTACCACAAATACCAAGACATTTTCTTGACATTGGACTCTCTCTGTCTGTCAGGAGGAAAACGCAGACCGACATCTTTTACTTAATATCAGTCTATGACTCATCAGTTCAGTTTGGCTTGAAAAGAAATCTTTGGCTGCCTCTTAAGATGTCACTTATGAAATGCGATGTTTGATTTACTTAGTAAAACCTGTGTCACTTGACACCAAGTGTTGTTTTTTTTTGTTTTTGTTTTTGTTTTTTTGCTTTGTTTTTTTTTTTGTTTTTTTTTTTTTCTTTTTATCAGAGGGGTATGAAGCTTTTACTTCCACTTACCCATCCCTCACACACCCCTCTGGGTCTCAGTTCCTGGAAACACCCATGGCTATAGACTTACGCAATGGGTGCCATACAATGTTTCCACTGTCATTTGGGAAATGGTGTTGGAGCTCCTTTCCTGCTCTGGTTCCTGTGTGAGCCCAGCTGGCTCTTGGTCTCGCTGCTTCACAGATACAAAAGCAAGAACTCCAAATTCACAGAAACGGATGTTATATAGTACATGCATTGTTACGAATGATTTGTTTTGCACCTCTGCTTTAATCAGGCAATATGCCAGCTAGAGGCCACTGTGAAGTAGTGCAAATAATATATGTTAGAGTCACCATTCTTCCCTGGATTATATAATGTCAATTTAATCTGAGTTATATGATGAACAAATCCTCGATAAGCAACCTGCAGCTCACCATATGGGCAGCGGTCCCTCTTTGGCTTTATTGTGTTGAGCAATTGGTTTTATAATTATATTACTGTAAGCACACTGAATGTACACAGAGTGGATGCTATGTTTCCTTCCCGGTATTCCCTGGATTTAACACTTTTATCAGTCCCATAAAGAGGCTGAGTGTGATTGCGTTTGCCACCAGAGAGGTCCTATATCAAGCTGCCCATACAATTATGTATTTTTTATGCAAAGCAAGAGCATGAGGCAGGAACAAAGGAGACGCTGAGAAGAGATTTTGACAACACAGGATGTTATAAGCAGATCAGCTCGCTGGGTTGTCAGTGACCGAATGACACCTTTTATTTATATAGGTGGAAGCTACTGTTTTGTCACATGGCAAGCTCACAATAATACACAAGTTTGACAGTATAAGCTATTATGCTAAGGCTTATAAATAAGTATGACAGATAAATGATATCAGGAAAAAATTAAATGCTTTCTCAATTTGATATCTAAAAAGCCGGTTTCCAGGCTGTGAGCACACTGCATGCACAACATATACAGTATTCTCACATCCACACACTGTTGACAGATGGCCGGAATAAAAACACTAAAATGTCCACTGTGCCTTTTTCAGGGACATTCAAGAGAAACATAGTATAGAATACCGACAGCTTTTATCATTTGACAGTAATTTCCCAGCCTTGTCCTTGCATATTGTCCCCCTTGTCCTGACTTCATCATCTCCCTCCCTCTCTCTCTCTCTCTCTCTCTCTCTCTCTCTCTCTCTCTCTCTCTCTCTCCCTCTCTCTATTTTTCTTTCTTGGTACTTCTCTGTGATTGGCTGAGAAGGATGATGACACATCGGAGGCAGGGGAGGTAGGGCTATAAAGCCTCTGCTCGACAGTCGTTCAGACACTCAGACAATCTCGCTCCTTCCCGAGCTCTACTAAACGGATATTTAACGGCCACCCGACCGAGACACCACCCCTACCAGCTCCAACCTGCTGTCATGTGTAAAGGACTAGCATCACTGCCGACCTGCTGCTTGGAAAGGTACATGAAGCCTCACGCAAACATGTTTGGATTTCAGGTTAAGGAGGACCGCTCTGTGCATCTGTGTGAAGCTAAAAGAGTCTGTCAGATTTAGGCTGAGCTAAATTTAGACTTGGAGTGTGGATTCACGCTGCGCTGAATTTGAGTGCACAGCAATGGCTTGTCGGTACACAATCAGGTGGTTGTGAAAAAAATTATTCTTACCTGTTTTCTTTTCTTCACAGGGCAAAGGAGCTGAAAGCAAGGCTGGGAAGCATGTTGCAAAAATCCAACTGGAATCTACCCGGCTGCAAAATAGGGCAAAATAAGTAAGCATCACACATTCTGTAGTATCATTATTACCAGTTCATTTCAAACTCATCATCACTGTGTGCTTATTTGAAATTCTGCGCTGAATCTAACCTTGCGTCATCTATTTTTAGGCCAACCCTGGAGGAATGCCTCAGGTGGAAACAGTCCTTTGAGAAACTCCTCTCAAGCAAATGTAAGTAGCCTAAATATCCAGATTTTTTGCATTTTCTGCTGTACATGCACTGAAATTAGCACGTGCCAGGAAAAGCTGGATATACACAGACCTGTAGACACATGCAGCCCTTGCGGGACCATTATGCGCCGCAACTAATCAAATTTCCTCTCTCTTCTCAGATGGACTGTGTGCCTTCACAGCCTTCCTGGTGTCTGAGTTCAGCGAGGAGAACATCGCGTTCTACTTTGCATGTGAGGATTACAGAAATACCAAGTCCCCTGCCAAACTACCAGCCAAAGCCCAGAAGATCTATGATGAATTCATCGGCAGTGACGCTCCCCGGGAGGTAAAGAAGCACCTTTTATTAATGTTAGATGTTGGGGCCCAAAAACCTCACTTTCCTGCTAAACTCAGAGTTTATACATACATACATACATACATACATATCATTTTTGATGTCACATTGATATTAATTCAGACGTTGTGATTTCTAATCACTGTGATCTACAAAATGGACAAAAAAAGACTAATCTCACTCTGTGTCTTTTTCCTTTTTTTCAGATTAACATTGACCATGAAACTCGTGACATCACCAAAGCCAACATGCAGGCGCTCTCCCCTTCTTGCTTCGACATGGCCCAGCACAGGATCTACATGCTCATGGCCAAAGACTGCTACCCCCGCTTCCTCCGCTCTCCATCCTACAGGGATCTAGTGTGCCAAGCTAAACCAAGCACCAAGGCCACGAAGCAGGGAAAGAAGGCGTGAAAATCTCCCCGCGAGATGATGGAGAATTGTTAGTGTTCGCCTTAAGGGTTGAGAAGGCAAGATAGGCATGGCATTAGGTGCTGCATCTTGAAGATGGACGCGGTTGCAGACGCAGATCATCATGAGAGCAGCTGTGAATGGGTGTATTCTGTAGACGCCATCTATTCCAAGATGAGGATAGACTGAAGAGGAAAGGAAAGAAGTTGAATTGTTGATGCCTTAAGTGGACTGTTGTATGGGCAGCAATTGTCAATTGAGAGTTTAACACACTGAGTGACAATCAAACGAGAGGGCAGGTGGAGAAGGAGAAGCACTTTTCTTTGCCATGAGGCAAACTTTTGTGGTTGTTATGTGTCATCTGTCAAAGTCTTACACTGTTTGTGAACAGGCATGTACGGAATTTCATGATTTTTGTATTTATTTGTATTTATTTGCCTGTAAAATACTTGTTGCATTTTTACAAATCAAGGATGAAAAATGTGCAATATAATATTATATTATTTATATCACTGTTGTGGGTTTTTTTTTACGTACCAGGAAATAAACTAAATTATTTGAAAAATAAAGTATTAAAAAACGAATGAAGTGTGTTGCCCTTATTGAACAAAGTCATGGTTTGAAACTGATTTTGATGTCTGGGATATAAGATGAGCAGAACCACATGCGTATGTATGACAGTGTAGCGCCTAATATTTCACAGTTAGTATGACACTTTTAGCTCAAGTCGTGTGTATTTGGAGTGTCTCATTTACCCCAGTGGCAGGGACGAAACATCAAATGTAAACATGCTCAGGTGGAGTCTGCGCATAGCTGTGCAAATAGCCAGATTCTGCATGTTTAATCATTCACATCGCCTGATATAAAAATGACAATGACATAGTGTATTTGCTCTCGATTATGAGGCATTCTGCAGCCAGTGTTGTGCAGAGCTGTTATTCACCATGGAAACCTGCTCTGCTGTCTGTCATAAAGAACTCTGCGAATGACAGCATCCGTCTGCTCTGAGCCTTTGTCCCATATTGTGTGAATGAGAGGGAGCTGTGGAGCAAACAGGAAGCACAGAGAGATGATGTGACCGCATCAACGTAATAGGAAGCGCAATAAAACTTATTACGACCCGAGCAACTGTTTGCACAAGCCATCGACTTCAGGTAATAAATGACAGCAAAGCCGCTACCAGGCTACAAACCAAGCATGTAGAAAAGGCATAACAGAGGGATAGTACAGAATCCTCTAAGCCCCCCAGTTAGGTAATATTGACATTGATTTTGATGATAATGCTGGTTATCTAATTGGTTCTAATTAAATTACCAAATCCATCGTGATTGCTTTGCTAGAGTGCATTTCACCAGCAGAACAAAATGTGGCTGAAAGTCTACTTTGTGTATTCAGATGTCATCAGCATAAAGTGGAGTCGGTGTCAGGTGGACAACAGCTGGTCCACAGGCCTGATACATATGAACATCTCATTCTGCTGCCTCCTTCTCCATAGTAACCCCTGATATTTTTATCTAGATCTAAGCATAGCAATGACCATCTGTAACACTGTGTAACTTCTGACATATTGTTGCAGGGCACTTTCAAGAGGACTATGTGAGCTTTTTTGTTTGTTTGTTTGTTTTTTTAAGAGGAAAATTTTGGTTTCAAACTCAAATTTAAAATTTCCCCAACGATCCTGCACAGTACTGTAACTGTGTGCATGCTATTCATTGCAACTGACCAGTCATTGTTTTGTAATGCCTTAGCTTGGGGGAAAATAACATTATTAGTTATAGTTATTCTTTGTTTTTTGTAGCCTAAACTCAACCAAACAACTCAGAAAACAGAAAATGAAAAAAAGAAATTGATAATGAGTGACCCAAGTTAGTGAACAGTATTATAGCACCAATAGCAGACATTGGCATGAGTTACATTGGGAAGATGTATGGGGAGCATTTACTAATTAGGAAGATGTATACGAGACAGCCCATACTGTCTTTCCAATGTAACTTCTATTCGTTGAGCCAATCTGGGATCATGCTCCAGTCGGGATACAAGCTACTGTTTCCTGGGTGACAAGCCCTGTATTCAACCAGTGAGGCTATGACGGCTCATTCGATAAAGCACTGTTCAGTGTTTTTGAAATACATTGCTTCTTTATTTCACCTTCCCGCAAAAAGAAATGCACTTCCTAACAAGATCTTCCGACACAAGGCGCTGGTGCTCATACTGTTTTTGTCCACAGGGGCCACCAGACTCAACAAAATGAAAGGTCCTTGTAGTTGCTTTAATACAAATAATTCAATGCTATATCTTCCGAGGTGGAAATGATTTGCACTGACAACTATAGTTTTAAAATTCCATTTCAAAATGTAATGTAACATTGTACCATGTTGTGATGTGAAGTGCAGAACTACTGCTGGATGGCAGCAAACAAGATTGTGATTCATTCAGTTATATGACAACCTCTTCCTTGACTAGGGCAGCGCTTCAATGGCAGAATGCACGGTGATGGGTTTCCCCTGCACCATCCAAAAAAATCCACCTTTTTTGTCATGGTCCCCTGACCACAGAGTTAAAAAGAAACTACTAATGTCTAAGAAATGAACCACAGTCTGCATTTGCTTCTCAGAGATTACAGCTGTTAGTCACTTGATCAGAAGAGGTCTCCTGTCAGATAATCCTATACACAATCTGTTTTAGGTGTTTCAACACTTCCTGCATAAGTGGTAAATTGATGCTCTCCAACAAGGCTGACACGGTGCAAAGTTCTCACAGTTTGTGCTGTTACTACCAAAATGAGTCTGAAGCACAATAAAATGATTCCACCATTTATAGCTACATTTATACCCATAAATAGCACTGGATGTGCTTAAAACTTAGCTGACCTCTAGTCCGCAGGGCAGGATGCTCCAGATGACAAACGTTATGCAACCAGGGCACAGCACTGTTCTATAAACAGATTCGTCTTAACTATTTTTCACAACATTAGTCATGGAAGAAAGGTTTTTAATAGCTCTGTTCAAAACTTGAACTTACAGCCACTGGGGTCAAGACTGCTGTGCTTTTTATTTTGTTTTTTGCTGCATAAAACTGATTTTTAAGATGCAGGAGCTCACTGAACAGTAAAATTTACCACATGTTATAAGAGCAGCGTGGTCATCATTTCATTTTAAAAAGTTAGGATGCTATGTAAAATGCATTTGCAATCAAACTGTAAAATGGCTTCTCAGTGTGTTTCTGGAGCATTGCACAACTTTAACAGTCTGTTGTTGCCCCTGCAGCAGCTTGTTTGAAATCTGTTCCTGGCATTAAAATCAGGATAACCGTATATTTACACAAATCCAGTCTTTGAACTGAAAAAAGAATAATATCACTTTCTGTTTTGTTCATTGTTACACAGCATCCCATTTTTTGTATACGCTGTCTGCTGTCCATCACATTGCAGATGTGCTGTAGTTGGAGCAGGAAATAATCATGATGTAACACTGACATCTAGTGGTTTATTTGTAATAACCCTACTTGGAAGCTAGGCATTTTGAATCAGTGGAACGTCACTGTGTGGCAATTTGGCAACACAAACACTGAAACGGTAAATTAATGTAGTACTGATTCTGACATCAATGGTCCGGTGTGTAGGACTTGAGATAACGGAGGGGCAGAAATGTCATATATTATTCCTAGTCATGTTTTCATTAGTGTATAATCACCTGTAACTAAGAATTGTTATGTTTCCATTAGAATGAGCCCTTTATATCTACAGAAAGAGAAGGATCTGGTTTTTACAGAAGCCCAAGATGGACAAGCCAAACACTGGCTCTAGAGAGGGCCTTTGGCATTATTTGCATTTTTATTGGCTCTTGTAGGGTAGGGCAAGACAACAGGGCATAACCACACTGCTAAATGCCATTGAATCCTACATACTGGCCTTTTTCAAACAATTGTTCTAAAAAAAAATTTTAAAAAATGTGGGGGGGGGGGCGGTTCTGGTCCCAGAGTGAAATTAAGGACAGACTTCATACACTTACCTCTCAGAGCAATAAAAACAAAATTATAATGAAACCCATCTGTGGTTGCTTCCAACTCAGGTCCCTCAAGGCCAATGTTCCTCCGCCTTTATTTCACCAAGCACAGCAGTTAAATGCAGGCAGGTTTTAACCTCACAGGGTTCATCAGAGCAGGAATATTAAAGTTTGTTTACTCCCAGCACTCTAATTAGACAAGACACTCGAATTAAAAAAAAAAAAAAAAAAAAAAAAAACGTTAATTACATGAAGGGAAAAGAAAAATGATGCCCATACAAATATGTCCTATCAGTTAGTAGAGTTGTTTATAAGAATGAGCACTAATATTTTTTGCCATTCATTTCTTGAAGATATTTCTTCCTTTTAATTGCTTGGAAGCTACTTTCTAGAAAAGAAAAGAAACAAACAAATAGCCCCATGTTTTAAATATACAGCAACTTTGACTTCTGAGTCTCTTTTCTCAGAACTTTCTTTTATTAAGCAGATTTTCTCAAGTTTAGCCTTTAGAATGCCTGAATGTAGGTTTCTTTCTCAACACTAGGGGTCAGTGAAAGGCTGAACTTAAAGTCCCGTCTGACGTCTGCCCAGAAGACTAACATGAAACCTGACTGGCTGAGGTCATGAGGGGATGGTGCAGAGGTGAAGGTGTGGTAGGGGTCATGAAGTCATAGATGGCTTAATATTTTGATTTATATCATGTCTTATACGGTGCAAACAGCTACTTCTGTATAATGATCTAACATAACACAAGACTCTTAATTAGACTTGACTATGATGAAACGTCAATAAATTCCTGTCCTCAATAAATCATGCTGTGCTCAGCAATGTGCTTATGTCATGAAATGCCTGAACGTTGACAGATCCAATGTACCCAGGAGAAGACATACTGAATGTTCATCATAATTAAGACTGAACCCATCAGAGCTATAACCGTCTTCATCACATATGGCTGTACTGAACAAGTGACCTTGAGTTTAAAATAGGTGCCGGGAACACACATTGTTCCTCATGCTTCCTTAAGGATGAGGCGCAACCCCCCTCGGTGGTCGTTAGGAGAGCAGATCTGGAGTAGATGACCCGATGTGCACATTCCCCAGTTCCTCCCCATGGACTGGACATGTGCATCTCCCCGACGCAGACGCACCTCAGTGTGGCTGGGGGGGGGACGTGGTCTTCCACCCAGGGTGCGTCCTCTGTAATGCCTACTGCACAAAGACAATGAGTTCATGGTACTTTAACAGAGCAGACATCAAGGAGGAGAAGTGTGGTTGGAAAGATAGAAAGGAGGAGAGGAGTCATGACTAACATCATATGCATGGGTAAAAGAGGAGGGAGCGCAACAGCAACACAATTTTACACTGGAAGCGTGGGAAATCTCCTGGTGTGGGTCCCTTGTGAAAAGGGAAAACTGTGCTATCTAGTGACTTTTAGTTCCTCGGGGTTCACATCCTCTGTCCTCTCAGGATCACACTCAGGCCCGGAAAAAAAAAAAAAAAGGCTTCACATACTAAATATCTGCGTCATCTTTCTACTTTTGATGCACCATTTCACCTTTAGTAGGGAGTAGGAGTTTATTTCATTTCCAAATCCTTTCGAATGAAGCCTTAAAAATAACAGCATAAGCAATAGTGGAGTAGTATATTTATCAAGTACTGTCCATTTTGGACAATTTTGAGGTATGTGTACTTGAAATCGAAGTTTGTTTGTTTTTTGCACAATTTTGAGGAAAATGTTGTTATTTTCACTTCACAATGCATTGTTAAATTAATTAATTAATTCAGTCTGTGTAAAGGGGGATTCACCCTCTAAACTTCTCCATTAGTGAACACGATAGATTGACAATGAGTTGTATGTTAAATGAAAAAGCTCTGAGGAAACAGAAATGTATCCGTTGATGCCTGATATGAAAGTTAATGAACGTGAAATTGTCTATTGTGCTTTCCATGTAAGCTCTGAAGATATTCTTTGAACAAACTTCAGGGAAGGCCGGGGAAGTATTTCCACATGATTAAATAGATTTTTTTTTTTTTCAGCATTAAAGATATAATTACATTACCAGTCAAAAGTCTGGACACACCATCTCGTTTAATAATTTTTCTGTATTTTCATGACTATTTACTTTGCAGATTCTCACTGAAGGCATCAAAATCATGAATGAACACATATGGTATTATGTAGTAAACAAAACAGTGTGAAATAACTCAAAACATATTGTACATTTTAGATTCTTCAGAATAGCCCCCCTTTGCTTTACTTACTGCTTTGCACACTCTTGGCATTCTCTCGATGAGCTTCATGAGGTTGTCACCTGAAATGGCTTTCCAACAGTCTTGAAGAAGTTCCCAGAGATGCTGAGCACTTGTTGGCCCTTTAGCCTTCACTCCGCGGTCCATTTCATCCTAAACCATCTCGATTGGGTTTAGGTCAGGTGACTGTGGAGGCCAGGTCATCTGGCACAGCACTCCATCACTCTCCTTCTTGGTCAGACAGCCCTTACACAGCCGGGAGGTGTGTTTGGCATTGTTGTCCTGTTAAAAAAATAAATGATGGTCCAATGAAACACAAACCAGATGGGGTGGCATGTCGCTGCAGGATGCTGTGGTAGCCATGCAGGTTCAGTGTGCCTTCAGTTTTGAATAAATCCCCAACAGTGTCACCAGCAAGGCAGCCCCACACCATCACACCTCCTGCTCCATGCTTCATGGTGGGAACCATGCATGTAGAGACCATCCTTCACCTTTTCTGCATCGCACAAAGACACAGCAGGTGGGACCAAAGAAAGCCATCATCAGTGGAGCTCTGATACTGTGATTCACCATGGCAACAGGGGAGAAAACAGGAAGTAGACATTTTCTGGGGGAAAAAAAGTAACACGGCTGCTGCCGTAATAAAAATCACTGACAGAGTTTTAGATGCGGTTGTCTTTTCATTTTGAAGAATCTAACATATAAACATATTTTGAAGAATCTAACATATAAAATATGTTTTGGGTTATTTTCACACTTTTTTGTTTACTACATAATTCCATATGCTTTCATTCATAGTTTCGATGCCTTCAGCGAGAATCTACAATGTAAATAGTCATGAAAATAAAGAAAATATATTAAATAAGAAGGTGTATCCAAACTTTTGACGGGTAGTGTATATGGTTTGTTATGTATTTTGTTGAGTTGTGTACTGTAATGTTTCCCACTGAAGGTAAGGGTGAGATTCAATTGGTTTCCTGTTGCTAAAATTTCCTGGAAAATAATCAGACGATACGTCAGAGAGTGAGTAAGGACACCAGCGCAGCACTCACTAGAGACTCTCTCTCTCTCTCTCTCTCTTCTGTCCTCCCTCTCCTGTCTGTAAGATTTGATTCACAGGAGTGAAGATAGAAAAAAGTCGAATCCAATCCTAGTAAATAAGTTTAATCAAGTACATTAAATTGCACCAACAGGATTGCTTAACGGTAAAAGAAAACCATTCTGATTTTATTCAGTATGTATTTGTATGTGCAACTTCAGTCAATGATCCAACATTTCACAAACAAACAATGATTACAAAAAAGTCTCAAAAACGAATACACATGTGTGAAGCATAACTTCCTCTCCCATCACCAATTCCTTTGCAGTGTACGCAACCCTTGTAACAGAGTGTTTTTGTATCACAGAATCAGTACTTTGTTAAGCAAAGGATATTTGTAGGTCATCCACTACTGAGGTTATAGCACAAATACTGGTACAAATGCAAGAACCCCCGCCATTTGCAAACTACAGCACATTATATATGATATATATATATAATAATGTATATAATATAATAATACATAATAATGAGACAAAGATTAAATAGGGCAAATACATTTGAGCAATATAGTTAAAGAAAGTGATGTAATTGGGAATTAAAATAATCTGCCTCCTTTTTAACTTTCCTAAACGTTCTGTTGAACACTCAAAAATGTCACGTAGCAGTCCACTGTATCAACATGAGGTAATGGAGCTTACTTTGGGTGGAATGTCAGTAGACTGTAACTGCACATAAATCCACTTTAAGCACATACAGGTTTGGATTTCATGTCAACTTTTGTTTTTCATACCCCCCCCACCCCCCCGGGGCTGACCTGAACACTTGGTCTCAGCCTTTCCCAGAGTACATTGTGTTCTGTGCCTCCACATTGATTTGAGAGACAATCAGCATATCTTTTTTTCTTTTGTAGTGTGTTTTTTCATGGTCACTTTTAACTCCTCGACAATCCTGAACAGCACATCAGCACATCTGCCACATCTAATCGCATGTGTTCTACCAGAATGCCAGTGTTGACATTTTCTTGTTGTAGATTCTTCGGTAATCAAGACCAGATGTTTGCACAATAACAAAGCAGGCACACACCTTGCAACACATCTATTGATTCAGATGTGTTTCAAAGAGGACAGAAAGCTCATTCATCCCTGAAATCTCACCGAAATATGACGTGTTTGTTCAGATTTTCAGAATTTACGGCTCTCTGCCTCATTTCTTTATTCGCACCGGATCAAAAGCCAACTATTCTAATTAGAATGTGAAGTGGTCAGTCCTTAAAAATGTGGATTTTCAAAGCAGGATTAGACAGCAATTATTCTGACAGAGTTCATGCAAGGTTAAAACCTTAATTGCAATGCATTTATCTTTTGTTAGCCTCGAAAAATGCAAAAGTTATGTAACGTGGCAAAGGTCGACAGTCTGGGAAAAATGACAGCATCAGAGAGGAAGAACAGTGGTTATAGTTCACTGATGTGGAGAGAACGACAGAATGGGCTGTGATGAAGCAGCAGTTCCTTCACTAGTTGCTCACCCATTTTGTTGAGAAAGGTGGAAAGACAATCACACAGTTTTCTGCTTTTTTTAAAAAATCTAAATCATGTTTCCACTAACATTTGTTAAATACAAAGAATTGTACTTTATGTTGATTACTCAAAATGTATATAAAAGACTTGTAGTAATCAAAATAAATAACCCGTCAGAGTTAGAGTCCTTTGTGGTAGCCATCTTGTGCTGATGTGGAGTATGAAATGGCGTGTTCTCAGTTTCAGCTGGATAATGAATGTGTGATGTCATGACGGGTAAATAAGATAAATAATTGAATAAAGTACAAATCATTTGTTTGTTGTGAATGTGCAGTAGGTATCTTAGTCTAAGGATGAATGAATTTAGAACTTGTTAGTGTGAGCAAGTGAAAGAAAACCATGTCTGTGTGTTGTAAACCTTTTCAACTCTCCATTAGAGATCCGCCCTGATAGGCCAGTTGAACTGGGGAGGAGTTTAGTTTTTCTTGGGAAAAGAGCGACCAAAGCGGTCTGAGGCTCAGTAAGAAATGTTTGTTTCTTCGTTTGTTTTTGAGACTATAAATAAGTCTTCCTAATTTTTTTTGTTCCAGCACAACCCTTGCCAGTGTGATGTTTTATCTTCCACCATGCTTTGCTGCACGTCACCTTATGACAATTCGTGGCAGTGGTGGGCTATTAATACGCCTGTCAAAGCACTGACTAAATGAGAGGTGTAGGACGTGGAAGAGCGCGTGTAACCAGACAAAACAAAGAACATGGAGGAACAAAATCCTGAAAGGACAAAGGAATTTGAGCCACCCCCTGATGGAGCCATAGCCGATGAAGAACCAGTGATAAGGCCAAAAGTAAATACTGCCCATGCTTGCAACGCTGCGAGGAACTCTCTGCACCATTGATTTTTGAAGAAATTATAAAGTTTATGCGACGGTCTAGACCAACTGAGGCGGTACTTTTTGAACAGATTAAGCAGCTAAGAAGTGAAGTGGTAGCAAAGGACTGGTCATCAGAAGAATATTTTAAACAGCCTGTCCAATATTATCTCTTTTTTTGAGCCTGCTGGTGTTCCAAGGCTGCAAGCTGAAACCCCCACACTTCTGCTAACAGATGAAAAAGCTGGAAAATGTCCTCCACTCCAAGTTCCTGGGCCTGTCCTATCATCACAACAGCTGCCAGCTCAGCATTAACAACACGCTGCGTTTGTAGAACGGTTTGGTACGGGGAGACAGAGACTATTCCAAAGGTCAGAAGAAGAAGGGTGGCAGGCTTGCAATTTATGTGAGTAAGAGGTGGTGCAATCCTGGACATATCAACTGGCTGTGGAAATGAGCTCATAGTATGCACCGAGGGAGTTCATGTCTACCATTGTTCTTACTGTTTACATCCCCCTGTCAGTTGATGCAGTGGTGGCCAGTGCTTTCAACACCATTCAACCACTACTACTGGGTGAGAAGCTGATGAAGATGATGGGTGTTGACGACACAATGATCTCCTGGATTACTGACTACTTGACAGGTAGGCCACAGTTTGTCCATCTGGGCAGAGTCCTGTCTGATGTGGTGGTCAGTGATACAGGAGCTCCACAGGGAACTGTGCTTTCTCCCTTCCTCTTCACCTTATACACCACTGACTTTCAGCACAACTCTGAGTCATGTCATCTGCAGAAGTTTTCTGATGTCTCAGCTGTTGTCAGGTGTATAAAAGAGGAGGGTGAGTAAAGGTCGTTGGTAGATGGCTTTGTAGATTGGTCCGAACAGAATCATCTCAGGTTGAATGTCAACAAGACCAGAGAGATGGTGATCGACTTCAGGAGGAAGAGGATGCCTTCACAGCCACTATGGATCAGTGGGGAGATGGCGAAAGAGGTTGAGGACTACATATACCTGGGAGTGGTGATCGACAACAGACTGGACTTGAAATCTAATACTGAGGCTGTGTACAAGAAGGGGATGAGCAGACTCTATTTCCTTAGGAAGCTGAGATCCTTGAACTTGTGCAGCAAGATGTTGGAGATCTTTTACCAGTCTTTTGTTGCCAGTGCCATTTTCTTTGCTGCTGTGTGTTGGGGCAGCAACATCAGAGCCAATGACACTAACAGAGTTGATAAAACCATCAAGAAGGCTGGCTCTGTCAGACCTGCCGCTCGCCTCAGTCAATGCCGGTAGGTTGCCTTATGCCGTGCGCCGCAGCCTTATGTGCGATGTTTAAGCTAATTGGCTGTGTTTCGTTTTAGGAATCGGCCCGTCTGACAGACTAAGCTTCCTGGACATTCATCTGTTCCCCTCTCCGAGCTTGTAGGCATGTTTGTGTGGTGTGTGCGTGGAGGTGTGTACATGTGTGATTGGGGCGACTCTCCCTTGGTTACCTCATTCCTGGTGACTCCCGCTGGTAAACATCAGCTTCGACCATTCCTCCCCCTCTATAATTGCCTTTGTTGTGTTTTTGGCCTTTTATTATTGTGGTGTTTGTATAAAATAAGAAATGAAGTATTGTGAAATGGAACCACGTCTCTAGCCTCATAACTATCATGGTCCAGCAAATCTCTGTAGCATAAGGTTTAGAACCCTTCCCAGATGCAAATAATAGTTTATATGAAGGGGGGACGTTCAAAAAGGCAATGTCATCAGGAGAAAAACAGAAATTATGACAAAGCTAAATGTTCGTAACCTGTTCTTCCGGTAACTCCCCTCATCAAACCCCAATGACAAATTCCCCCAAAAATTCAGAGTCAGGACAATGACTTTTTTCTAAAATCTCTGTTTGCAAAGGTGTGTGAAAGAGAGAGGGTGCAGAAAGCATGCACGGGGGGCTAAAAAGGGTAATTGTGAATCCCTTCATCATAAAGGACAACCTTTTGTATTTGGCAGACATTGAGAAACCACGCTGGTTATTGTAAAAGAGTATCAGCAAGTAATCCTGCATTTGGGTCATACTGTTCCTTGGGCTGGGCATCTAGGACAGGCTAAGACCTATAACTACATTGCTCAGCACTTCTATTGGCTAGGATTATACCAAGCTGGGAATGCAATGACTTCATCAGATGTCTATCCACTGCGCTCCATTCAGGTAAAACATATAGTTCATATATATGTTTAGTGGAGTTATTCTCTAGCGTTGTCATCCCTGAAGAGATCTATACCGATCAAGGAGCGAGCTTCATCTTACATCTGATGAAGTCACTGTGTTCCCAACTTGGTGTGAAAGATATAAGAACAACGCCATACCTCCCAGAAACAGATGGTCTTGTTGAATGTTTTAATGGTACACTGAAACAAATGTTGAGGAAATTTGTTGATACTGGCAAAGACTGAGATAAGTAGTTGCCTTTCATTTTGTTTGTATTCAGTGAGGTACCACAGGCTTCAACTGGGTTCTCCCCTTGCAAGTTGCTGTATGGCAGACAGGTTAGAGGTCCACTGGACATTGGCCATGTGTAGTGAATCATAATTGACACTGTGGGAGAGAGGAATAATGTTGTTGGAGAGACAAAAAGTGATTAAAAATGTATGTATGTATGTATGTATGTATGTATGTATGTAAATATGTAATATACAAATGTTTAACCGTATAACTACAAATTAACTTATTTTAGATTTATTCATTTATTTTAAACAAAGAAAATTTTACATTTACATCAGTCAGTGGCGGCTTTGCGCATGTACAATTCGCAGTATGGACGCTGAGGGCTGAACATCTCCTGCTCTAACTGCAGCTGGGAGGGACTGCTGTGCGAGGACTAGGCCGCCTGTGAGTGCTCTAGGATGGGGAAGGGGCCAAGGCAGCACCCGCTGCTCCCCAAGAAGTGTAAGAATGATACCTGCTTTCACGTCAGAGTTTCTAAAAGGCTGCTATAATACACTAGATTTGTTGCTAGTAGATTTTATTTTTTTTTAAAACAGTCGCTAGAGGGGTCTGAAAACGTATATACTTATATATAGCGACAAAGTCGCTAGATTGAAAACGCTGGTTACGTTTTGTCTTATAATCTGTATTTAAAACTGTTGTGTTGTGCTCAGGAACAGTAGGGGGCACCAAATTGCACAAAACAAGAAAATAATACATAACGTTGACTTCAGGACATTAAGATATATTGAAATCAGAGCTGAAACGATTACTCGAGTAACACAAATAATTCGATTACAAAAAATGGTCTAAACAAAATCTCTTCCTCGAGGCTTCCTTTAATTCAGATCACCCACATTATGTGGCCTGCTTTGCTCATGCATTATTTTTCCACACTGACCATTATTGTGGACATACACCACTTCGTTCAGAATTCAGTTGGCACGATGGCAGAGAGCCAAGAAACCGTCCATAAAAGACAGAGATTGTCCAAAGTTTAGGATCATTTTTATACTACATACTTAAAAAAGAAGATCACAAAGATCGCAATGTGTCTACTGTAAAGCAGAACTGGTGTACCACAACAGCATGTCAACAGTGATTCAACATCTGAACCAAAAGCATCCAGCTGTTAACACCAGCTCACCAAGCATCATCAACACAAGCTAACGTAAACATTGATGTTAGCTAATTTAACGTAGCCTGCCATTGCTTGTTAGAACGTATGGTATTTGTAGAGGCTGTAGCCTGATGTCGGTATGACGAGATATCATGTTAAGATGTGGAAACTAATTTGTTTTAAATTGCAAGAGAGTGATAGTCTACACCAAAAAAACTCCTTTCCACACACACACATCTTGTCTCTCTCACTTTCTCTCATGCACGCGGCACACACAAACAAAACACACACCTTCACTCTTATTGTTAGGAACAGTTGGAATAAACACCTGTATGTTGTTTTTCAGGAATAAAAGCCAAGTGTTTGGTCTATTTAACAGGCCTGTCATTTTCGGTTTGCATTATGTGGTATTGTTGTTTAATAAAGCAAAATTATGTTTTATTGGATTTCTCGATTAAGCAATTGGATAATTGGCAGAATGGAAATATTTGATAGCTGCAGCCCTAATTGCAATAACATACTGTATGGTTTTAATGTCATGGTTTTTGTCGTAAAGAGGAACCACTGAGACCTGTGACTGGACCGATGGTCTCATGTTAAGGAGCATACTTTCCATAGTAACATACACAGCACAGGCCTACATGTAACTGTCAGACAGCCACCAGATCAGACTCTGTCTCAAAGTGCCCCTTGGTGCATTAACCCCTCTTTAATGTGAGCAAGATAAACATACTGTACATGAGCTCCATAGGCATCAGGCTGTTGAGGCTTTCCACCATGTGACTAACGCTCATCTGTTTACTGACTGCACATAAAGCACCCACAGCAGAACGATCATCTTTAACTGTTGCTGTTTTCAATATCCTGGCTTTCGCCGTCCTGTTTGGATTGGCGTTCTGTTACACCATCAATTCTAAGGCCTCTGAAAACCAAACATCTTTAGTGGTTATCAAAAGCCATTTCATTCAAGCCTGAAGCTTGTTGTTTTAAATTTGAGGTTTATCTGATTAGACATAGATGTGGAGGTTTCTTAGCTGTCAAAATGATAACTTATGCATTTGGACACAATGCTTCTCATGCATTTTTGTCCAGCTCAAGTGTTTCAGCTGTAATTCTTAAATGTAAATTGTAAATTTATGAAAGCGGACGTACAACTGCAAAAGGTGTATGGGGTTTGCTGTGACATTGTGAGTCATAACTTTTATTTGGTTAGCTGGTGTAATCCTTGTTACATAAAATGCAGGCCAGCAATAGAATCATTGTTAACATTAAGGGCTGACCGCTCCAACGGAAAATCCATTTTATCATTTTCATTTGTTTCTCCAAGGCAGGAATGATAACGAAGGCATCATTATTTATCCCCTGATCTCTCCCCTCAGTGTTCATACCACGACTCCGTAACGGACAAATCCGTGATAATTCAAGAGAAAACAGTCTCTGTCGCTCTTCTCTGCCCCTGTGTAAGCTTCAGATTCACCGGAAAAGCCTTCCCAAATAAACAACTTAACGAAAACAATTAATGGTGCTGTGGGAAAAGCGATTTAATTTCCTCTCGTCGGCTTGAGGACAGAGCACTGAGAAACTGGACACCTCTTTAATCAGCCTGCCTCATGCCTGAGGTGCAGCATGGCCGCCTCAGCAAGAAACGAGAACAGAGTTTTGCACCAGTGAAGCTCATCATGTCAAAAATGATCAGTGTCATGGACCTAAAGCAATATGTCAGATGTTGACCAGTGATGACCTCCTTCTCCGTTGTCATGCAGGCATGTTTGCCATAAGCACTCAGTATAGACGAGTGCCATAATTATCTCAGTTCGTGGGATGGTTATGTCATTTCCTGTTTGTTGGGAGGTTAACTGAAACACACACACTGAATCTGTTTTATTTTTGACAATAATACAACGAATTAACGTGTTGGAGTTGATTTCAATGATGTCCCATAATTTAATGTAAATTACAAACCTGAAAGGTATGCACAGAATGGACTAGGGCTGTCAAAATTGCTCTAAAGTGACATTTGAATATTCACTCTAAAAAAAAAAAACACATGGCTGTTTAGTTGCCACGGTTTTTGTTGCAGGGCTGTCTTCAAGGGAATATTATAGTCATGATGAACTAGAGGAAGCTGCAGAAGAAATAGAGGGCCGTTTACAAAGAAAGCGCCACATAACCTGAATTGTTATCCCATTCATGTTCTCCATGATTGTTGATTAAACGACCCCAATTAGATTTTAAGACTTCCATTGGGTCCCATGTGAATCATGCAGCCCTAGGGTTGAAATTGGGTGTTTAGATTCTACTCGTAAACGTCATCTATTCAGACGATGCAGCCTGATTTCAGTAGAAAGGAAGCTTATTGAAACACAGACACATCGTCGTGCAAACCCCATAGATCTTGCCCCGTAGACTGGCAATGAATGGGCCAAAGGCAACATGTGGAATGCAACATTTAGCAGAAATGAATGCCATCTTATGAAAGTCAATTTCCAAACAGGGCTTTTCGTTATTGAGGGCTGTACAGAGAAGCAAGACACTGCCAGAATAAATGTCTCTGCAAATGTTGCAACTGTATGTTTCTTTGCGTTAAATGTTCAGTCTCTGTTGTGACAACACTGTACACATGGTCTGGTTAGGTTTAGGCACAAAAATCAATTAGGATTAGGAAAAGATTATGTCTTGTCTGACTCTGTCGCTGCTAACACAGCTGGAAAATGTTCCGACGTCTTGTTAGAAGTATTCAGTGGTTTCATGCTTGATGTTTAAACACCTTCTTGAACAGTGGTCCCCGACTTGGCAGCTGTGTCACCTAGCTGTAACCAGACCATTATATCCTTAGTAATATAGAAATGTCAATGTGTTCCAATTTGAACATATCAAAGGTCTGCAGAAACTTGCAATGCCAGCATTTTATTCTGGAGACACTGAACATTGTGTTTTGCCAACAGGAGCAAATAAGGAGGACATTACTTCCAAAGGACAGTACTGGCCAAAATACTCTAGCCTTGAGCATCAGGTGTTCAAGATTTAGGGCTGATCTGAGTTCAGCAGAAGAAATGGAAACAATAAGGCCTTATTCTCTATTTACCACAGAACCCCTGCTGCTGACCTGCTGACATCACCATGAGACTCTTTTTCCTCCAATTCACACACACGAACACACACACACATTCTCCACCAGAGCACCCTCGGTTTGCAGTGTGTTTATCTCAGTGCTCGTATTGTTGACCTTTAACCAGAGGGACATGAGTGAAATGTCAGGAGAACTGTCTGCTATCTGTATAACCTGAGCCAAGAAGTCATAACAATACTGAGAGATTAGTCCAGGATTGGCACTCACTCGTATTTTTGGACTAATGTCAGGCACTTACACATACTTTCCTGTTTGGCAAAAAAAGCATCTGGCAACTATGAAGCCTAATTTTCTCCCGTGGCAGACAGCAATCATGGTAAATACCATGCTCAGATGATTAAAAAAATGATGATAGCTCTATAGAAAGTAATGATTGTGATGCTGATAATGTGGACGTGGAGTGATGAGTGGCTGCTCATCTGAATTCAAAGGGATAATTGTTGTCGTTAACAGGTCGTGCCAGTGAACCTGAACCTGGTGTTGCTGTGCACAAGTACAACATGACATCTCTCATGATGAGATAACCTAAATATGGCTATTCAGTCGACTCTGGCGGCATAACATCTGTCATGGCTTTGAATAGTAAAGTAGATTCTGTCATTTGTATTCATCAAGAAAAGCTCCTACATGAGCACTTTCATCAGGTCCCATAATTACAATGTTCAGCTTCAGTGGCTGTGAAACAGAGAGCTTGAAAAACTTGCAAACAGACCCAGTGCAGCATCTAAAAATACTGCATAATTAATTCTTAATGCATATTACATATAGAGTGAGCCCTTGTTAATTGCATCAACTCAACTGCCTTTTCATTAAGTACATCTAAACAGTTGCTTACCATTACCTTTCAAAAATACAGTATTTTAGTGTTGTCTGAGCTCACAGATGGCAATTATATCCATAAATACAGCACAGATCTTCTGCCAGCGTGGTAAACAAAGCACATGCATGCCAACTGGTGGCAGTTTATTTGAACAGTGGCACAGCTAATGCCGTTGGCCTAAGTACACATCCACTCAAAGAGCTGTCCCTCCCTGAACTTTGGCTTCCAGGAAATTCTCTGATGAAAGCAAACCTCCTGTGTTGCTTTGTGTGCCTGTATTGTCTGTGCAGGCGATACTGAAGATGTACTGTCATAGATAAACACAAATGGTACATTGCTTACAGCATTCAGGTGATAAACCCTCATTTAATTTTTCCTGTTTAATCTCCTAGTAGTTGCGTTACTGTGCATTCTGCCGCTTCAGAATCTAAAAAGCAGTGTAGAACGAATGAGTCACTTTTCTGTTGCTAAAGAAAATCTAGGAAGTTGTTTTATTCATAGCAACTTCAACGAACTTTCATTGTTTGTTGCTGCCCCTACGGACAAAAGGTGTTAATGGTTTAACAAAAGAAACTTTGCTTCAGTGCTGTGACACCAGACTACAGAGCAGCTTCTTTCCTCAGGCTGTGAGGAAAGAAGCACTCTGCCCATAGTCTGAATCTGACCTGATGGCAGGCACGAAGACCAATTACTTTATTGCACAGAAATGGCCAGTCTCATCACTGATGCTCTCATCTGCTTATTTCCATCATATAGAGACTTCAGTTGGGGTGGACTGCATGTTATGTAACTAGGTTAGGTACGTAACCTCACTACATGCATAACTACATTTGCACACATAGTTATTTTAACCCAAACCAACATGTTTTGCTTAACGTAACCAAGTAGAGGTCTTGCCCAAACCCAACTAAATTCAAAATTCAAACAAAAAAGGTCCAGTGCACCTGTCAGTGGTAAGCTACAATGGTCATGTTGTTTTTGGACCCATTCAGCTGTTGAGGAACATTATAAGCGTGATGTGTAAGTGTAGGATAATTTGGTTAGAACATCAGTAAGTTTCTAATTGAATGTTGACCACAATGTGGTCACTAACAGTTTAGGTATGATGTGCCGGTCCTTGTAGTGCATTTAAATAAGTAGGAATAGACCCTTTTAGGTGATCCAGTTTGCTCACCTGGCTGAAGACTGAAGTACAAGCTTGTACAGTAAACACAAAGTCACAATTTCTGTTTTCTGCGGACATGTGTAAGTTTAAGATTTTTCTGGTAAAATAAGAAAACATGGAATCAAACACCTTGGCATTGGGTTTTGTTATTGGCCCTGAAATAAAAACACTGAAGCAAAGACAGCCAATTCAAGTCAAGTCAATTTCAATAAGTGCTACGCTTATGTAACTGACAGGCCTCTATTGTCTGGCTGCAACAAAGGCGTTAATAACATGGAACTGAAACCTCTGTTTTCTGAGCACGTAGCCAGGCCAGTAAACAGAACCCTTTGGTAGCCTCCGGCTCAAAGTATGCTGCAGACTCATTTGAGGGGCTCAAGTCTCCATTTTCAGCCATCTGAGTGTCCTTTGGAACAAGCACTGTTTATTTATTTGTTTGTAGCGTTAAACTGTGTGAAATTAGAATTTTCCAGGGCTGTTCTGGCTCATATATCTGGACATTCATCTCATGGGGCTCCTAATAGGAAGACTTTGAGGATTGTTTACTTTCAATGTTCTGTGCTGGTTCTTCACAGCATGTGTATAAATCAATTACCCAAACGAAAAAAGCCCACTAAAGTTCTAAAGTTACTCAGCAATAACTAAAGTAACAGCAGTTAGTAAGGCATCGATATCAATACAGCAATACATTTGTACCTTATTCAATTATATATATATATATATATATATATATATATATATATATATATATATATATATATATATATATATATATATATATATATACATGCATGTATATGATAAAAAATGTTGTTCTTTTGTATCTCTACAAAAATATTACATGTTAAGTATATTACTAGTAATTTCACGCTGTCATTTTACTCTGATATATGGAAGCCGAGAGTGGCCATGGATTTGTCTTCTTTTTTATGCACTGTTATCTTGTGATAATGACTTATTATCTCGTATCTCGATATAACAAAGATTGTTTTCTAATGAACCTATTAATAATGTGTTCGTCTTAATTTCAACCTACAAGAGTTGCCACGAACGGCTTCCGTAGTCAGCTGTAGCTGTAGCCTACCAGTAAGTTACACTTTATGTTAGTTTGCTTACTTGACTGTCTTTCTTTGTTAGCAGTTGAGAGGCTGACAAACTCCCATCTATCCGGCCGCTTCAGCTAGGGTAACGTAAATGTAGGCTAACATTAACTTAGCAATGTAATGCTAAATGTAAAGTTTATTAATGAATTCAATATTACGGAACACATTAATAATTAATTCGTTATCACAAGAAAACAATCTTTGTTAAATCGAGATAACCAGATAATAAGTCATTATTACCAGATAACAGTGCATAAAAAAGAAGAAAAATCCATGGCCGTTCTCTGCATCCATACTGATAATAAATCTATATCTACACAAGTTTCACTTTTATCATATTGAATTACATTAAGCATTACATTAGCTGAATCTTGTATTATTGAGTCAAGAGTGTGGATTTATTTTTTAAAAATAGTAACCTCACACCAAGTATCTCGGTTGGACTTTCCAACCCGGTTGAATCTTGGAATTGTTCTTTAAAGATATATCATTGATAAGATGAATCTGCTGTTTAACCGGCTGAGCTATGTTACATGGGGCTACATCAGCTCTCAGCTCCTGAGTTCAGATGATGCAGCTCAAGTTTGCTTGTTTGTTTGTTGATACAATTTCTTAGTTGATGTTTTTATTTAATCAGAATGTGTCCCGAGTAAAAAACATGAAATCTTACTTTGCAGTCATTTCTCCTACAAATTACATTCATGTAATATTAATTTGTTTGTTCAATAATAACTGCTACATGGATTGTACTCACTGTCATTGCCTTCTTGAACTGGATCAGTGTATTTGTATTTGCCTATGAACAGTGGCTGCAGGTTTGTAATTCTGCTGAATTGTGCGCCTGTGGTGGAACACTTATAACACAGTGACTCATCTCTCTTGAGTTTAAGAAAGTTGATATAAAAGCTTTCTCATACTTGATACTTAAAAAGTCCTTTCCAATAATACAGATTAGTGCCATGATCACCATAGAAACTGGACAAATGTCTATTTTTTATCTTGGACTTGGTTGTGTAACGCAAGTTATCCAACTAATCTTATACTGCCAAGCTATGGGCTGATCATAAAACCTGAGCACTCCTGATGAAGAAGCATTGACTGCTTTGCTTGTTTTAGTGGAACAAATGTTGCATATCATGAGTCAACATTACATTACGCCCATGTGCTTTGATTTTATTAAAACTACACATGTCTACACACTTTATACAGCAGTTTTTAAATGATGAAATTCAATTCAAAGGAAGTTGACATTGACGAAGTCGCTAAGCTGTGAACTCCCTGTGTTGTGTGAGTGTAAAATTCAGTAAAAGAGAGAGAATCAAGATCAGGATAACAAGACATTCTGTCTTTGTCTTTCTGTTGTTAATTAACAACTAAATAGTTTGATTCCAAGTGACTCGTTAAACAGCGTATTTCACCGTTCCCAAAGCAAAACGGCAGTGCTGTGAACCAGTGACAGACATCCGGACATTCCCTGTACATTCAAAACTTGGTTAGATTTAGGCAAAAAAACTACTTGGATTTAGATTGAAATAAGTTTCTTACATATGTGACTTAAGTTACTGAAGTCACATTTACATCACATACTTATTATGTTATGTATAAGTTATATTGCATAGCTGGTGAGTGAGCAAACCACAATAGCTGTAAGAGTCCCAATACGAGACAGAAAATTGTGTTGCATGGACAGTACAGCGATATGACAAAGTGTGACAAAGGTTGTCGTATTTATTATTTATTATTTATTATTTATTAGGGCAAAGGAGGAAGTCGGGTAAAGATGTTTGCAATCACTATGTTTTCCGAAATCTAACCAAATCATTTTCTTTCCTAAACCTACCCAATAAACTATGGCTGTAAAAGGAAGGTCTGGTACATGTGTTGGTGTTACACTGCAACTGTCATACGCTTTTAGAAGCGGTGATATATGTTGTTTTGGGGGCAACTATTTGGGAATGTTGGGATAACAATGTGTATGAACTGCAACCTTTGTTGCCCATCTTTATTCCCTCAATTGCTGTCTCTGTGGTCAAAACTTCTAAACATGCCCAAAAATAGTATTGCATGGTTGCCTTGCAGTTTGAGCAGTTCTTCAGTTCACTTCCCACGTTACTGCTGTCAAAAGATTGTAATGATCTGTTTATAATGCTGACATTACAGAGTTTGTATTTATATAACTGAAGTAGTAGTTTTCATGTTGTGGCTCCTGTGGTCTGGACTAAAGCTCTGTGTGATATTAATAAATCAAACTTTCCTGACCATGTTGTGTCTCTGTAATGACCATATAATGTGAGTTATGGAGCATTATTAATTTTTTTTTTTTTTTTTTAAAGGGAAAAAAGAAGCAGAAACAGTTGTGTTCTATTGCTGAAAGACTGAAAGTTTTGCAGAAAAACAGGTTCATGTTTCTTATAGTAAAGCATCAATTCTTTTTAAAATGCACTTTTCCACACTAAGTGGAAATAGTCCTGGTCTGCATCCTGCACACTGGTGCTGGATCTGTCGGCGGTTAATTGAAACCTCAAAGCAAATAGCCGCTTACATCTAAAAAAACCCACCCTTCCTCAGCCACGCTGCCCATGCTATACACATTCCAATCTGATTGGTTGTTAAAGTTGGCCCAGAGCCCAAAGGATGTCTGCATAAAACTCCCCTGCGCTGAAAGCCAGAGTCAGAAAGCTAAAGGGACTCACAGGAGGCTAACAGGAAGACTGAAATCACTCTGAACTACTGCAACTGAAAGCGCCGGAAAATGTGTAAAGGATTAGCTGCTTTACCCCAAACCTGCCTCGAAAGGTGAGACCTGCACCATCACATTATCTACCTCTCCCGTCATGATTTAATGGTGTGTTCCTCTGATGTGGTTTGGATCTCAAAACGTGTAGAATATGTTTAAAACTTTTTAAAAGTGGATCTTTTGAAACAGATGTAAAAGCATGAAATGTAAATCTGTGTTGCTGTCAAGACTTAACATCTGAAAGTGCTTAAAGGCTTAAAGTTCATGTGCGAGATCTTTCTGAAGCACAGTTGTTTCTCAGAAATCTTTTTGAACAGACCTTTTGACCCGAAGAACGGTTTTAATTTGTCTTACTCCAGTTTTTTATGCTAAGCTGAATGTCATTATGGTTTATGCAAATTACTTAGGACAATGTTAACACAGGTCGAAATATAAATGCAACAAATCATCACCACTGTAACCGCTTAGTTAGTTTTAAAATGTGATGCTGCTCTGACTTTGCTCTCGATTCAAATATCAACTGGTGATTGAAATATTTTTACATTACATTTTACATAATATATATATATATATATATATATATATATATATATATATATATATATATATATATATATATATATATATATATATAAATTGTGTTTGTTTATTTATTTGTATTTAGTGTGGCTGTGAGAAAATACAAATAAAAATGAGACTGTTTTCAGCTTTGTGATGATGCATTTTCCAGCTAACCCAAGAGGGTTTTTAAATAGTTTATTTAGCAAGAAGGGGAGACTTAACCCCTTAAAGAAATGCTTAATTCTTTAGTTTATCAGAAAAATTCGGAACATATTTAGACTGCAGTATTTGTAGCTAATCAGGTTTTAAATGGGATTAATCAGCCAACTGACTACTGTATACAAATTGATGAGATGATTATGAATCACCAAAATCTCAGATGAACATTGTGATATTATTATTACTTTCACGTCTGAGTAGTCAAAACAAAGACTTTGTCAAAAGAGCCGCCGTCCTCGTCTGCTTTCTGTCACCCAGGGCAAAGGAGATCAAGTCGAAGTTGGGAGTTTTACTGCAAAAGCCAGAGAATGCCATCGACCTCATCATCCCCTACCCCGAGAAGACTGAGAAGAAGCCGGAGAAGCTGCAGAAGTGAGTTTCTCTCTCTGCCTCGTCTCAAAAAGATGAATGTGTGTGGAGGTGGAGAATGTTTGTTAACCAGATAACTGATGGTTGAAGTGGCAGAGCAGAGCAGAGCAGAGCCCCGGAGCAGGTACAATACTTGAGATCAAAGGACAGTAAACGTCTGCAGACACTGCCTTGGCTCAGATGTCAAATGGTAGAAAGCTTTAAAGACTTCCATTTTATTAGGCGTTAAACTGAAAACACTGGGTTAGAGATGAATTATGTATTTGATGTTGAACTGCTCTTCTTTTGCTTTATACTTATTATGCTAAAACTACTACATAGCAATCCTGTAAGGAAAAGCCTTTTTTTTTTTTTTCCTCTCAACATTTTGCCATATGAAAAACAATTCGCAGTTCGGTCAGTGAGGGATTGGATGAGGCTTGTCATTGTGGTTCAGTGTTGAGACCGTAAAACTCCCCTGACACTGCAATATTAATTTGCATCTAAATTATCTCTTAGAATGACATGTTTTTGGCCCTATGTTCACATGTTTTGATATGTAAATTATTCATATTTACAAAATGGATTTTGAATCTGTGCAGTAAATCACCTCAGTGGCAGCCGCAACATGGCCACAATGGATACAATGTAATCCCTTGGGGCAACTCCAACTGTCAAAGTGAGGTCCAATAAAAGTGCTTGTTTTTGCCACTGACAGGCTTAGGTTGTTAGGCTGAGGTCTGACAACACTGTGTAACAACTCCTACAGTGGTAAAGCTTTTTGTTGAAGAAAATCCATTTTGATACCAGAAGTCTCAATCAAGAAGTCTCTTTCTGAAATCCCATGAGACGTGAGTTATTGCATGAAGATAATGGTCAAACAAGTTGGAGCAAGGAGTTTAGAGTTGACAGGAGGTTGTTTCTGAGAGTCATGTCTGACTAATTAAAACTAATTTGACAATCTTGATGAGGCAACAACTGTAAGAACTCACCGCGCAAGTTTTCAGAGCGAGACTTTTCTTTGAATGAGACTTGTGTTTCTGGTTACAAAAAGGGCCTTCTTTTTTTAACAAAAGGTTGATCTCAGCCCATAGGTGGCCACAAGAATCTTTTTTAGTGGGCATAACTTTAACAGTCACAGTTGCCCCAAAGGATTACGTTGCAGCCATTGCAGCTGTGTTGCGGCCGCCAACTGACGCGATTTATGGGACCGATTCCCAAACTTTGGTTAAGTATGAATCATTTACACACTAAAACATGGGCCCAGGTGGAAGAATACCATAGCTTTTGCTTGGGTTCATATTAACAAGCTAATACAGTGAATGATATATGACATTTTATTGTCCATGCCTGTAATTCCAGTAATTATCATGCTTTGAAAACACTGCAGCTGCTTTGGAAACTTTCGCCTAAACAGAAGAGGAAGGACATGGTTTGAGAGTTATAACTCCTTTGTATTGTTCAGAGTTTGAGTCCAGCGTCTATTAATGCTCCCCGTGATTGGTCGGACTCATTCACAAGGCACAATTACTTCCCAGTTGATGTTTTCCAGACTTTAATCATGGAGCGGAAGCTGAGATCAAAGGATGCAGTCTGGCTTTGTGACACTAGAAAGATACTTCAAATGTGCACTGGAATATTTATAGCTTGTTGTCTGAGGCTTTGCTACAACGGTGATGCACAGTTTTTACTTTGCAGAGTTTACATAATGTTTGCTAATAAAACATGTCGTCTCACTTATTTATGGCTGAAAAAAAAAAGGTTGATTTGCATTTCGAAAAACTGACGTGTCAGGGGCAAACAAGATGCAAGGAGTCTTCACAGTGATCATTATTTCAAAGTTAGTTATTTTCAAGGTTCAAACGAGAAAGTTGACTGTGGTAATCAGGAGGAGAGTGTTTCATCTGCTGCTGCGCTGAAAGTGATCTTCATCTGAACGTTTACAAAATGAAGGAGATGATCACAGACCTAAGAAGAGCAGTGGGTTAGAGTAGTTAATCAGTTAACTGCAAACTTTTTCCCGATATTTTACAGTTGAGCGCACTATTCTGGGAACGTTCTGTATTTCAGCTTGTATTTGTTGGGATACGTTTTGGTTTAAGCTTCATGACTTGACTGATTTTGTGTGCAGGCCGACTCCTGAGGAGGCAAGTCAGTGGCGTGAGAGTCTGGACCTGGTCCTGAACAACGGCTGTAGGTTTTCCCTTTCTTACTCTCTTTTTTTACCCACACCTTCTCTTACACACACACACACACACACACACACACACACACACTTCATTGTGTCACTAACTGCATTACCTGACATTAATTCCCTGGAGGCTCGCCCTTACGTAAATGACAACCAACTTGCTGAGCTTGAACCTAAAGTCTTCACCGTAATATGTGGTTATTTGTTTTGCATGGTTTTTGCAACCTTTTTTTTCCACCGTTCAAATTGTAAAGCCCACTGAAGTATTGTGATTTTGGGGTACACAAGTAAAACTGACCTGACCTGAAAACAGATTTTTGTCCCCACAATGTAATTAACAGTACAGGTGACCAGCTGGAAGCCACCTCTGTCATTATCTAACTTTACTCTAACTCTTCAATTTACAAAAGCACACAATTAATATAGAGCTGGGTTGCTTCACGCCAAAAAACGTCACAAAAACATGAAGTATTTGACCCGACATTAGACAGATGCTTCGCTTGTAAGCACCTGAAAACCGAACAGATATTAAACACAGGTGAAGGATGTCCATTTACTTCCCCACAACAAGAAACCTCCAAAGATAGAACACATTTCACATATTCAGGCAGCTTATCACCAAACACTAAGATCATCATTATTTCAAACAATCACACCTGCTTTCATCATGTAACAGCTGGCATTTAGGTTTAACTCTAACTGTTCCAACAGGAGAAAACAGTCCCTCCCTGAGGTCTGGTGTCTGTCTGGTAGACTCTTTTTTTTTCAACAGGTACAGTACAGTACACCTAGCAGGGTTTGGATTCCATAGCAACAGTGCAGGATGTGTGCCTATTATTTCTGTGTATTTATATCGTGTTAGACATCAGTGTGACCAGTTGTTTTTGTTTTATTAACGCAAATGAAGATTATTATGATGTGGTACTTGCATCAGCGACACGTGCATCATACATGTGCTTCAGCAGGGGTTCCTAATCAGCCAGACATTATGAACAAAGCTGGTTTCACGTCCGAGTCTTCATGCCCAACCTTATTAGGTTTTTAGGGTTTATAGTTGAGTTTTTGTTGCAGGGTCTAATCGGGGTTTCTTTGTCGTCTTGAAACAGGATCGCTTATCTGAGAACACCAAACATTTTTTTTTTTTTACCCTAGGCCCGATCCCAACGTCCACATTCACTGACTTTGAGACATGTTTTGGTGGGCCGGTGAGGGCTTTTAGGGCTGTCCCACTGTCAAACTGTGAAGTGAATGAGGGTTCTCTCGCAGACATCTTGGCCACTTTCTGTACGTCCACATTACTGCAGACTTTGCCTGGGAGAATTACCCACAGCTCGTAGCAAGGAGATGTAACCAGGAGAGCCCTTACATGCAGAAAAACCAAAAAAACTCCCCTTCTCTCCTGGGAACTGATTCTCTAACAATAGCTGACTAAATGTCTTGTGTATGTGTACTCCTGTTGTGTGTACTGATTTTAAAAGATTAAGTAAAAGTCCCAGACCTTTGCAGCTGCTTGCGCTGGAGCAACTACCAGTTGACATTATCGAAGTCTTTAAGGGTTCAGGGCAACAGATGTGAGCTAATATATGGTGTCCTGATCGCTTCACTTGTAGGTATAGAATGAGAAAGAAATACAAAAAACATCGCTAACTTGGGGAGAAAAACACGTTTACAGCCACCACACATAGCCACCACCAACTTCTGGCTCCACTGTTTACTTCGCAAAGTGCACAGAGAGCCTGAGAGCCAGCAAGACTGATGATTAACTCTTAATGGGTAATGGTACGTGTAAACTCTCCTGCTAATAAGTCACTTAAGTTGCCCCTGTGCATCAAAACAGGTCCTCGTACAGATGTGAGCGGCCGGCTGATGTGAACGGAGGAACATTTTCTCCGCACAGCTCTGTAGGTGGTAAAAGACCCCTCTAAGTGGCTCCGTCAGCACAGTCCGGGGCAGAGAGATTTATGTCTCTCCTGTGTTTGCATGCCTGCGCAAATGTGTGTTTGCATCTGTGTGCGTATCAGTCCGTGGAGGGTATGTGTGTTATGGTTACATCTCCAGGGGGGGAGAAGTCTAAATGATTCCACCAGGGTTGATTTATTGCGCGGCTGCCGCAAACTGCTGTGCCGCGATTATTTACCTACATGAGATTTTACATTAACATTATTCTTTATGACTTCTTCCTTGTTAATTCCCATGGGATTCTCGGTGACTTATTGCCTCTCGGATGTAGCACTACCCCTTCCTTCCCCTTTACGTTAAAAATTGTACACGCAACAGGATGTAAGTGATGTGCAATTTCTCTCAGATTAAAAAAAAAAAAAAAAAAAAACATGGATGCTGGTGCAGTTTGCAGTTTTTAATTAAGCAATTTTTCAGTATTTTGTGAAAGATTACATGTTTCCTCATCCTGTAAAGGCCAGAGAAGTTAATTAGAACTTCCTGAAACATAGAAGAAAACCTTGCAAAATCCATCATGAAATCATAATAAGCATGAAAAACTCGGCTCGGAAACACAAACAGCCTGTGCGTGTGTTCTTCCATGTGTCCCTGTACTGCAGGTCTCAGAAAAAAAAAAAAAAAAGAAAGAAAGAAAAGCTGGAGCTTGATTGAGACTCTGTGCTATTTTGAACCAAACTAGCCATCTAGATGGCTGATAACAGCCTGAGGCCAGAACAGAATGCTTATCATCTGCAGCACATGCTTGTTCAGACAATGGGACCTTTTTCAGACATTATGTTAAATTACAATGGTTTTAAAGAGTGGTTGTTTTGTCAAGCCTTATTTTCAATCCTTATTATTTTGGGATAACTACTGTGCTTAGAGTTCATTGTTCACCAGGTTTTTTTTTGTTTGTTTTTTTATTTTGCAAAATGTCCATAGGGTAGTTGTGTGTTTGTGTAAATTGAAGTCTAAGTTAATTATCTTGACAAAATGTGGGAGACAGATGGCCTGGCGATTATTGTGGTTTTCTGAGGATCCTCTTCCTTTTTTCCCATAACCATGGGCGGAAAAATGGACAGATATGACATTATGACAACTTAGAATACACGCATGACATCATGCACATATTCAAACTGTGCTGTTAAAGTGAAACTCTCACCAATATCTAACCAAGGCTTTTTCTGGGAATGTACCCAAGTCAAACTTTCATGTAAATGCATAATTATGTCGAAAGAGCCACTTTTAAGATTTACCATATTTTCGTTTTCAGGTCAAACTCATTTTCAATGGGAGTGCTACGGGCACTTTTACAATAGAAAACAAATCGCTATTTTTAAAACACTAAGAAGGCTCGACACAACATGAAACTTTGCTCGTAATCTCACCAGGGTCTCTTCACATGAACACCAGCATTGAGAACATTGTTTGTGTACACAGAGTTTACTAAAAAGAAAGTTTTTGAATAGCAATAAAAAAATAGCAATGTTGATGCTGCCCCAGCACTCCCATTGAAAATTATTTTGACCCGAAAATACAGTAAATCTCAAAAGTGGAGCTTTTGTGTATATGTGATATTTTCAGTTAATCTATTTTAAAGCACTACAGAAATGTTAAGCTTTAGTCCAGAGTTCAGACAGTGTCATCATGACTTTAATGGATAAGTGACTCATATGCTTGTTCACAATTTTCAGCATATTTACTCTAAAAGGCACGCATGAAAGGGGGCTTAAATCATTATACATGCTTTAAATACAGCCCTCTCTCTGATACTCATCTTTATCCTCTCTCCATCAGATGGTCTGAGTGCTTTCCGCAGCTTCCTGCAGTCCGAGTTCAGCGATGAGAATATTGAGTTCTGGATGTCTTGTGAGGATTTCAAGAAGACCAAGAACCCTGTGAAGATGGCCGCCAAGGCCAAGAAGATCTATGAAGACTTCATCCAGTCTGAGGGACCCAGAGAGGTCAGGGACTCCTGTGACTTCCCCCTTTTTATGAGCTCAACTCCACATGGAAAACTTTCATTTCTAAACATAAATTCTGTGCCAATTCTGCACTGCCATAACTGACCACACTTACAGATCGGTTAAGTTCATGCAGAGGCAAAGAGGCTTTTTGTTTGTTAAGGTCAAATCTGTTTCGAATTGTGCAGAGTTCTGCATGTCAGATGTTGGTAATGCACAAATAAGACGTTTTCAACAGGGTACAGTGCGTAACATAGACAGAATCTTACTCCTGTATATTACTCCGGAATATTTTACTCCTTAACAGCTGACACTGTATTTAAAATGAAAGAGAATAAACTGTTGGAAACAACTCACCTGTATAACAATGTGCACACGTTTAAAGGAGTGATGGTTTGGTGAACAAACAGGTGTGACTGAGTGTAAACAGACGAGGTTACACACTCTCAGGAGTAGCTTGACAATTTCACGTAAATATCATTCTCATGTAAATATGAAGCGCCAAGTTAGCTTAGCATAACACAAAGACCACACAGCCTCCTGGCACTGTCTAAAACACATCTTGTAGTTTCATATAATACTTCTGTAAAAAGTTGGATAAAAGTTTTACTTCTAATTGAATATTTTTCAGTTTATGTAATTATTTATCGCTTTTAAAGAGCACAGTTTATTACAGCCCAAAATGTGCATTTAATCACGATCAGTAAAGATGTGAGATGAGTGTTTTGAACCAGTTGTTGTAAACATCAGTTCTCTGGTTGTTTTTTTTTTTTCTTTGGGATAATGTTCTGGCACACAGGACTTGATGCAGTTTATGTTTAATTTGGAATAAACATAACAAGTGGCTGGGTAAACTAAGCAGTGAGTGACCAACTAGTACGTTAGCACTTTACCTTAAATGGTGTTAGGATGATGTGGGATTATCAGTTTCACCTCCCAGAGTCATGTCTTGAAGACACATCACCACATGTTGACATACATCACCAGGATTTCATATTTACCACCTGTGCTCACCGTTCATCTTCCCTTTCTAACAAGGTGTCCTGTCGTCCACAGGTCAACATTGACCACTTCACCAAGGATGTGACCCTGAGGAACCTGGTGGATCTCTCTCCTGCCACCTTTGACCTGGCCCAGAAGAGGATCTTCGCTCTGATGGAGAAAGACTCCTTCGGTCGTTTCCTCCGGTCTGAGCAGTACCAGGAGCTCCTGGTCAACTAAGCCTCAGCAGAAATCTGAGCAGCAGGGGTGGGGGGGGGTGGGGGAGGTTTCAAACAGCAGTTAGTTGAAATGACAATTGACATAAAAACTACTTTTTTTTATTAAATCTTCCTAATAAACTACCAATGTGTAAGACAGCTCAAGAACCGAAGACTTTTATTTCACTAAAAATACCCAAAACACAAAGGGCAAAAAAAATGCATTTCCAAATTCAATTGAAATGAAATGAAAGGTAAAAACTGCCTATTGAAACAGCCCTCCCTCCCCACCCAACACACTCACACAGACACACAAATGTTCTTAAACTTCTACACTACTGAGGACCTTCAATTGACATCAATTATTCCATATCTTCTTAAAAAAAAAGGACGGTTTGGGGTGCGCATGCAAAATATGCTTGTGAAATTATCCCTTGAAAACATTATCTGACCTAAACGTGTGCGTCAAGGTGTTGCAGCTTTGCTAAAAACCTATCTAGACAGATGCTTTCAGGTAAGTTTTGACCCCACTGACTGCCATGCATTCTGTAGCATGCTCAACGACTTCGGTCTGCCCCATATTTGACTTCACTATTAGCAAGCAATGTCTGGTCAGACAAGTCAGCGGACCAATCACAATTTAGCAAGCCTAAGAAGCAGCAGCACAGCTACAGCTGGGCCTTTTACAACTTTGGAGACGGTTTTAGGGAGAGCAACACTTTAAAGTACACATATAATTTGGCCTTAATGCAGGGCTGGTTCAGGCCATTTTGGTGCCCTCAGCTAAAAAAAACACAAGCACCCTGGAGGGCATCGACTATTATATCAAAGATTTAAGTTTGCTCAACTTTGGTTTGTGCCACGTCATCAACACCCTTTATGACCACCCAGTTCACCTGCGCTGGCTAGCCTTTCTGTAAAACTTATCCAGATGGTCAATTGTTTTCAATCCAACATACTAAAATTGACTGGGGGTCACATGGCAAACTACATCAAATTTAGCCAAATTTAGATATGACAAAATGACAAGCATTCTGCGGTTTTGTCATAGCAGAAAAGCTTCAGCCTGAAACGATGACTCACGACGATGACGAGACTTCTAACATTTATGAGGGGAAATCATTGGCAAAACGCTAAATAGAATGACTGTTGATGGTTTTCAATCAGTGGACTCAGTGAATAATTTCCAGTAAGGACCAAATATTTTGACATCTTAATAAAATAACTGGGAACAGGGCAAACCCTTTTATCAATGAGTGAGTAATAATTATTACGCAGCTTTTTTTTTTTTATCTCTTCCACTCTCTCACACTCACATAGATGGTTATTTCACAGGAATTTCACCAAACTCCCCTTTGGTCGCATCCTGTGAGAACCTTCCTTGAGAAAAAAAAAGTGCTGGCTGGTTGGCTCAGTGGTCGAGCTCCTTGGCTACCACTAAACTGCAAGTTGCTAAGATGGGAAAAACAAGTAGGAGGGAATCTCAGAAAAAAAAGAAGCGAACAGAGCAGTGATTTCAGCAGAGAAAGGTCTGTTTCCCATGTGATGATACCAAAGTTGGACAGATGCACGTGGAGTTACTTAAAAGGTCCAGAACAGGTTTTTAGCACTACACGAGTCAAAAAACCATGGGAGACAGAAAACTTGCAGGGTTTCAGCACTATATAATGCCAATTCTTGTTACTGAGAATCCTTTCGCAAAGATCTCTTTAATAACGAGCCATAGAGCACATCATTTTTAAAGTCTAAAGTGAACGTTTAAAGTCAAAGAAAGGAAATTTAAGGATACTCACACAAGTAAATTCAAAAAGTCACAGCTCGTGCCTCTGATGTTGCATGTACTTTTCGTTTACTTTCCAGGTTAAGACTTTCAAACCAGTTATTTTTCATTACTACACACTGTAACAGAACACTGGTATTCACCTTATTAACACTAAGCTGAGATGTAGACGGATGTGATGGGGGATTTGGTGTTGGTGTGAAGTGTTTAAGTGTCCTAAATATTAAGTTGAATGTAGCAGTCATAAAGTGTGATTATATTCCCGCTTTAATGCTTTTTATATTAATCAAAAGCAAATATGTCTTAACCAGCACACAGATATTGTTATCTAGATAGTCAGCATTTTGTAAGCCCTTATGGACTCCTAAAACACAGCTATTTTACACAAATCTGAAAAGCTAAAAAAAAACTATTGATCAGCACTGACGAGGGTTAATCATGGCGCAGATTGACCAGTCTGGTGTCAAAACCTTCATACAAGTCAACATGTGAGCGATCAATAAGGGCTTAAACAGTGCTGAGTATGTATTATTCGATGTAGCCTTGCATGTACGTTTTGGAGTTTATCACATAAAAATATATATGCATACAATTCCTGAAGATGTATTTATTTTATGTGTAAATATCGGATATTTACAAGCGACTGTGTCTAAGTTATTCTTTCATACAACGATGGAAGCCATGATTCTTTGAATGGAGAGCTGGTAAGAACTCTTCCCAGTCTTTTCACTGATATAAAAGAAGAAACACCTGACTTCCAATTGTCATTTTGTTTTTCTTCATGAAATACCTATTTAGCATCTCACGATTTAGTCTTTAAGGCTGCAAAGACGAAGTAGGAAACACATTATGAGTGCAAATTTCACATAATCCTCCATAAAGATGGTGTTCTTTTGTTTAAACTTTAAACGGGATATTTATATTCAGTGTTACTCATTGTGTGTCTTATTGAGCTCAAAGGAAAGTCTCAGGAGAAATTCTGTTATCATAAAACATGCAAAAAAAAATTATCAGTAACTCACACCATTTCCAGTTTAAAGGGGAATTCCAGTATTTTTAAACCTGGGTCCTAGATTTGCATGACGCATGACTCATGACAGGCTGAGGTTGTTTCTCGAAATAGTTGGCAACATTACAGAAATAATTTCTTCAGAGATAGACCTTTTTGGTAAATAAATAACCAACAGAAATGGAGTCCGCTCTCACAGGAGGAGGGCTGTTGTGGGACGATGACGATGTGAACATAAATCGGAGCTGGAGAGAGGTGTTTGGGATTTACCTGTCCAGGTACAGACAGCAAAGTCGTGGATGACTGTTTAACTGATTTTGATAATCTAGGTGAGCCGAAAACTTTAACAACTCGCCTCAGATTTCAGAGCTTCACTTCTCCTTGAATGAGTCTTGTGCTTTGTGGTTTAAAAAAGGAGCTTGCTTCTTGAACAGCTCTGTCTCTGAAATAAAAACGTCAACCTCAGTCGGTAGAAAAATCAAGCACTTTTAGTGGAAGTAACTTTTAGACAGACAGCCAAGCCAGAGTTGGTAATAGAGGAGCACAATGATCCTTTACTGGCTTCATACCAGGTGAGAAAAATTAGTTTTGAAAAAAAAAATAAAATAAACATCCTGTGTAGTAGTTGTGGAATGATCTTTTTAACTGTTATCAAACTGACAAACACGACAGAAAACAGAGAGGAAATCCCTCAGACCCTCTCAGGGAAACAGCGTTAAATCTGTTCCCTTTTTTTTGTAATTCCCACTCCGAGTTAAATGAATGGTTTTAGAGACCAGAGGCAGCATGTGAAGAGTACACCACTAACACACGTCAGTGATGAGTGAAAAACAGAGTGGAAACAGATGCAGCTGAGGAACCGGCTGCCAACACAAACACTGTCAGAGGCTAGCGTGGACGCATCTATTACTGCTGCAGTTCCTAGAAACGGATGGAGGAGGTCAGATGCATTCGGTCCCCAAAGGAGGTTAGTGACATTCCTGACAAACGTTTTGTTGAGTTTAGCTCACGACTTTTACAGGCACTGTACACTGTCACATTAACAGAGGCCGGGTCGGAGCTTCGGAGAAAACAAGTATTATGTCATACCAGAAGCTTTACTGTCAGCGTTTCCCAAAGCAGGGTTTGTTTTTATGCTAACAAGTTTGTGGTACAGCTCCTGAAACCATGTACTCATATGATGAAGAGAGAAAAGGCTAATAGAAAAAAACCCAACTGACACCACAGCTAGGAGTGTATGATTCTGACTACAACCCCAAACACTCCTTTTTTTTTTTTAATTTCTGCTGGTGTGTGACCAGATTTTCTTGTGCCATGTGCCAGCAGATGACGAATACATTTCACTCAGGATTGGCGCGATACGGACGTCACGATAACATTTTAATTTGCCTGCCTTGCCAACACAAATTATTATTCATCTGAGCACATGCAGATACTTCTAAATCTTTTTGGATCAGAAACCGCGATCAGAGTTTAGATTAGAACCCAAACGTTATGTCTGAATGGAATTTTAATATGGTCATCAGTGGGATTTAGTTTCAACCTATGGGAAAGGCATCTAAGTACAAAGTTTTTCAGACATGTCATCTAGACTTGAGGGGGAAAAACAGATTTGTACTCCCCATGGTCTTAAATCAGTGTTCTGTTTACTCAAGCGCCATTAAAACGCGACGTGGGTGCTGGAGGATCAGTGAGCAGAAAGGACCGGGCCGACTGCTCACTTAGTTCCTCATTAAAGTCAGCTCCTCAGGTCGTTTTTTTTCAAGAGTTCTCATGACTTCAGGTCTTTTTATACCGTTCCGTCAACAAGAATGATCTGTTGTCATGTGTGAGAAAATAAAAGCGCATTCTGTCATTTCCCCACGGTGATACCCGCGGCTGGCAGCGAGATCCAGAGTTCCTGACAAAGCTGCACCCACGGGGTTTCTCGGTGAAGGTCTGAGCGGTCTGATCTGTCAGCAGATCTGCTCACTTAAGACCGGAGGTAACGCCACTGCTCTAAATGCTGCCAGTTCTTTCCATATCATCATCATTCTGCCCTCAATTGATGTTGTGCTTCTGACATATTGTGTTTGGTTTCCAGCTTTCAGTTGTGGGAACACTGTTGCTAAATGTCCGCCAATGAAAATGAACTGAGAAAGAGGTAAACAAAATATTTAATAATGTAAAAGTGTAGAAAAGTGACCTGCACACTTCCATCTGTGACTAACAAGTCGTTGAAAGCAACAAAAGCCTGCTTGATTTGGCGAAGTGAGAACAGCTTTTGATGAGGTAACACATATGCAATTGCAACTACACCTAATCCTCTGAGAACTAGTGTACAATGCAAAAAGACTGAAAGCTCTCCATAAATGAGTGAAACATAGTGGAGGCAAAAACAGAAAATCTTTCATCTCCCCAACTTACTTTTGGTGTTCCTGTTGCAAGGAAACCCTGATGTCAGAGCTATGAAAAGGCAAAGTAACACAGCCAGTCGTCATAATAAGCAGGCAGGTTTTGTTACTTACTGATCTAGTAGAAAGAATAATGGTTTTGAAGTGTCTCAAGTCTTGGTGGCATGTCAGTGAGGGAACAGACAGCAATCTCCCTCAAGATAGTGCCGTCCGTCCATTCTCGTTTTACCTCCGTCATACGGTTATAAAGTTTCTCCTCTTCTATCAGCAGGGTTATTTTTCTTCTGCAGTGTAGAGTTTCCACAGTTGTCCCAGTTGTTTCACCATGAACTGTGGATGGCAACTGCTGAATATTATACCTCTGACACACTTCCTATGTACCTTAATTCAAGCGTGATGGCAGATCAAGATGCATGATTAAAGTGAGGTTTACTGGTAACCAATCTACATGTGGATGGTGTTATCACACTGTGCACTGGGCCTAATATGTGTCATAGTAAAGGATCTTTTCTAAAGGATTTTATTTCATCCAAAAAGAACAAACAGACACTTAATTCAGTGAAGATTGATAATTGCAGTAGAGATTAAAATACAGTTGCGCGTTGTTGTGTATTTTGTTTTAATTTCTGATTCCCAGCTGCCTGATTAAATGTGGTGTCATCAGAACCCTAAACCATCGGGATGAGACCGTTCCCACAAAGACAGAGGGTTAAGGAACAGATGGACATCAGGGGAGCACTTTAAACCTGTGGCTACCCAAACTGGACCTTTGACAAAACCTCTAAAAGATCCGGAGCAGACGGGGGGGAGGAGATGACAAAAAGTAAAAACAACATTGTCAATCCTTATGTTGCAGGAGCATCTGAGAAACTCAAAAAACAGCAAGCAGGTGCGCCATTGTGCATCTAGTTTGTGTAATTATCATGTACACCATATACGAAATGTACAAATGTAGCTTCTCCTGGCTCTTCGTACGCCATCTTTCTCGAATGCAGAGGCAGCTGGTGACGTAAAGAGGTCAGCCAGAGGTGGCTCTATCACTACTAGTTGAAATGGGAACAGCGCCACCTATCATACCGGTAGCGTACATGCTTCAGCCAGTAATTCGATTTTCTCACCTGCATGTATACTGGGACAATTGCAGTTGTCTGATTGAGCAGCATAGTCGAACTATGGCTGTAATCTGACTAAGCTGTGCATGTAAACACACTGAGTAACTTGTCCATCCTAAGAACAAATCTACCAGGCATAAACAGAGTATTGTAGTTGATGCTGTTTAATGCAGCCAGGACTGCATAGATTTGTACATCGGGAGACAAAACATAACCAAAACCTCTCCATAAATGAATGGCTCAACACAGGAGGGCCAACTCCTCAGGTCAAGATTCTGCTGTCCACTTACATCTGAAGGAGAAGAATCATTCACAAAAATGTTACCATCTTAACCAGAGAAGACAGATGGTTTTAAACAGTAGTGAAAGAATCTATGTCAAACTGGAACGACTATCTTAAAACAGAGGAGGTGGCCTACAACATCACTTATCACCCACCTACAATACAGCACTGAGTTCCCTCTACAGGCAGCTTAACAACCATTCACACCTGGGCTCACCTAGCTCTAGCAGCCCACATGAAGGCCTGTTGGGTCACAACCCACAAGCGGCTCTAACGACTTTGAAACTCAAAGCTCACGTCCTTAACAACTCTGTAAGGACACTCCTGCAAGCCTGCAACTGAAAGTCCAGTTGTCTACGATACAGCACTTAGAATTACCATGACCTGGATGACAGAACCTTCATCAACATGTCAGCAGGCTTTGTTTGTGTTGAGGAGAGCACCAGGAGGCCGAGCACATACTGTGTACCACAAGCCCAGCATTAGGACAGCAGAGGAGGCCCGAAGACCACCTCCTACAAATATAACAAGCTGAGTTTGCCACAACTCAGTTAAAGATGTGCCCAGCAGGCAGTTAACTGTGCCTGCATGCACTCCCAGTCACACTGCCATAAATCAGTCGAAACCGGTCAATGCTGGGGAGCAGCAGTCTACTCAAGACAACAGTGGTGACCACAGAAAAAGCTAATGAAAAATGGGTTTTCATTAATGCTTCCATTCAGTATAATTTCCTTTTAGGTACATTACAAGTTTGCAAATCCAGTTGTTGGGTAACTTTTCACAGCAGCTTTAGTTTCCTCTACCAACTCAAAATGCTTATGTATTCTCTGTTACGCTCCATCATGAATAGCTCATGGCAAATAATGGGAGAGGTGCATAATGCATGAAGGAATGAGATGTGGAAATAAGTGAAGTCAGAGGTGTATGTAAGATGTCGATGAGCCTCCATAGAAAGAAACCAGATGTAAAACATGGAGCAGAACTCCCAGAGGGGCCCGAGGTGAGGTCTTCTATGGTTGCTGAGCAGCGCTGGGCCCAGGTTATACTAAGCCTACACCTACAAATCAAACAGTCATCAGATGCTTGTCGTCAAGTAAATATTTATTTTGCAATAAAAGGCCACACAAATTACAAGTCAGCTGTTTCTGCCCAGCTGTAGGATATATATTTAGCATATTTCACCTTTAGGTTTAAAGGGCCTGCATGGAGGATTTTAGCGCCCTCTAATATGGACTGAACAACCCTCGTCTCACCTCGCTGTAGTGGCCGCTAAAAATGCAAAAGCTGCGAAACTTCCTCCCTAGAGCCGGCATCTGATTCGTCTGCTGTGGGCTCCTGGTAGAAGCATGTGGACTCATTCTAAGGTAAAGAAAGTTCAATGAAAACAAAATATGAAGATTCAAATTCTACTAGATCAACCTAAATAACACACTATGAGTTTAATGTTATATAACATAGTCCAATATTTTGTAACAGCATTCATCAGAGTTTGTTGTGTGTTGCGCTGGAATGATTTAGAAATTAAAAACTTGGTTTTGGGATGATTGTTTCCAGACACATTTAAGCCAAAAGCACCAATGATTGTCCTTAAAGCTGTACCTATGCATATAGCATTTTCAGATGAAATGGCATGTGAAAACTTACTGACAGGTTCACATTGTTATTCTACATGTCTGACATCATTAAGGGAAGGATCCCTTAAAGTTTTATCAGCTGCTTTACAGGATGAGGGTGCACTAGTCATATTAACTCAAACCAGATGGTGCAAAGTGGAAGTCAACTCAAAACCCTCCCACAATGAGTGTGCACTTACATGTTGACCTATATAACACTTCACAATCTAATGAAGTGCCACTAAAAGGAAGCACTTGTGCAGGAGAATGAAGCTTAACAAATATTACCATTTACCTGTGAATTTACCTGTTAATTCTTACACAATGATTTAAGGTGAGTGATAGCTGTGCTCCTGACCGTGGAGTGATCCTCTGGTGTGACGGGGGGAAGGCCTCTCACGTATTCTCCCGCTCGCGTCGTCTCTCACCTGCCCGCCAGCTGCCCTCAGTTTGTCTCTCTGGCCTTCACACCTGCTCCTTATCAGCTAATCCTGCTGAGCTGCCGCCCGCCGGCTCAGCCGCACCTCATCCTCTAATCACGCTTCCTGTAAGTATACCTCTCCCTCAACACCCTTATGTAAGAGCTGGCTTTGTGGCCGCGTCTGACATGTCTCTTGAGGTGATCGCTTAACCCACAATCTTTTCAACAGTGAGTTTCAAACACATCTTGTCTAAAATGTTTGAAGTTTAATAGAGGTATGACGGGGAAAGCGCTGGGTATTTCCTCTCAATTGAACCCGTCATCATTATTTGAACAAAGAGCACTTGCAGAGGTAGCACAGATGATGTGGTTTGAGTTAGTATGGATTGCCTCTGCCTCTGCTCTTTGGCACAATTAGCGATAAACTTAAAAAAAAAATCAATATATATGAAACAAGTAGCAATTGAGTCAAAGACGAAGGAGGAGCTGATCCAGTGACAGGAGGTTACCTAACAAATGATGAATGAGTCTGGACAAGGGGAGTATAATTGAAGGCAAATGTTGTTGTTTTTTTTTTTTTTCTTATTTTAGTCAGAACAAGGCTTTATATTTTTTGGCACGTGTTTCTGTTTTGCCTCAGCAGTGCAGGTTAGATTAGATGGGAACTCCTCACTTTATCTCAAATAGGGGGGACAAACAAGATTTCATTGCCAAGGCTCCACTTTGTGTTTAGCAAAGTCTCCCTCGCTATTTAATATACTGGATAATGGGGTCTCTTAAGTAATGTGGCACGTTTAAAAGGACTAAAGAGGAAACAGATATGTGCAAGCTGAGTCGTGACCTGTGATGTTTGGACTGTATTTGTTTAATGTGGTCATAAAGTTCGCCCATAAAACTGGTCTCTGCTCATCTGCACTCAACAAAATGTTCATGATCCCAGTTTTTTTCATCAGGGGTTGTCTGAAAGCTGAATCTATATAGTTTACAGTTTACAAACAGATTTTTCCTAGAGCCAAAGACTTTTATTTTGAAAAACTAATAGTAACTAATGAAGGTTTACTGAAGGTGCTATAACTGCACACAATCAAGTGTCAAAACATGTCACAAGGGCGAAGCCCGGGCGTTAAAACAACACAACAGAAAGCAGACAGGACTGTGAGATGAATGGCATTAGCCCTGCACTGTTTATTATTCAGACTTCTCAGGACAATAAACCAGAGATCCAGACATGCAGCCCTGGGGATGTATGTAGAGCGCGTGTGTGTGTTTGTGCCATAGAGATTAGTGGCTCTTGCGCGTGCACATGTCAGCGTCTACGTGCTTCATCGCATGCATGATCACATTAGAGTTCAGATCATCCTGTCAGGTTTTAATTAGCAGGCCTCGCTGCTGCCGGGCGTTAGGAAGGCGGGAGGGAAGATCCAGCAATAAGCAGGTTAACGGTGCATAAAGGTCCAATCAGGCCGTAGGATCTGAATAGATTCCGGCTAGTATTTCAGCTGCAGTCCAAGAGCGGCACAAACACATGACTGGTAAAAACATCATCTCTACATTAGATGCTGTAGACCATTGTCTTGTCCAAAATTAAAATGTGTGGTCAATGGCAGGAAGTTCCTCTGACCACACAGGACCTGGTGAATCAAAACTTGAAAAGAATCATTAATTCCTCACTACGATGTTAAAATAAACATACAATCGTTATATATCGAGCTAAAGAGACAACCAATGGGATTTTAGTCATGAAGAAAAGGGCAGTTTTAGTAAGCACAGCCACAGGGTACAAGTTAGCAAAATGTTCATTGGTTTGAATTGGAGTACTTTGAAATGCGGTAAGTTACTGAATACAGTTTTCAACTATATCAACCCAGATACAGTGCAATTTACATATTCAGCATTTACAGTTTCAAATCACATTCCCCTTACAAAAAACAGTCCTGGCACCAACTCCAGGTGCATGGTGTGTATTCTACGACATGTTGGATGCTGGCTCTTTTTTGTACTTTTTTTTTTGCAAGAGGGAAACCCACAACAGACAACGCTTACTTTAAACAAAGATCCAGCTGCACGTCCCTCACTCACTTAGATCTACTTCAGTTACAGCCACGAAGTTCCCATGTCATGTAGGTGATCGGTGTGCATTAGTTTGACACAAATATGTGGGTTGGATGTGCACATGGGCCTTTGTGGGTTCAAGTTTTGCGCTGTCTAGCCCTTTATATAACTGTAAGAAAAGCTGTTGGAGCAGGTGCTTGTGGGTTTGTTTGCAGTGATAATTACAGTAATTATGACTGCATATTTCTCGCTGTCAGCATGAGGTCTAGACTCAATCTAAAATAGCACTAGATGCTAGAGTTTATATGTGATGGATTTATCCTGTGGAAAAGGTTAATAAAAACAATAAATGTGTTTTTATTTGCAACAGTTGTATTTGTTTACAATTTACAGAATAGCTGACTGGATTGCTGCTTTTTTATGTATATTTATATTGTATATACATGTTTCTCATCTGCTTATTTGTACATTATACACTGCCTGGCCCAAAAAGAATGTTGCAACCAAAAAGAAAAGGTCACACACTCTAATATTTTGTTGGACCGCCTTTAGCTTTCATTACAGCACGCATTTGCTGTGGCATTGTTTTGATAAGCTTCTGCAATATCACAAGATTTATTTCCATCCAGTGTTGCATCAATTTTCACCAGGATCTTGTATTGATGATGGGAGAGTCAGACCACTGCGCAAAGCCTTCTCCAGCATATCCCAAAGTTTGGGGTTAAGGTCTGGACTCAGTGGTGACCAATCCATGTGTGAAAATGATGTCTCATGCTCCCTGAACCACTCTTTCACAGTTTGAGCCTGATGAATCGTGGCATTGTCATCTTGGGAAAAAAAAAATCCACCGATGGAAAAACCTGCTCATTCTTCCCCCACAGGCTTGTACAGTAGGCAGTAGGCATGATGGGTGCATCACTTCATCTGCCTCTCTTCTTACCATGATGCACCTATCACTCTGGAACAGGTTAAATTTGGACTCTTCAGACCACATGACCTTTTCCATTGCTCCAGAGTCCAATCTTTTATGATTAGCCTCACTGATTAGTGGTTTTCTTAAGGCTATGCAGCTGTTCGGTCCCAATCCCTTGAGTTCCCTTCGCACTGTGCGTGTGGAAATGCTTTTACTTTTACTATTAAACATAGCCCTGAGTTCTACTGTTGTTTTTCTGCTATTTGATCTCATCAAACTTTTAAGTGATCGCTGATCATGATCAGTCAGGATTTTTTTCCAACCGCATTCTATCCCCACTATCCTTCCAGTTTCTTATAATACGCTGGACAGTTCTTAACCCAATTTCAGTAGTTCCTTAGATGTTTCCTCTGCTTGATGCATGCCAATGATTTGACCCTTCTCAAACAGACTAACATCTTTTCCATGACCACAAGATATGTCTTTTTTTTTTTGGCCAGGCAGTGTAGTTCTATTTGTATTTTGGGCTACCTTTGACCAGCTTTGTTCTCCTGATTGTGAAATGTGTCTCTCTGTCTATTGAGGTATCTGGAGGGCAACACATTCTGACCTACTTCTGGTTAGATTCAGTCATGACTGATCTACTTAATTTGGATTCAATCATGACTAACTGATCTTCATTGTGTGAGTGAAGGTCCAGGGGTTGGCTTCCAACTGTGAGGGGCCAAAGGTAACCGGCGATAAAGTGCTTAGCTAAGTTTGAGCTGCATGCCAAATGGTGGGAGATGCTTAAGACAGGTCAACTCCTCTTTTAGTCTACTGGATAATTTACCAAAGTGACCAATTCACACACCTAGAAGTGGGTGTGTACTGGAAAAAGGAACTCTAAAGGCCCGTGCAGGAAGAGAAGAAGGGTGGTGGCACTTGGTAGATCTCCTGTCATAGATTATAGGCTGATAGGAGCTCTGATGGGGCAGAGGGCAAAGCATTTTGATTTCCGCAGATCCGCAGGACTCAAGATTCTGTTTTAATAAAGACTGCTCTATCATTCCACCCAGCTTTGCATACACAGAATTCTTTTATCGTCAAACTACACGCCAACTCAATGGAGGAGGAAAGCCCAGAAACTACACTATGCTCCTGTCAATTGTTCTGTATGTATGTATGTGTTGAAAACAATGTTAAAAATTGAGTCAAACTGTGTGCACATACTTAGCCAATAAAGCAAGTAAAGAGTCTGAAATCTAAAGGGTTTGCTCTGGATTCTAGCCGCTGGCCCCCTCACACAGTCCTCCCAAATACTCCCACACTCTCATTTATTTTAGATGACGGATAAGATTCACACCAGCACAGCGGCCCCACTGGATTTATCACATTCTTGTAGACTCCTGTGTTTTAGCAGCAGGTTCCCAGCACACTGAGGCTGGCATTCATATAGCAATATATCAGACAGAAATTTGGTCTTTTTATGTACACTATGCGTGACTCATCCTCCGGGGGAGTTGCGCTAAAGATAGCACAAGTGTCACTGCAATCGTCTTCTCAAACGAAAAATTAATTAGCGAAATAAGATGAATGTCATCAACAGCTCAGCATGGTCAGGATGTTTTCAAAGATCAACCCATTTTAGGTCTGCATGGAAAATCTCCTGGAGTCCTTATCCACTGTGATGGGCCTGTATAAGGCTGTTGGTGAATTATTAACCCGAGCACTTCAACAGATTTTGCCTATAAAAAAAACAATTTAGGCATCTTTGATTCTATTTTTGTGCCTTACTAAGCAGGAAAGCACTCAGACGGAATTAACAGAAAGTAAATATTTTGGCATGTTTGCCCTCTCCCCGTCTGTTCAAGTTAAATGTGCAGGAGATAAAATTTTAGCAAGCTTATTTACTATATAGTGCGTCACCATTGCAAATGCATTGCCCTTAAATAGGCATGGAGTTGAGCTGAGAGTGTGAATGCAGCTTCAGTAAACAGCTTCAACTTCATGGGGGTAAACAGGAACCGCAAGGTGAACCAGTGTGAGACAGCGCTGTGAGGACCTCATGATTCATCTTGATAAAACATGAGAGTAGCATTTGAAAGACTGGAGGGTTCGCTCTGAAAATAAACTTTGGTTTCAAAAACAGGTTTAGGAAGCTTCAAACAAATGTTTAAATGTCATTATTGAAGGGTTTGGCACTCAATGAAAATGTTAAATACGTGATCTCGACAGGCCTTGCCCATTTTCAAATCCACTCTTTCAGCTTTGCATGATGGGATGTCCGACAAAAATCTGAAAAAAAAAGGGATCTGAAAAAGAAAACATGCTCAGACCAATCTGTGAGAGAACAAACCAGGGTTCAAAACCAGGTAGCAAGCAGTGGTGCTTTTTGGTCAGATATTTAAAATTGGTATTATGTCCTGTTTCTTTCTTGAGTCAATATCTGCAAGAGATAGAAGAGACCACCGTATCTCTGCTGATTATAGATAATTGCTGTGTGATTACAAAGGAACAGTCTGCCAGATTAAAGTCTTTTTTAACACATCCGAGGCTGTTGCTTACTAAAAACTGCAACCTCATCATCTGGACATAATGAGGTCATTATCTTGTAATCATGAGAAGTAAGCGCTGGAAGACAGCATCATAAAATGCTGAAATAAAAACTAGTGACTTCTCATGTGAACAGCAGTATGACACTCCCGTTCATCAGCCAGACACATCTGAAATTACATAACCATTAAACAACTTTTGATCAACATGGTAAGGTTCACTGTTCTTTGTTCACTTCAAGTGAACAATGATCTTCCCTCGTCATTTGAGCATTTGAACAAGTCACTGTATTTGAATTTAACTGAATTAAAATTGGCTTGTAATTTACGAGTTGAGCTGAAAGTGTTGACTTTAATTAGCCATGCTAGGGACATGGCTGTGTGAAAACATCAGTTAGTTATTGGTCCACCACTATGGTCCTACCTGAAATATTAAAGATCCATCTTAATCCATCTTCTGTCCACTGTGAGTTAATCCCTATTTGAATGGGACAAGTACCACCTAATGTAGAGATTTTGATATAACCACCATACATCACTGTTGCAATAAATGCATTCACGCAGGACAAGTGTAATCTGTGTTTTACTTCATTTAATCACTGGGCCTCTGTGCTTGGTGAAATATGGCAGGTTACTGGTGATGGAATTTTTGCTTTGCCTGCTTACAGTTGCATGGGATTAAGACCTCAGACAATCTCTGCAATCTCTACCTTGCAAATACGGCTTTAGACAAGAAGCAGCAGCTGAACAGCCAGGACAAACTACAGAAACGTGCTGGTCAGCATGCTGACAAATATTTCTGAAAAAGTTAAAATAATGTCATCAAATGCAGCCTTGTTAAACTGTTGGCTCGCTGTAGACTCTTCACAGTACCCTGTTCACAGGGTACTAGTATCACCAGGGAATTTCAGTGAATTAGGAATTAGTTATTGCCACCCTATGTTTGTGTTTCATGTGGCACGTCCACAAAGGGTAGAAGAAGTCTGTATTGGAACATTAACTTTCGGAAGCAGAGCATCTGTCCTTCAACAGCCATGTTATATGTCCTGAGTTGATTTGCCTTCTGTCAACATGTCTTACATCATAACCACACATTTACAGCTCCTCAAGATCAAGGAACCTGTATATGACAACCTTTTGTTGTTCCTAACTCTGTCATCACTTCTAAAGGTCAATATAGCCGATTACACAGCACAGCTGTTGATTGCTATTAAACATGAGTAGCAAGAGAGAGCAGATGTCAATAGACTTGCAATTCTGTAGCACTTTTCCAGTATTCTGACTGCTCGAAGCGCTTTACAATTTCGGTCACATTCACCCAGTTGCACACCGATGGCAGACACTGCCATGCAAGGTGCCAGTCTGCTCATCAGGAGCAAGATGGGGTTCAGTATCTTGTTCAAGGACACTTTGACATGCAGCTGGGGGAGCCGGGAAATCGAACCCGCAACACTCTGGATGACCTGCTTTGCCACTTGATGTACAGCTGCCCAATGTTAATCAAAACATGTCCTGGAATTACTGAGATGTTGATTTGCACAGGACGAGTAATATTATAGTACCTCAGATTGTTTGTGAAATTCAGTGGGTTGGGTGGAATTGTACTTTACAAGTCATGGAAATGGCAGAATTGCACAGATGATCGCGGGAAGTAAGCGAGCGTGTTACCCAAGTAATATGACTGCCTTCCAAACTTTAGACTTTTAGGCTTTAGACAAGAAGCAGCAACGACTGCTCGACTGGCTACAGACTCAAACTCTGATTAGCCAACACATCTTTATTTGTTGAATAGTTACAGATATGATATAAATAAGACAATGACATAATTTAATAAATGTCTACATACAGTATGTATTTCTCTGTCCATCACATGAGAAAACACTTTAAAATGCAAGGCGACATCGATACAAACACTCAAAGTTAACACACCATTCATTACTCTGCACAACGTTTGACAGATATGAACATCTGAATACAGCTTGACGTAATCAGGTCACATTGCGCCCTTCTCTCCTGCTGTTTGGTTACTACATGTCATGCAACAGATCAATACTGCGACGTTAAAGCACGCGTTGAATTCCTGCGAGGCGCACACAACGACTACATCGGCACGGTGCGGGGATCTTGTCTACAGAGTACAGCCAGTTGTTGCCATGGTCACCAAGTCTGACATCGATATCACCCATCTGTTGTACGAACATGTGACAGGACTCGTGGCAAATGTAAAGCTGGCGGGTGAGTCACATGTAACACAGTAACCGTTCTGGGTCAAAAACAAAAGATTGTGACTCAGATGACGCGTCGCTCGGTGTCACACCACAATAATTAGATCAAACACTGGGTCACGACTAAACACTAACATTTTAATGCTCTACTTTTATCATTCTTCGATTTCTCTTTCTTACAAACAACTTGATACGCTACTCTAAAGAAGGAAAACTTTACACGTTATCACTTAAACAAATCCCTCACACTGCCCCATGTGCAGTAGGGTTGAAAGCAGGTGAGTGTGTTGGCTGCAGGTAGCTTTAGGTTGTGTTCTGTTTAGACCATCAGTATAACCTCATGGCTGTGACTCAGAGTATAGGTTGTGTTCTGCAGTGAAACCAGAAGCAAAAGCTGATCTTCATAATGCAAACATTTAGACATTCATTTCATCCCTGTTTTTGTACGTTCATCTTAAACATATTAAACACATGAGAGCTGATGATGAATGCAGTACAGGAAACTAATACAATCTTTCTCTGTTTTATGCACAAGTGGACACACACAAGCAACTCCAAACCCTTAAAATGATCACCAAAGACTTGAACAGGAAGTTAAAGTATCGCTTGTCACATTAACCTTTAAGTCACCACTTACTAGTATCTACCAACTAATACATTTTCAGTCTTTGGCACCTTCCTCTAGTCTTTCTTTCCTGTCCATTTGCTGTTTATGCGCCTCCTGTCAACTCCTGCCTGTTCTCGGCATAGTCACAGGTTTTCTTCTCCTGAGCAGCGGTGTGCTGACACAGATTCTGCAACACTTCGGAGTTCAGAAAGCGCCTGTAGGAGTCTTTCTCCATCAAGGTGTAGATCATCCTCTGAGCCTCGCTAAAACAAGACGGGCAGGCGTTCTCCACATTCTGCTTCGTTTCCTCTCTAGTCACTGCGTCCAAGTTGACCTGAAATGACACCGAATGAAATAAAAGAAAAGGTTAAAGGTCAAACAATATCAACCGGAAGGGAAACGTCACTCAGAGAAAGTAAAAATCTTAAGTCATATTGCTCTTCTAACATATAATATTTTTTTAAAGTTAAGAGATTATTGTTGAAGTCTGGCAACAAGAACACCAGAAGGGAAAAAAATGACAATTTACAAAAAGAAAGAATATTACAAAAATAATTAACACTGTCACAAGGCAAAGCACAAAGCTCTGGTACAAATAGGGCCAAAATACACCCAAATCTTTACCCTCAGTTTATTTTATTTTTACTTTTTTCATCAAGAATAAACCCAAAAGAAAGAACTGAGTAGAAAGCCAAAGCAAAGTACCCAGCTGCCTGGATGCTGAGAAACCATCGAGGGTCAGTCTCTAATCAGGTGCAGTATTCATAGCTGTGCAGTCATAATCAGCCTCAAGTGTTCACTTCATTGCAGGAGAATGTGCAGTTGCATTAATTGGATTTACAGGCATGCCCTTAAGGTGTTCTTCAGGCTTTGACTCAGTTCTGTCCTGTTCCCTATTTTTCTTTGGCTCCTTTAAATTCATTTCTGGCTTGTTTCCAGAGTTACCATCTGTCTCACCTCACGGGGAGCATCTGCCTCCACATACTGCTGGTAGATCTGCCTGGCTCTGCTCGCCCGCTTGGAAGGGGAAATCTTCTTGTAGTCTTCACAGGCGACCCAGAAGTCCATGTTCTCCTCGCTGAACTCCGACTTGAGAAAGCTGGTGAAGACCGTGCGACCCGCTGAGACCAGACAGAAAAAAACATGTTCGTCTTTAATATCCAGTGCACCATGGGTGCAGGTGTAGAAGTTGGTGACTGCAATGAATTGTAACACATTTTGTGTAAAATCTGGCAATTTGGGTATTTGTCTCAATTTTAGGTCATTTCCACTGAAATGGTCAATTTTAAATTGTAAAAACAGTATTCTTTCGCCGGAGAATGACTCATTGTGTTGCCAGGAACACGGCTGGGAAAATGTCCAAACTGTAGCCAAAATTAGCGGTCTCTTGCCTGGCAGCTGTCTCGCACAAAATTAACGTATCCATGGTTTGTAGAAACGTACAAAGCCAACATTTTATTCTCTGTTATTGCTGATTGGGCTGGTTTTCCGATAACAAAAGCCAGTCAACAGACGGCACTTTAGCCTTAGGATACATTTTAGTCAAATTGATTATCGTCTGAATCACTACCGCTCCAAAATCCCATATGTCTGAGAGGACAGATGGAGGACCCCGCTGAGGCCACGATGAGATAAACAAGACTGATCGACCAATGAAAGCTGACGGACGATGTCAGAGAGGAAGAAGGAGGATGCTTATGTTTTAGGGTCAGCGGATGAGGTCACGGAACAGAGCCGGTCAGAACTCAGCTGGTTCCCTCAAGGCCATTGATCCCCTTTGTGTCCACGCACTCACACAGTGTAAGTCTCAGAGGGCTTGTGCGCGCACACACACACACAGACACATACACACTCGACACTGGTCAGCGAGCCCTGAGGGGCCACTGAGGAGTGCCTCGAGACACGTAGCTCTAGCGCAGAGCATGAGAACGCCTCAGAGACTTTCCTTGAGCACATCATGAACACAGAATTAAAGTGTCAGAGGATCAGAGCAGGTCGATGCGAGTCAACTGCACTGTCAAGTCAACACATCTTCTGCACTGCACCTGCAATGTCTAACTTTGTGACAAAGAGTGAAGAATTACAAATCATTTACGAGTTTGCCAAAACTTTACTGGCAATCATTAGCGAGGAATGTGAAGGTCAGGGCCTCGGCCGCGAATATTCCCATGATCACAGCAGCATTATGTCACAGGAGACTAGTGATGTTTAGTTCTTTTTTAGATTCTTTTCATAAACCCTGAGAGAGATTCTGCCGGAAAACTAATGAGCAGAGCATCCGCCTGGCTGCTGGTGTCTGCTGGGCTTATTAGAGTCAGACAAAGTTTTTTTGGATTCGAACATTAAATTGCTCGCCTCGTTCCGGTTGAGGTTGAACGTTTTTTTTTCTCTTCTTTTTTTTTTTCATGTGTGAAGCAGAAATGGAACACTTACTTTCACTGCTCATCATGTGGCTGAAGGATTCCTTCCATTTCTCCACCTCGGTTGCAGTAGGCACCCTGAAACACACGTGCAGACAAGGTTTTCAATGAGGCTGCAGCGGCTCTCCGAGCTGTAATCAATCACTGAGACTGAGAACCTTCATCAACATATATCAACAAGGTTTACTAAGTTCATTATTGGAGCGGTGTGTCCTCAACTGCTGGCTTCCTGTCATCCAACTCAAACAAATTAAAGCTTTTGAAGGTTTCCATGCAATAAAACCTAGAGGGAATTGTCACTAATCACCGATCAATAACTGCCGCAAATCTCTTCCTGCCAGCCTTCAGTAGCTGACATTTACCCACCAAAACCTACAGCACAGTAACGCTCCTTTAACAATTTCACCGCCTCAGAAACAACAGCAAAAATAATTGGCAGCCGTAAAGATTAGAAAAGACTGATCCATATTTGTCTTAATCGCTTGTGTTGTGAATGGGGCGAGATATTGTTGCTGAGCAATTATAGTGGGAACAATGAATGATTATTTTTTTTCTGTAACTGTGTCTGAATGGGCTGCGTGTTCCTGAAAGGGAAAGGTCGGGGTGAGCGTAGTCATTGCTCACCTGCTCATAAAGAGCACTAATTGCCTTTTCTGAGGGAACATAGTCTCAGGGCGGGTCATGAAGGCCAGAATAAGACCTACGATAAGCCACAATGTGTTCCTCTGCCAGTGTGGTTCAGTTTCAAAGTGTAACACTGTAACAGAAACAGTCATCACAGTGTATGTCAGTGTAATATCAAGCACGCTCGTGCACGTCAACTCATTCATCACCAGTATCATTCAGTGACACTTTACACTGACCATCATTGATAAATGGTAAGCTACTAGCATTTAATTACATGTTATTTAGTAGTTATTTGGCTGTAAACAAACAACACCATTTTTTGAACCATTAATTAATGGTTTAGGAAGAATGTTACAGTGAAACATTATTAACTAAAGTTTAACTATAGATGTACTTTATTTTAATGGTGGATATGAAGTGTTAACCATCACTCTCACCATCAAATGTCTCCTCAGGAAATAAGTCATGTGCTTTGGAACAAAAGGTGTTTTGGTCAATAAAAATTGCCCGCACACTCAAAATATTAAAGTCCCTGCACACAATCATTAAAGATTGCTACTAATTAAAGGGACCACATTCAGAATAAAGCAGAAATCATCATCCTCTGACAGACATGTATCCTCCTTGTGCTTGCTAACACTACCACCTTTTCCCCCCCAAGTATTTCCATGTGCAGAGCCTGTCCAGATGGGAAGGCAATTAATGAATTCCTTCTAATGCAACAGTACTTTCCTTGAGGAACATGAGCGGAGAATGAGTTTATTTCATCACAATCTGTCAATAAAATCTCTTTTAGAGCTCCTGGAAATGAAGAGTAAACACAAACGTGTCCTCGAAAGCATCAACAAAGTGAACGAACACAGATTTGAGTTCCTCTCACCTCTTCGCAGCAGCGGCGGCAGCAGTCGTGTTCACTTTCGTCTGCTTCTGATCTGCTGCTTGGGATTCAGGCTTCTGGAGCAAGAAGCTTATTTTGTGCTTGATGTCTTTGGCGCTGTGGAGGACAGTGAGCGGGATGCATTTCAGTTTTTTTTACAGTGGTAATATCCCCACTGAGACTTGCCCTGTATGAGGACTGTTTTAGGCAAACAAGAGGTAAAAAACTGGTTTGTGTTTTTCTATATTCAAGTGCTGTTTCAAGTCATGTACTGGTTTTAATATGTAAAAATAAACAAGCTGAATCTCTGAAGCATTCACAGTTTCAGGTATTCAAAGGCTACATTTGCTGTCATCTCATCAGGAATACATACTAACACATTCATGCACCTCACTTACCTTTTCAGGCATGTGGCAGGAAGTGTTGCAAGTCCCTTACACATGGTGGAGAGTTAAACGATTCCAAAGTCAGTGCTGTTGCTGCAAATGACGACACGGAGGGAACACTGTGGGAGTTCCTATAGCAGTGTTCTCCAGTATGAGACAGAAGGCTGCTGGAGTCTCCACCCCCAGCAGTGGTTTTATAGCTCCAGAGCGCACGATGACAGAAAACTGACCAATCACCATGCCCGGGGAGAGAATAACAGACAGAGGGGGGCAGGCAAGGAGGGAGAGAGGGAGAAAACTGAACAGGAAATTTACAGCAGTTGTACCCAAAACAAAAGGTGTTTTCATTTGTGTGTGTGTGTGTGTGTGTGTGTGTGTGTGTGTGTGTGTGTGTGTGTGTGTGTGTGTGTGTGTGTGTGTGTGTGGGAAAACACTTAAACTCAGTGAAAAGTTGCGATAGTTTACAGGGCAGCACATTAGACTGGCGCCCCTCAATAAAAGCCTCTTTGTGTTCCGATGTTACATGCTAACCCTATACTGTATATTTGTTTTTAAAAAACTCTGAATATCTGATAATGTTCCTCTTTGCAGTAAGGGTACACAGTGTAATATATTAATGTAGGCTACGTGAATTGAAACTGCGACTTTTGAATGCCACTGCCAGTTAAACTTCACAAAAGGGAAGCAATACTTTTGTTTTTCAAAGAGTGTACATTTATAAAAAAAAGATGAAGAAAAACGGTCATGTATGAAGTATATATTAATAGTCAGCTACCGTGCATCAGGGTTTACATTATTCCATATGGTGGCTTTTTGCTATATTGTGCCAAATTAAAATAACAACAGCCAAAATGTCTGGTTGGAAATATGCCAAAAAGATAACTTCATTAACAAATGTTAAATGATCTAATATTATGTGACCTCTAACATGTTGGCACAACAACTTAAAATATCAGCTATTTTGCAAAAATGTGGTTTTGCCTACATTTTGAGAGATTCTCTAATGCTGTCCTCCACTAGCGCGTTCTTGTGTGTTCCACTGTTTCATCGTGCTCATTTCGAGCTGTTTCATGTTCACTTGCTGCTGCTGAAAACACCCTGTGATGCTGCTTCACAATAAAAGCTTTTAAATGACAGGGGGCTTTTACTCTGAAGAAGTTATAATAACTGAATTGCGTTTGTAGGTGAATTAGCGGAGCCGCTTTGACTGGTCGATGTTACTGCAGGGATGGAGACAAGAGTGTCCTCGCCTTAAGACACACCTTTGGGCAGGCAGCTTAGCAGTGGTGGAAAAGCACGACAAGTGTTTGGTCATGTGCAGGATTTTTTCTGTCACCATTTACTATGAACACATGAATGGTGTCATGCATTCATAAACGGATCAAACTGTCAATCTGTGACTGCAAAAAATAAATGGCAATTAAAATGCATATCTTTTTTTTTTCCAAAGGTTAAATACTTTCCAGGGCTTGTCTCACCACCATCCTCAACACACTGTAATACAAAATGCACTTTTTTTGAACTGTGATGTCATCGAGTGTTTTGATGATGGTGTAGAGGTGGTGGCGGGCGGACTGTTGTCGGTTCAGATATTGCTCCGGGGTATAAGATGTTTTTGGTTCAGAAAGTGTCATTGTTTAGGGTCCTGTATGGTGGCCAGTGGCAGCAGAGACAAGAGGTGAAGAAGGAGACGGTTTCATCAGTGAAATTTGTGACTGTCAACAGAGCACACATCATGTGTTACCTGCATACTGCCTACTCTTTGGAGTGCAACATTTTATGCACTCAAAACCTGCACAGGAATAGTTTGCAGCCTGGACGTGGGACACAGCTCATACTGCATACTGTGGTGAAACACGCTCAAGCTGCGAGGGGGTATTTGGTGTTTCTGCATGATCTATAGTTGCAAAGAGTGAAGAATTAAACGTCAGACACAAAATACCATAAATGAAATCAGCATTAAAATGATTAGAATGTAGCGCATCAGCTTCAAAACAACTGACCTTTTACACAGCGTCTGCTGCTGAGCAACAGCTATAGGCGCTGCAGATCCACAGAGATCAGCTGTCTAGAAGTCTGCACAGTCCTCTGGCAGAATCTCCTCCCATCGTGTGATTAAGACCTTTTTCTGACCTCGGTGTGTTTAAACAGGATTGCCGTCCATCCATGAATGCAGAGACCAGCTCAGAAACACAGCAAGGTCTGCTGAGGCGTTTGTCAGAGTGTTTGTCAGAGTGAATATATAAAAAGAAAGAATTATCATTATCAACGACCATATTTTTTATATTGACACCATTTGTGACCTAAGAAACAGCCAGTTGGATGGCACAGGGAATAAACTCAGGGGTGTCTGTGTTTAAGAGTCAGACTTTCATTACAGAAAGGTATAAAATGAGTACAGTCACCTTGTTGTTGGCATCGGGGGAAATTTTGGCTGCACTCTGTCTTCCATTCTTGGCCGCCTAGCTTATCTTGTCTTGTTCATTTTCAATGACTTGATTATCAAATAGATATGAAATAGCTTGAGGATACATCATTGTTTTGACTGAGGAGGTACATGAGCTGTATCCTGTGCTCACCATCTGTTGTCACTTCTTAAAGTCCCTGTTGAGAAACTGTGAAGCGTCTCAAAACAGTGACCCTGACAGCTTAGATCTGCCCATTCATGTCGAGGACGAGCTGGTTCCACATCTGCAGCCTCACTCTAAGGTGATAAATAAATAAGACTGAGCTGCAGACAAGCAGATGTAAGTTCAAAGTCTAGAGGATTACCATCTAAAAAATGCACGCATGAAAACAAACACGAGGTCCCTCTTTAATTCTCCTTATTTTACACATGACCTCATATCCAAATCTGTAGCCCTGGCCAGTCTTTCCTTTTATCTGCTGCCGAAAATCAGCTCGGATTCTTCTCTATGAGTGATTTAAGAGCAGCTGAAGCAGAAACATACCTTGCTGATTTGCAGCTTACATGTGTTGGCATTTAAAGCATGGAGGGCTGCCAAAGGCTCCCTTTTTTAAAAAGACAAATGAATGCAAACAGCGTGGCCAGTTCTCAAAAGATTGCTACAATCAGAGAGGAGGTCGTAATGGTTGTTTGTGCTTTTGGCGAATGGATTTGTAAATGTGCTGGCTCCCTATAATCTACTGACGAGCGTTTTTACACGGTTAACAATTCACTTTCATCAAACCAGAAAAACACTGCATATGAAGGGGAACAAAGACCACCCTCGATTCCAACAAATAACAGCCGTACGAAAATGCAGTTTGAAAAAAACAGGAACATATCAACATAAAATGACGTCTCCGAGATCCCAAACTGATTTGTGAACACAGACACTGTTTTTCCAGCTGAAATCTTCCCCGTGGCTGCTAAGCTAGAGGGGTTAACACACACCCTGTATGAAGTGGCTGCACAAGCTGGACCGCACATCATGTAATTGCAGATATGTTTCCATGCTGTTTAATGTGCTGCAGATGAGCAGTTAATTGGTGGCAATAAGGAGCAGGAGACAAGATATTCATGTCCGTGTTGCTGCTCAGATTGTGTGGCTGTTGTGTAGCTGCCGTCTGGCTCAGGGTGGAGATCAGCGCTGCCTTTTAGAGAGCGCTGACACTAGCGCTTTATGCTAAATTTGACTGGCTGAGCAGATATGAGGTCTCTTTGAGCACAAACAGATATCCAAAGGTATTCCATCTAACTTGGCTAATGCAAAAACCTGAGGCCAAAATATGAGATGTGTATCTGTCCCTTTTGGTCCTGGATTTTCCTTCTTTTTGTTGAGGAGGAAACGGGGCTGTTGATTTACAGAAACATGCGTGCTGCGGAAGACAAAAAGTTTGACTTTAACAGTGTAATAGCTCCATTTGGTATCCGTCAACAAGAGTTTAATTATGAATTTTGACTCGCCATCTCCTGTAACTAAGCGATGCTCATACAGACAGCAAGATATGATTAAAGCACCAGAGGCCGAGCGCACACAGCTGCAAGGTGATGATTAGTCTGTGTGTTCCTCGTACACACACATACACACACACACACACACACACACACACACACACACCTGGGAAGCCAACTCTCATCTCTCAACAGGCTTTTTCAACCCCAACCGCATCTCATCAGATGTTTCAATGGCTACATCCAGGCGTCAGCCAAGACCTGTTGATGGACAAGAGTACAGAGAAGCAGTACAGAGCCAAGATTCTAGTCTAATTACAAAGATGAAAGATATAAAGTTTCAGCGGAGAAAGTACAGCAGCGTATTTTACCTTCTGAACAGTTACGGTATGATACTGTCAATGTATTTCGAGAGAAATGTGTGTGCTCCTCAAACAAGGTTTCCTGAACTTTTACTGGAAAACAAGAAAGCTACTTTTCTAAAACTGAAGACTGCTATGTTCATTAAATACCCCAATATTAATTTACTGAAGCACACTCAGCAATACATTTCCCCTAAAATTTAATAAGTGACGCAAACAGTCAGTGTTTGTTCTGAAAATTCACACTCCTCAATCCAGCAACAGGGTGGCAGCTCTCAGAAAAAAACTGAATCTTACAGCATGACCCTCCTTCATGTATAAAGCAACACTGGCCCTCAAAACAAACCCCTAGAATAAACCAAGAGAAATGTTGACAATGGATTTTTCTGCAAACCACGGAATGGTTGAGACTCAATGTCTTTATTTTGCAACTTTACATTTCATTATGTGAAATCTTTTGCCATTTTGAGCGCTGTGTTTATGGTCTGGTTGTTCCAATTTCAGGAGAAAACATGGTGAGGACCCATTTGCAGACACGCACGAGGGCGGGAATAGGGGAACTAAAGAGGAACTTTAATAAAACAAAGCTGCATGATATAAGAAAACAAGGTAAACCAAAATCGAGTCACGATGGACAAAGGCGGCTGACAGCTAGCTGAAACAAAGTGCAACAAAAGCAAAGTACAAATCAAGAGAAACAGGAGGAGCAAAAACCATAAACACACCCCGGCGAGACATGAGGAGACACTGGAGATGACCTGACGGAGGAAGACAGAATGAACTGACGAAGACATGAGGGAGAACAAAGACTACATAGAGACACACTAATGAGTGGATGATGAACAGATGGAGTGAGGAGGAAAAAAGGACAGGTGAGGGAAGGAACGAAAAAACACTGGAAGGAGGGAAAAACACAGCGGAGGAACTGAAAAAAGCAAGACGCTACACACAAGGGTACAATTTCAAAATTAAACAGGAAAGGAAACACAAGAACAACAAGAAACAGAATTGTGACAAAAGCAGGGTATGCTTTAGGGCAGCAGTCTCCAACCTTCTGCACCACAGACTGATTTCATGTAAGACCTTATTTTACAGACCGCGGGGGGAATACATGGTAGTAAAATACAACTTTTTGCTGCCTGATTCGCCTTCCGTATGTCCAGTCTACTCCGTAACTTACTATGGTAACATACTTTAAGGCCACCATCATTTGCAGTCTCCAGCCGTTGTCCACTCTCCGTCCCCACAGCTGCAGTTCAGCCACATTATCAGCAGACTTGAAGACAGTCGTCCATCTCCCTACATGTAGCTTCCTTTTTCTCAGCAGTCGTAGGCTCTTTATTATGGAGGACTAAAAGTGCCACAATTGAATAAATAAATATACCATTAAATCATTAATTAAATGTGTCATTAATTCATTAAATTATCAATTCATTTGATGTAAAAAAAAAAAAAAATTAAAAAAACTATTATATCACTATTCAATTAATTATTTCAAGGTCCTGTGTTGCAGTGCTTCATAAATCTATTTTATCTGTCAAACTCACCCATCAAAGTCGATGGGCGGTTCCTAACATCTGATTGGTTACCCTGCACATCAAGTCAAGGCAAATTGATTACAGATAATGTACTAATGCAATCAAACAAAACTTTATTAGAAACGCTGTGTAAGGCTCGGTCCCCTGCTAACCCCACTGTTGATACAGAGTGCGAGGTGCAGGATGTAGCATCCCCGGCTGAATGATGGTCAGACCCTCTAACTGATGGTCCAAAGTGTTTATAACAGGAACCTTGTACACTCTCGAACACACCTTCGAAAACCTCATCTCTTGTACCGACAGGATAGCTGAGCTAATGCTGATTAGCATTCCCGCTCACTCAAACATGCTATATCAAATTGTACAAATCTTTAAATGTTACAATCTGGATTAAACACTAAACATGTCATGAAGCGATATGACAACAAACCCTGTGTCCTTTATCAGCCAGGTACTAAGTAAATCATTTTCATCACGTTCAGCAAAGACCATGCAGGCACATTTCCAACACACAGACACACACGATTCACAAGAACAGGTCACAGCGAGACGCTTTCAAAATAAAAGTCCCACATTTAGCATCTAAAAATTAATGAAATAATAACCTGGCTTCAAAAAATATCAGTAAACCAAATGAAAACAAGATGTTCTTATAAATAATCATCACAATAAAGGTCATTTACAAAGGACAAAATGTCAAAAACTTGATCTCACAAGAAAGTTCAAGGGGATGTTCTTCTTTCGGTTTCAAGACTTAAGACCAAAGCAATGGATTAGACTGAATTTGTATTAGCCCTGCGCACTGACTTTGATGGGTGAGTTTGACAGATAGAATAAATTCATGAAGCATTGCAACACAGGACCATGAAATAATTAATTAAATAGTGTTATAATTATATATGTTTTTTAGATGAAATTAATTGGTATTTTAATGAATTATTGACACATTTAATTCCAATTTTGATAAATAAATGAATGAATACATTTAATTAATTAATGATACATTTGATTAATTATTTAATGGTGTATTTATTCATTTAATTATGGCACTTTCAGTCCTCCATACTTCTTGTCTCAGCATTGGGCATTCTCCATTTTCCTTCACAAAGGAGTTCTCTGAAAATGTGTTTTCCACTTATTTCAGCTAGCTTGAGGGCCTATTTTTTTGGGTAACGTGACTGAAACAGATATGTGTCAAGCGTGTCAATAGGAAGAGACAGCTATTATTATTAAGATAATTTGTTTTTCAAAACAAACTTACAGAGTGTGATCATCAATATAATGGAAATACAATAACTTATTTATTCTTTCTCTGCGGCCCTGTACCAAACCACCGGCGGCCCGTTGGTTGGGGACCACTGCTTTAGGGTGTGTCTACCTTGTGACTGAAAGGTCTGATCCAATCAGGATATCCACCCTAGGTCCACCTAGATCTGGTCACTTCCACCAAGATGATGATACACCTGTGTTTCAACATTCATAAATGCCAAACCACTGGATATTTTTATGTGGTGTCAGTACATTTTCCAGGTGTGGAATATTCTAAGCCAAAACAGGATCTTTTCCCAAGCATTATTATGTGTATTTCTAGCCTAAACCTAACCAGACCAGACAGTAAAGCATTTCAGCAACAAATTCAGCCTAAAGATACGTAAAAGTGCTACAAAAAGAAATGCAAAGTTTGGATATGTCCTCGGTTTTTGAAGAAACATACATTGCCAACATTTATTCTGGCGATTGGTTTGCGTGGACAGCAGTTACAGATCCTCATAAACCATGTCAAGTAACAGGTGTCTCCGTCTTATTAAATTATCCAGCTCATGCCTCTGCTTATTCCCACTGTTCTCGTCGCTCCTGTGCCTAGGAGCGACAGCAGCCCTGCACAAGCCTTCAACTATCGTTGCAATGAGTTAGGCAGAGAACGGTTAGTGAAGGTTAACTGCATATCTCATTTGATCAAGAGCTGCATCTGTCATCATGAGAGACACTCACACGTGAAGAGTAAATCTGCCAGGCAGGATGTGGAAATCAAAGGGGGGCAGTTAGAGGGCTCAGCCTCACATCACTGTTCCATTTTGATTTGATCTGTTTACTCTGCTGGCAGCGTATTCAAGTACGGGTCTGCATTAACAGTTAGAGCGACATTCAATATGTAATGGTTATTAGTAAAATAATTATGAAATGACACCCCATATGAACAGTGTACGTAGGAGACCCGACCTCTTCTAACTTACAGTCAGTAATAAAGATGGCAAGTTCTGTTCACTTCAGCTGTCCTCCCATTTATGACTCTGAAGGTAGGTGCAGCAGTTTGTCATCTCCTTTCTACCTCAGGGTGACAACTTTACAATGAGAACATGGTCAGTGCACCCACACCGTTACACCTCTTTTGGATGAGAAACTGAGAGGGTGCGAGGGAGACAAAAAGATGGGAATGGTCAGAAGAAGCTGGTGATCCTTCGCAGGTCCTCAATGCTAGAAAAGTGTCTCCTTTTCCATGTCTTAAACAGACATCCTGTACAGGATTGATTTAGTGGCTTAATTATCCACCTGTCATGCCCATCAAATCGTTGACTGCAAATTTCAACCTTCTTCATAGGCTCTCCTCTTCTTTTTGTTTGGCAGCATGAAGGATCATTAAAAGGCTAGAAAGTCTCCTCATAAGGGTAGGAGCAGAACAAGAGAAAAAAAAAAACAGTTGTTTTATGAAAATGTCACAGCTGGTAACTGTGAGGAGGTTTGTCTGGCATGACGCTTAAAACAGACTGACTCCAATAATAAATAGTTGCTCGGGGATTACTGTAAAAGACAGCTTTCATCATGCGCCCACAGCCGTGACAATTAGCATGTCGAACCCAAACAAAGAAGCAGACTGTTCCAGCTTCAGCTAAATGAATCGTAGCAGAGTGCTCGAGCTGCTGGTGCAGAGGCAAAGAGGAGTTTACTGTTGTGATTGTTCACAGGCCTCATCAGTAAGTCGGTCATGACGGGTCATATTGAGCTGTAATGAGGCTACGTGAGGAACACCATGCAGGTAGAGATACCTATCAGAAGCGTTGTTGTTGGGTGGTAGGGTTCACAGCTTTGATCAAACATGTGGACAGTGTGATGATGGATGAGTCACTCAGTCTTGTGTGGTTGTGTGCTCAGGCGCTGCCTGAGTGTGTGTGAGTTTGTTGTGGGGTTGCCTGCATGTAGTGTGCAAGAGCATTTTTTTTTGTGTGTGTATTTGTACTGCTGTGGAGTAAGTGTTCTGTATCCTTGTCGGGAAGTTACGAACACCTGGCTTAATGACAGCTACTCTGACCGCATGACAAAGCATGAAACATTGACAGCTAGTGCGCACAGGACGACACTGTTCCTTTTTTGGCTTGGATGTCTGCCCCAGTGAGACTAAGCTGCTGTGGTTTCACAGTTAAGGGTTAAAAGACAATGACTGTATAAAATACAGACAGAGTTTCTGGGTCTGGAAAGTGAAGCCAATGTTGAAGTAAACATTTTTTTGTTGCCAGCAGTATATAAGTATATACTGTATACACTGTATATAAGCTTATGAGAGAAATAGGTTACTTGTTGCTGGATTTATTACCTCTGTAAACAGTTTATCATTGAGTTTATTAGGGCTGGTCAATACATCGATATTATATCATCATCATGACATTAGCTAGATATGGTCTTAGATTCTGGATCGTTACATTGTGATATGAGGCTTTAAAGGCTGCATTATGGCACTATGATGTAATTGTACTGACCAAACTGTTCTACTTTTATTGATCTACCTGTACTGAACTTGTGGCCCAGTCTTAGCATCTGTGAAGTGTTTTTTTGATGATATTTCAAACATTAGGATATATATTGTGTATTTCCCCCCTGAATTGCTAGTTTAAAGTCTTTTGTAAACTATGGTCCCATTTAGAGTAAAAAAGATGATAAAGCATCATAGTTTTAGGGCGTCACCACACGCTGGTTGATAGGTCTCTCCCACAGCATGTTGGTGGATCCTTAGTCACATCCAATCAGGATATTTCGTCCAAATATGGTCACTTCCACAAACCAAACGCTGATGTCACAGTGGATTTACGCTTAGTTATAACAAGCTGGGTAACTGATAACAGATGGCTGTCACCTTCTCATTAATGCAGAAAGAGGTATATAAAAAAAAAGCCTTCCCTATTCGTTTCCCACGTAGACTTAACAACATAAATGACTGCCAACCCCTCCTCTACTTTTGACGAAAAACCTCTCAATATTGAAGGACAGTCAGCTGGACCTTGACCTTCCAATTGCAGTTTAATGGTTCATAAAGTCATCACTGCTGTCTAACGTTGTACACATCAACACACGCCATCTTTCTACAAATATCACTACATCTGTTGTTATGTCATATAAACACTGACTCTTACAATGGAAGCCAGATTAACCATGGGCCCCTCTAGAGACAAACTTTATAGTCTGCACACTGCCTGTAAGTGCTTTCGGGAGCCATGTCGTAGCCCCGGGCCACAGCAGGCCACAACTGTTACACTGGAAGATGGTCTGTGTAATAACGAACGTCAGAGTGTCTAATGTGACAGGAAGAAAAAGGGAACCGCTGTGTATTGTGATAATGTCAGAGAGCGTATGGTTTATTACACATCCAGCATGTTTTTAATATCAGAAGACAGCCTGCCAGACCTTGTGTTTCTGCTTTAGTGCAATATGTCAGTGGTAAATATCACCAGGGTTCCTGAGAGCAAATAAATGGCTCATGGGGCACCATGGCCCTGTTGATGGTGTTTGCAGCCTGACAGAAGTGTAGAATTAAACTAGCCCCAAACCCACTGGTACATGCGTTCTCCTTGTATATTTTGGAGCATAAAAAGTCCTGTGTATGGGCAAATCTTGTAATTTCGAAAGAAAAAAAAAATCACAGTGGTGCAGATTATTATATCCGCTACGTTGCACAAATATTAGTTTAAATGAAAAAAATGAAAGAATATGGGCCGATCTAACTTTGACACATTGTAACGGCGCATTGTAATTGATCACTGTTGTTGTGGTTTGGGGGATTTAGTTCAGTCACTTCCTGTTTTATGCTGAAAGTTCATTCTCCCCTAGTCTTGTTTTGCAATACACTTCTTTTCTTTGTGCTTTTCTGGCTTTAACCTTCCTGTGTTAACCCTGTAATTCACTAGTTAATCAGTCCTTGTGTATCAAGTCCAAGTGTGTTCCCTCACATGTCAGGTTAACGTCTTTTCGCCACTCATGTTTCACCTGCATTTGTTTTTTTATTTTGTGCATAGATTCTTGATTTTAATTGCCTAACTTTTTGGATTCATTCTTTCTGAAGGCTCATTTCTTGTTTTTTTTCTTTCATTTGGGTCCTTTTTTGCTGAGCATAACAGTTACAGTGGCATTTGTTATTAATATTTTCATTCTGTAGTTTCTTATTTACCTTTTGTTGTGTATGATACTGGGAACAATTATTCCATACTTTCAAGATTTAGAAGAAAAAAAAATGACAGGAACCTTGTTAAGCTCAGACTAGAAATTGGCACTAGAATTTTGTGGAGCAGTTCACAGAACTGTGACTGTGGAAAAAAGAAGGTTAATCAAAAGCAGATGACACATCAAGGCTAATCAGCAGTGAATATGATCGCTAAGAACTTACACATGAACTTCACTTCTGCAAGCAAATGTGTTGATTATGCTGATTCCATTCAAATGAACTAATTTCACAGCAAAATATTTCCCTTTAAATGCTGCCGTGAGCAGACTTTTAGAGTCAAACTTCAAAGGTTCAAGGTGCAGCTGTGGTGTCATTATACAATACAGGACTACACAATGAAATGCAGTGGTCGTCCTCTCCACACTATACACACAGAAAATAAACAAACAGCAACACTAGCGGGAGCGACTGGCTGCTGCATCTACACAAGCTGCCACCTAACACTATAGTTGGGTTGCACCTCTCATTTCAAGTGTACAATCCCATAAAAATTGATGGTTTATAATCATCAGTTGTTAGCAGAAGTAGCTAATTCAATTCCTTCCCATGATTGTTAATGAACTGAACCATTTAAAAAAAAAATCTATTTCAGCTGACTATGGGCCTTTTTGTGCACCGTGGCTCAGGCGGTAGAGCAGGTTTGCCAATCTTCGGAGGGTCGGCGGTTCGATCCCCGCCCTTGCCACTTGTGTCACGGTTGTTGTGTCATTGGGCAAGACATTTCACCCACCTTGCCTCATGTGAATGTGTCTGACTGTTGTATGTTTGAGGTGGCGGTGGCCCCAGGACAGCTGTGGCAACTACTGTAGTTTAGCACCGCCAGTATGACTGTGTGTGAATGAATGCTACCTGGAACCCTGTCAGAGTGCTTTGAGTGTCTTGAAAAGCGCCATACAAATCCAGTCCATTATAATGTAGTCCGTCTGTTTTTGTCACTTTGGGATTTCAGAAGCTGTCAACTGTGTTTACTTGTGTGTACATGCGCATGTTTGTCAAAGTGTGTATTTGTGTATGAGTGTGCTGTCAGTCCATTCACTGCCAGTAAAATCGTCACTCCAAGTTCTCCATTAGCCAGTCAGGAGGTGTGTAATTTGGGACATTAGGGTGTAGTCAGTGGTGTGTGTCCTTCTGTGTGTCATGGAAAAACAGAGTTTGAGGCCACTTTCCTCTACACTGTTGCTCAACCTCAACCCAATCATGTTAAAATCACTGAAGGAACCCTGGTGATTAATGTTAACCTCTGTCTATATCCTGTGTTTCTACACTATTACTTTAAGTTGTTTGAAACATATATGTTTTGTTGTTACAAAATGATTCACTGTCATCATCACAGTAATATAACTTGAGGATGGAAAGGCAAATTTCAATGGTTTGAGTCAATAAGTATTTTTGTCATCCACCATGACTGATTCAGGCACTCTTTGGCCAGTCAGCAGCAACACGTGCAGTTCTCTCCTTCCCAGGTTCATTAGAATCAGACCGGCGGTGTAGCAGTCACATCCTTTAAAGGTGATTCAATACAGAATCACAAACCTGCTGCTGTGCTGCTTTTTATGGGTTGAAATCACTCATACAATAACAACGGAACAATACAACTCTGTAACAAGTCTGCACTAAAAAGATCATTCAGTGAATGTAAACAAGCATTACTGATATACAATGTTTAACAAAAGAAAGTGGTTTGTGTCAGAGTTAACTGTTACCATGTTAAAGGTGAGTTTTTTCAATGTGATTCCACTAGGGGGCAGAAAAACTCCACAACAAGTTGACAGCTGCTCAGCTGCAACATGTTATCATTTTAGCTATTATGGCAAATGTGTTGGGAGGCAGTTGCATTCCTACCACAGACAGAGCAGCATTAGCATTCATTTGGATTCCTACCTTTTGCTCTGATGGGTCCAATGTTCATTTTTCTAGATCTGATTTAGTCTGCAGCTTCTCAGAAAAATGTCTGGCCCATTTGTCTGCAGCATGTTGGACTTAAACAGCTGCATGCCACGGGATTTATGAGATTGGCGAGACTGAACTCTGCAGTCAAACCAAACAATAAATGGAAAGTTTTCCACAGTTCTTGAAAAGTTAGCAATTCAAAGATAACATTGTTTTCTAATCCAGCTGTTGCTATTGGTATGAGCTATCTGCTATCCTTTGAGTAGACAACCATACAGGTTGTGGATTAAAAAAAAAAAAAACTCTATATCTATTTATTATAAAAGTTTTCAAGCATTGAAATTCTCAAGTGCCAGTACACACAAGTTTGAGTACAGAACTTAAAGGGATAGTTCATGTTTTTTGAAGTGGGGTCATATAAAGTACACAGAGGTTCTACGGTTGAGAAAATGTAGTGCCAAAAGAAAGGCAGGTCTGACGGCGATGTAAAACAGTGTGAATTTTCTCATACAACATATACTTGAACTGTTGCAGATTTTTAAGATAAGCCTTGTTTTAGGTGGTTTATTTTGCTTTTTCTCTGGACCCCGTTCACTGCAATACAAAGCAGCAAACATCTGGGCTGGAGCAGCTCTCTGCTTCTCCAAACTGAGGCTGTGCTGATCGGTGATTACGGCAGGGAACAGATTGACTATAGATATGTACTTTCTACGACTCCACTTCAAAAAACACAAACTATCTCTTTAAGTATTAGGTCTCCCACCTCTTGACGCATACTGCCTTCAAATGGGACCTCTTCAGTGGAAATTTTATGAAAGCTTCAAGTTTACGAGTTGTGATGCAGTTGCACATTTTCAGAAATGGCTGAGGCCATGGAAGTTTATTTTCCAGTGTATGGTACGTTAACATTCTTGTTTTTCTTTGTAATTATGAAATATCGCTGAGAAAATGTTAATAGTCCCAACGGCCTGATTTGATCATGATGTCTTTGTATTTCCGGCATTACTGTAAGTTACCCACTCAATAGACTGGTTAACTGTAAACTGACACCGTAACCTGGCAGCGGTGGTCTCACGACTTTACCACTGCAACAGTTAGCATATCACATACGTACCCCACTTCACAACCACAAGCTCACAATTTCCACTAGAGGGGAGCAACATTTGAGCGTGGCTACGCTCCAGTCAGTTATGTCACAGCAGGTGTGTCACTGTTCAGAGCAAAGAGAAGACATCTGCATGACATTACTGATTGGCGAATTTACATTACCATACTAATGCTACACCAAACAATAACAAAAGAACAACATGTTATGTAACACCATAAGAGATTTTGTGTGTGTGTGTGTGTGTGTGTGTTTGTGCATGAGACATACTGCAGAGAACACTCACTGAACTGTGTTGTATCTCCTTGAGGGACGACTGGCCCACCAGCACAGTGAACACTTGATCCCAGTGGGTCAGCACAGAGAGGGGGAAACAACAGCGACTGGAATCTAATGTGCAGCTCACTTTATTCAAGTAAACCCACCAAGACTGCACTTTATCAATATATCTTTTTCCTTCACATCATACATAAGAAATTAAAGCATGGGAAACACTCCTCCAGGTGAGCAGGTGTCTATTCATATTGCTTTCATTAATACTAACTTGTGCTCCAAATATGTCACAAGATTTATTAAAGCTAAAATATGGAACATCTCTGAATTAAAATGCAGAGGTGGGGAACTCGAGTCACATGACATGACTCGAGTCGGACTCTAGTCGCAAATTTGAGGACTTGAGACTTACTTGACTAACACTGATGAAAGACTCGACTTGACTTTGACTTGGCATTCATAACTTGAGACTTGACTTAGACTTGACACAGATGACTCGAAAGTCTTGGCTTTTCTTTCCTTCTTTCTTTCTTTTTTGCGCATGTTGAGATGTTTCGTTTTTGATACTCTGCCCTCTGCCCCTGTATGACGCGGTGCATGCAAGCCTGGCAGATGGCGGGCGTGCCAGAGTGGCACTGTGGCAGACAGGATCAGCAGAGGAGAGGCAGCACGGAGGGAGCTCTGAAAATCATCAAATTTGGAATCAAAGATTATTTCATGCCTGGGTGATCTTGGCCTCCGTATTGGTTAAAGTGTGTGTGTGTGTGTGTGTGTGTGTGTGTGTGTGTGTGTGTGTGTGTGTTTCAGATATAGCATCTTCGGTGCGCACAAAGCCTTTATTTTAAATGTAGGCAGGCAAACCAACACGATGCCATACTGACACACATTCGATGCGACGCACTTGTTTTTCGTGCACGTCCGCGACTGATCTGCTTCTCCCTCTGGTGTTGTGTCTGTGTCTCTCTTGCTGTTTCTCACAGAGCTCTGCCCTGTTTGAAAGGGCCGTGTGTAAAGACATTGCGTCCGAAATGTAGAATGTGTTTTATAGAAGAGAAACACACATTTCAGGACAGAACAGACATGTCCTGTGATTTTGTGCCTCCTTTTATGGAGGGAGAGGGGGAACAATACCTGAGAGTAATGTTCTCAGCTGTCAGGATGTGCAGTATGCTGCAGTTTCAGGGTTGATATTAATCTAATCTTATTCTTGTACTAATGGGTTTGAAAAAGATTCTAAAATTGATCAACTATGCAATTACATCATATTATTGACTAACCACTCTCTTCTGTTTACTGTGTCTACAGATATGAAGAATACATTCAAACAAACTTCTCGTGACTTGTTTGACCTTAGCCATGACTCGACTTGACTTGCTTGATTTTCATCGCAGTAATTTGGGGCTTGCTTGAGACTAGAAGGTTAAGACTTGAGACTTGCTTATGACACGTACGTAACTTACTCCCACCTCTGTTAAAATCCCCCAAAACGGCAAAACAACTTTATACTTTGCATATTTTTTTTAAAATCTGCCATGTTCTTTAAAGTAACTGTGTGTTTAACTTGGTCCCTTTCTCTATACCTCACTGTAAGAATCAGAGTGAGGAAGGTTTTCAAAAACTTGGTGCGCAGTTAGAAACAAGCAAGCTGACCAGATCTCTGTAGCTTGATCCTTGGCTGCTACTGGCATAGAATACCTAAATCTTGGGTGAACCTTCAGTGGTTATTTATGTGCAGACCAGGGTGTACGGATTGATCCCTACACCCTGGTCTGCACATCTTTGGGCAAGATACTGAACCCTAAACTGCTCCTCATGTGCTGGTCGGCACCTTGCATGGCAGCCACCGCCATGAATGTATGAATTACTGTAACTCATTAACTCTGGTTAATGATGGTTAATACTAATTCAGTCGGTGGTGACATCAGCCTAACAATGAATTAAACGTTATTATTCTTTTTTACTATCACAATTTTTTTTGTTTAGGGAACAATATACTTTTAAAATATGCTTTAACAACATGTTTTTTGTAATGGGGAGAAGGGGGGAGAGGACAGATTTTAGTCCGAAACACAGAAATGCATAAAAACTGATTTTATGGGTATGCAGCTGCAGAACATTCATGTGTGATGTCAGTCAAGGACAATAACATATATGAGAGATCACCAAGCAGCTGGAATACAGTGATGCTAATTGATTGTAACTGATGTTCACTTGCCTTTGTTGTCAACAGTTTATTTCATCATTTACAGTCAAAGGAATTTTTCAAGAAGGAGTTCAAAGTTACTGCGCCGGAACAAAGTGGGCCGATGAAAAAAACCAAGACGGACAAAAGTTCCTCCAAGTCTGAGAAACGCTGTGATCCTTTTTACATACTCCCCCACAGTGTGACCTGAGAGACAGATGAGATGGGCTGTTTCTCAGTCATGACCCTCAGGCAACAGTTGTTCATCATCTCCTCCTTAATTTTATTCTTCTTCTCCTTTGCTGGACGCTGCCCTCTGATATGAATCACAGCTGATAAATCAACTGTTCGGTGACGTCAGAGATCTGTCTCTGTTCTGCTGAGGATGCTCTGAATATGTGGGGTGATGACCTTACATGTCGTCAGTAATGCGAATGCAACAGAACCGTATTTGATGACGACTGAGTACATTTCTCTGTTTGCACGTGTGCATGCTCTTCATATAATGCATTTGTCATGGAACTTTTAGTTTTCACCACTGTAGTATTATATGCACATGTAATCTTTATCTCTGAAAAGATATTTTATTTTGATAATCAGTTTAATTTATTCATTGTAAATCAAGTAGGGTGTGTGTGTGTGTGTGTGTGTGTGTGTGTGTGTGTGTGTGTGTGTGTGTTAAAGCAAGTGTCAGCTGTTGATCTATTGTTAAACTATACTGTAGCACCACCTTGTGTCTGGTTCAAGACAGTGGACAGTCAGAATTAGTCCCTCAGAACTGACACAGAATTTCCAGGAAAAGGACATAATCACAGGTATTCATGAACAGAATCTAAATCCTTCTCCTGATGATGCGCATACAAAGTTGAGTTATATGTTTTAATTTTTCAATGCCAGAAGTTTCCTCTTTCTTGTTGTCTTTATCTGGGAAACATAATGGAGGTATTAAAGCAACTAACTAAGTGCTCTGTGCCCTTTCAAAACCTGTATTTTTCCTTGACATGTCACATCAGAGGACAACTTGTCATCGCTCTGCTCTGGCTGGTCATCAAATAAAAAAAGTTTTTTGGTTCTAATTAACCAAAAAAAAAAATTTTTTTTTTAAAAACCCTAACCCTGGGATTAAAATGTAATCATCCTAACAGTCATGTGTACATGTAAGAGTATTTTATACGTTCATTGCATTAAGGAGATATAAAGTGGTATTTAGGTTCATAAAACACAAACTCAATATTCACCCTGAAAGGCATGTTTCTGTGTTCCATGTACTCCATATTCTGTCCGTTTACAAGCGGCAACCAGTGCATTTATAAAGATATGATATATATTTTATTTTTAGAATGATACTTTCAATCCGAGATAGCTAAGAAGCTCAGTATCTAAGAACAGATTTCCCAGGAGCCTGCAGAACATTTCACTAGAAAGCCACATTGTTTCTTAAGAATTCTTTTGAACTCAAACCTGATGCAACACGCCGAAAGGAGGAAAGTCAAAAAACACTTTGCAAGATTTATTAAACCACAACTGAGTACGAATTTTCTCTCTTCCCATCATTAATGACTTGAATATGCTTTTCAGGTATATCAGGTGGACTGTAAAGACATGCAATGCAGGATTTACGCGTTGCTGTTATTAAAAACACAGTTCAGAGGTGAAAGATAGTTGATTGTTGAACCTCATTCCCAGGTCGTCAAATACTGCTTTAGGTTGGCGACACACACACACACACACACACACACACACACACACACACACACACACACACAAAGAGCGAAAATAAGAAAATTCAGACTTTGGTCAAGACACTGATCAAGCTTTTCCAATGGCTAAGTGGTCTAATGGAAGATGTCTAATGAACTAAACAACTCGATTTCTTTTTAAAAGCTTGTGCCATGCAGGGGGAGGATGAACACCATGACAACCCAAACATCTCTCTTAATAAGAACATATAACTCATCTATAGGGCATTAATGAATGATTTGTTTGAACTTTTAACACGTACAAAAAAGGGAAGAATGTATAAAAGTAAGTGCCACGCTGACTGTGATCACACCTACTAATCACATGATCAATGACGCTTTGCGACCTTGCAAAATGGCATTGCCCAACGGATGTTGCCAGAAGTCAGTATAAAGCAGATCGAACACTGTTGCGTGAAAGGGTCGACTCTACTGACAACCCAGAAACACCAGGCCAAGGCCTCTGCTGCCATGATGCGTGCTCTGCAGAAGTTTCTGCTCTTTCATGCTCTGACATGTCTCGGACGGAATGGTAAGCTGCTCAGTCTGACTGCTTCTCTCAGGGTGATGTTAACTCATTTTAACATCTCATTTTCTTCTCATGTTTTTAGCACTTGGGACTGAAATCATACACGGGCAAATTGCTCCACGGAACCAGATGCTGTATATGGCCTCAGTGCAGACCAGATCCGGACACCACTGTGGAGGCTCCCTCATCAGTGACAACTTTGTCCTCACTGCTGCGCACTGTGATCATCAGTGAGTTGAGTTTCAGAATCACCAGAATTGTTTTATTTTTTTTTTTAAATGTAGTTACAGTTATGAATCACATAAACTCAAAAGAAATGTGAAATCTGTTGCTTTGTTGTGTTGTTGGCAAAACATCCTGAGAAAATCTTCTGACGACCTTTTAAATCTAACTTTTTCTAGTGGACTGGAGAGCGTTGTTTTGGGGACCCACAATCTCAGAAGCGGTGGGACAGTGAGAAGAATTGTGCAGAGATGCAGATACCCTTATTATCAGCATCACACAACAGGAGGTGACATCATGCTCCTCAAAGTAAGCATACACTCTTTAAGACCTTTTGTCCCGGATGATGTCTTGTGTGTTACAGTCAAATTAGGTGTGTTTGAGATTTGCATGTTTATTTTTTCTTTGAGGGTAAATGTCAAGAGGGGCAAAAAAAAACTATGCTGAATACAAGTGTCCCTGAAATTCTAACCAAGACACAGCACTATCCAAGCTGTTATATTGTAGAGTTAACTTTCGATTAAAAGATGGATCAGCTCCAACTTCTAGTGATTGTATAACTGAAGACCGACAAAAGTTAAACCATGTTCAGACACGGTTACTTTTTACGTTCTGGTTTTGTGTCTCCAGCTGTCTCCGAGAGTTCCAGAGGGTGGAACAATACGACACATTTCGCTTCCCTCTCCTAACATGAAACTACAACACAACCAAGTGTGCCAGGTGGCTGGATGGGGAGTGACCGAAGCCGGTAGAGGTGTTGCTGACCTGAGAGTGGTGGATGTGTCTGTCGTCGACCAGAACGTCTGTAGACGGCAATGGTCTGGGATACCTGCCAATGTCATCTGTGCAGGTGGATATCAGACACTCAAAGGAGCCTGCAATGTAAGTTCTCTGTCCACTTTAGGAAAGTTTATGAACACGTCATGTATTTTTTTTGTATCAAAATATCGAGATATTTCCATTTTACAGGGTGATTCTGGTGGCCCTCTGGTGTGCAACGGGGTGGCTGCTGGTGTTGTATCTTACGGAGATCAAGGTTGCAGGGACCCACGTTTTCCAAATGTCTATACAGACGTGTCCAAGTTCCGTCGCTGGATCAACCAGATTATCAGGCACAATGGTTGTTAAATGCAACAACCTTACAAAAAAGCTTGCTTTAGCAAACCTCCATTGTATTCAGGAGGTGTAGTTATGTCTAAGTCACTCTGTCAGTGTTTGCTCCTTGACGCGAAGCAAAATAAAAAAAAAAAGTTTCAAATATTGTTTTCTCTTTTCTTCATCTGGACACACAAATGGCATCTTAATTGTTTTTTCCACAAACTGTCTTTGGGTGATAAGGTATAACATGCAGTAGAGTTACTTTAACTATCTTGTGTTGGACAATATTCATTAATGTGACCGTGAGTCAGAGAAGCAGGTTAGTGATGAACGCTTGTTAACAGAGACTTGATTACTTAAAGGCACACTGTCAGAGAAGCAGTGTGTTGACAAAATGCACAATTAATGAACATGTGAACTAACTAAACCAGAGAGAGGACAGAGCTATTTAAACCTTTCAACAATTATTATCATAACATCGTTATTTAAGTTTCAGTATAGCTCAGTGTCTTCTAATGTAACCTAAGCCCTCTAGAATGAAGGTCCTGCTATAATGTTAAGCAGCTGTAAGCTCCAGAATATAGTCTGGGTGAGAAGACCCTTAAATAAAAGAATAGAAACAAGAAAACCAAATATATCAGTGCATTTACACTAAATTCAGTGATTAATGAGAATAAAAATAAAACAAGTGAAAGTGATTGAAAACCAGCCAATCAGAGATCCACTGCCTCTGCTACCACCCTAACGCACCTCGATACAGGAAGCTTCACTTTGCCTCTCTAACACACACACACACACACACACACACACACACACGCATGTTGTATGCATTTTGTACAAGGAGTTATTGAGGTATCAGCTGTGGTAGGATATTTTCATCTATTTATTTTATTATTATATTCTTGATATATTTAACTTCTAAACCTCTCATATGATTGCCAACGGCTCTCAGACTTGAGGGCAAAGGGACAATTTTATCTTACTTTTTTTTTGACTGTGCATATGAAGGTAAATGCTTTGCCTTGACTTGGCTTGACTACCCATCCTTCAAAATGTTCACCATTATCAAAAAAAAAGTGAATAACTTTAAGTTCAACCCTAAATACTATTTTTGGGTGACACGGATCAACTGAAAACATCAAGCATGGCCAATTAAAAACATTAACACACTCAGTAATGATCCTCTGTTAGGGCACTTAGGATCCTGTGGTTCTTCTAGTTTTTTCACAGCATTCAGGAGCTCTGCTTTGAGTGGGCTTTTACACCAAAACCCAACACAGCCACTGGTTCACCATGACAAAGTCAGACTTCCACATTAAGGAATTTGCACACATGTTCTTAACTTATTAAGTGAATTTAACAAAATGTAACATCAAGAGGCTGAAAGTGTCCTGAATACAGAACACTCATGGTCAAAATGACACATTTTGCTTGCAAAAGGCTCTAACTGTACCAAAACATTTCAAATATGCAGCAAAAGCAAAATTTTGCCTTCAAACAACACAACCTGCAAACAAGTGTGTGAGCTCTTCCAATCAACCATTACACAGTGGACAACGAAATTCAAAATACAGCACTCAGCGCAAATCAGTGCACCATTGCTTGTCATTGTAGCCTATTACTGTACGTAGCTTTCATGCCAGTGCCATTTGTTGTCACATTTGCCTCCTTGCAAAGAATTAGATCCAGAGTCAGAGATGCTTCGATGCAAATGTTATTGATTCCATTGATTCTTTTTTTAAACTATGGCTGAAAACTCAAATACTGTAAATATTACACGAAAAACATGTAAACCAAAAAAAAAATCAATTAGAGAATAAGAAATTAAGAAACCTGGTAGTCTCATAGTCCACAAAACATTTCTGCAGCTTCACAGCAAGCATTTTCCTGAACAACTGACGTATCCGGGGATTTGTTTTAAAAGGTAGAAAAGAAGATAAATATAAAATCTGTTACTGTAGAGTATAACAATCTATTACTGTATAGTATGAGAAATGGCCACTATTGATACTCAGTCTCTTCTGCCTTGACGATGGGGCCACATGGCCTCAACCACATCACATACAACATCCTCTCTTGCAATGCACCAAGGGAAAAATCTTCTTGCATGCCTCATCCAACCTTGGCATTCCTCTGCGCTTATTTCTCACTCTCATCTGCCTTAGACCTCACAACACAGACTTTGCACCTTTAAAGGCCTGCAGACTGATTGCTCATTTAGGATTTGTGTGAAGGAGTGTCAAACAGGTGCGTCAGTGATTTCATTCTAATAGTTAGCAACAGATGGTTTCTGTTTGGTTACCATAGCTAGAATAATGGAGTGTGGACTGTCTGAATGACATCCAAGTTAAGTGTTCTGCAAAAGGGTGGGGAAAATGTGTCAACCCAATGAGAAAGGGTCAACACATTTGTAAGAGGTGTCTTGTGCTTCGCTGAGACAGTGATGATGAAAACCGAGTGGATCCCAGTTTCTTTAAGCAGGGCAAAGCAATCAAGAAAAACTGTAATGTGTTATACATTAAATATTATGCTTATCATGTACTGATCACATAACGTGTGTGGCTCAGTCAATAAACAAGATGTAGATGTAAAGATAGCAAACCTTCGCATTTTCCACCGAACACAGGATGTGGTTTGAAGTCACTATAGAACAGATGATAATCACAAATGCAATCAAAGCAAAACTCTGTATAAAAGGGTCGTCTTTGCACCCCAAGAGGACCGGCTGGTTGACTTGCTGCCATGATGCACGCCCTGCTCAAACTTCTGCTCCTTCACGTACTGACATGTCTCGGACGAAATGGTAAACTGACAGAATATTTTGATTGATTCCATTTAATGAGACATTTACCTAATTTTGACTTTAACTTATCTTTGCAGCCCTTGGAGTCTTTGCAATCATAAATGGGATAAAAGTCCCGGAGAACGCGATGCCGTATATGGTCTCGTTGCAGAGCGACACTGGTGATTATCTCTGTGGAGGATTACTCATCAGAGAAGATTTTGTGCTCACTGCTGCGCACTGTGACAATGAGTGAGTTATCTTCCGGCAATCTTTGACGCATGTAAATAGAATTTTAAAAAGATTTCAACACGCATAAACTCATTTTTTTGTCTCATAAGAAATGTATTATTAACCATCACCTTTTGTTAGTGGCACAATTTTAGAAAATATATTGATGAAATCTCAATGTTCCCTCATTCAGGAAACTTGAACAAGTAGTTCTTGGTACCAATGATCTCAAGAGGGCTGATCCTGAAAAAATAAGATTCATTGAGACGACATACAAACACCCAGATTATAAGAGTGTAGGACTTGGGAAGGATATCATGCTACTTAAAGTAAGTACATCAAATCTTTTGTGGACATATGATATATTGTTTTTATTAGCTCTCTATTCCATTGATTGTTTGCTAAACTCAGGTCTGACGAATAAACTGAAGTCTGATCAATAAACTGAAGTCTGATCAATAAGCTGAAGTCTGATCAATAAAAAGAAGTGTGTTATGAAATCAGACTTGAGTTGGTTTAGCCCGTTGGTAAATTTTACTTTGTGATTTTGTGTGTCTCCAGCTGTCAAAAAAAGCTCCAATAAGCAACAGCGTACAAACAATTCGACTTCCCAGCTCACCGAGGAACCTAGGAGAAAATGAAAAGTGCCTCGTGGCTGGATGGGGTAAGACTTACACTCGTGGTCAAGTTGTTGATGAGCTGAGAGAGGTGAACGTGTCCGTCATCAACCAGACAGTCTGTGTGGAGAAATGGAACGATTTTCCTCTTCCTGAGAAAGTCATCTGTGCCGGTGGATATAACACCAACTATGGATTCTGTCAGGTATGTCCTTTCAAACAAAAGGTCAACTGGTTTCCTGTACAGAAATGCTACAAAACATATTAATGATGCATTTTCTCCTCACAGGGTGATTCTGGTGGTCCTTTGGTGTGCAACGGAGAGCCTGTCGGTATCGTGTCTTTCAACTGGAGCTATGACTGTGACTACAGCAGTAACAGCCCAAACAAACCCAACGTCTACACAGATGTCTCACAATACCTTCCCTGGATCAATAACATCCTATGGGGTGAATGTTTTGTTGTGTAACAGATTGCTCTGTCTGTGTGACTTCAACTTAAAATAAAGGCTTATTTCAAATGCAGTGTTTATTTCCTTCTATCACAACCTAATCAGAAGACATAATATAAGAATAATAAGATTGATAAATGATAATAATAAAATAAGATTAAAAAGTTTGAATTATGCAGAAATAACACAATGTGTAGAAATAACAGTGTTGACATTGTTTCAAAGACATCTATTTACTTTACTAAAGTTAGCATGCTAACTAGCTAGCCCCCATACCTGAAAACAGTTGCAGAACAAAATACAATTAACATCTGTTAGCAGTTTGTCTGCTCTGGTGATTTCTTGCATCTTTTTAATTGATAGAAAGAATTCAATGGGTGGTGAAATTCTCACATCGCATTGCATCCTAACTTACACCATTACGTTAATACAATAACAACAATAATACTAATAATATAAAGATGATTCAGTTAAACTTGCCTTTCAGTCAGTTTTCTGTATCTAATTTAAACAAAAATTATGTGGGACAGTGGAAAGATCTCCCACAGTGCCAGATCTAATATTGTTTGAGGTGTATACGGCCATCCATGCAGCGAATTGTAAATTAGTGATTGACACGGTTGCATTTAATGTTCACTTGGTTGGACTAGATACAAGAGGTGTGGGCCCAAATAAAGTGCAGACTGAACAAAACTGACACTAGACAAGTAGCAAAGAAAAGAAAAGAAAAAAAAATTATCAATTTATACATCACAAAAAAACACTTGAATCTTTGTCAGTGACCACTTCTCCTTTAGCATATCAAACAGCATGATTAGTGCACACAGGTGTGCTTTGGGCTGGTCCCGATTAAAGGAATTTTGCAGTACATTTAACTGGCTTCACAACTGCCCACCACATTTACAGTGCCAGTCCAGGAACTCCACATTCGGCTTCAAAGCCTGCAGTGTCATCTGAGATCAGCCATCAAGACAGCCAACGCAACAATTAGTAACCACAGAATATGTCTTAGAATGATACGTTCAATACGAGATAGCTGAGAAACTCAGTTGTGTGTAACAGGGCTGGACTGGGACCAAAAAACGGCCCGGGCATTTTTGGCCATAGCGGCCCACCATGATTATTTAAACAATATGCTGAGGCATGCGACACATCAAAGGATATATGCGCTCACTGTTTTGTTTCAAACATTAAACCACAGTAACCTGCATGGAAGCAAATAACCTTAGTAAAAGATTATTCTTAATTATTATTATTATTAGTAGTAGTAGTAGTGGTAGTAGTAGTAGTAGTATTATACAGTCTTTTAATACTCTCATTACAATACTCAGACTTGGAAGAGAAGCAGGGGTGGACTGGGACAAAAAATCAGCCCTGGCATTTTTGGTGTAACTTTTTGCCTTTAAGTTAATTTTAAATTTAAAAAAAGAAAAATTACAGTTTATCATTACTTTAGACGTCTATCAAATAACCATTGTGGAAAGCAAAGGAGTAAATTTACTCAACACAGAGTTCTACCTACCTTAGGTATATTCTATCTCAAGCATAATGTATCATCAACATCCTAAATCTAAGAAGTGTAGCATCTTTTGTTAACTCCACCACGATTACCTGCTCTGTGTAGTTCAATTGATTCTATTATCCTTTTTGTTGAAATCACCTCAAATATGTATTTTCTGAATTTCCCTGATATAGCAGCTCAATTCTAACTCTTCATGTTACAAGGTGCTCCCTCCTTTAAAAAGCTATGACATGCATTTGTATCAGGCTAAAGTCGGGGCTGCTTTATGAACTCATGCAAAGCAACTATGTCTTAAAAGCATTTGACACTGTCTTGTTCAATGTGGGCAAACCTTTTGCTAATAATACTTCTTTTTTTTTACACTTACTTTAGTAATGCTTAAATTGCAAAGCTTTTACTTTCATTTAGCAGTTTTAAAATCATTTTTTTAAAACATGTTTAACCACAGCATAGAGCGTTGCCACAAATTCAACCTACTATGCAGCCTTTCAACACAGCTTTAACCTAAATATCTAAAATGCCATGATGTTGCCTAAAACGGACACTTGCTGCTCATCCAACACTTCTCAGCTTTGACCATTTGCTATTTTATCAGAATAAGGTGCCGTGGCTGCCAGATTTTGGTAAGTATGCAACACCAGTTAATATTGATACTTATCAATCACCACTGCTCATCATACTCATGGAATCAGAGTTCTCAAGGGGCCTGAAAATTACAACCTGACCCGGCCGTGGGTTTCTAAGCCCAACAGGACACAGTCCGCTCCCCCCACCCCGTTAACTCGGTCCGAGCCAGCAGGTCCGGTTGGGTTTGTCGGCTCGGCCAGACCCGTTGATACCGGTTGTACTACACATCCCCTGTCAGTCAGCCTGCATCTCTGGCTGCTCCAGCGAACACGTCTGTGATTTTAGCACAGAGGGAGGGCTGAGAGATTTCACTGGATTAGCCCAATGTCCTTCAAGAAAATAAACCAATGGGCCGTCGTGGTCGATAAAAATGATTTATAAGATACTATTTTGATTAAATTATGACAGCCTGGCCCAAATATGTGCGTCGGCCCACCGGGCATTGCCCGGTATGCCAGAGGGCCAGTCCATGCCTGGTGTGTAAGAACAAATTTCATCAAAGTTTGCAGAATATTTCTCTAGAATAACACATCTTAAGAAATCTTTCAACACAAACATGTGGTAACACGCTGAAAAGAGGAAAGTGAAAGACCATAATTTTGTAATAATTTTCTCTTTGTGGGTAAGGATGGACATATTACATACATACATACATACATACATTAACTTATCTTGTGGTCTGATGAGCATTTAAAAAGATGGCTTCAAAGATCAGTTAACCTGATGTAATTACAGCTTTAACGTTAACGCAACTTTCATACTTTTAATCAGTTACATTTTAAAAGATATTAAAAATGAAAAGTCACTTGTACTTTGGGTCATTTCTTAACCTGGTTCTGTTTTCTTTTAATTGAGCAAGTTTCCTAAATTATGATACTTTACTTGAGTCTAGTGACCGACTGATTATCGGCTACCGATATATCGGGGCTCGATAGAACAGCCCAATTTCTATCGGGGGTTGTATCGTATCGGTGAAATGTTGCGCCGATAGAAAAAAAAGAGTGAAAATGACAAAGGCACACGCTGGTGTACTGATTTATTTTGTCCAGTGGGGCGCGCTGAGCTCAGCCAGAGACTTTGGCTCAGCTCACAGAAGCAACCCGTTGGGTGCAAATGCAGAGAAGCTGTGCTTCCTGTATTACAGCCTGCCACTCACTGACTGGAAGTGTTAGTAGACACTGACTGACAGCATGTTGTTTATTTAGATTTGTTTAGTTATTTTTATCTATTTATTGAAAGTTCTGCTACATTATTGATTTTATCTTTGTTTGTGTGACAATCTGCACTTTTTCTCAGCTTGACTGAACAAGTTCAAATGTTAAATGTCATTTTAAAAAAAAGTCTTTTAAATGTTAAAAGTCTTGAAGGAAGACATTGGTTTAAGAAAGCATCTGTCTGTACTACTGTCACTGTCACTGTACTCAAACCTGATGCAACACGCCGAAAGGAGGAAAGTCAAAAAACACTTTGCAAGATTTATTAAACCACAACTGAGTACGAATTTTCTCTCTGCCCATCATTAATGACTTGAATATGCTTTTCAGGTATATCAGGTGGACTGTAAAGACATGCAATGCAGGATTTACGCGTTGCTGCTATTAAAAACACAGTTCAGAGGTGAAAGATAGTTGATTGTTGAACCTCATTCCCAGGTCGTCAAATACTGCTTCAGGTTGGCGACACACAAACACACACACACACACACACACAAAGAGCGAAAATACGAAAATTCCGACTTTGGTCAAGACACTGATCAAGCTTTTCCAATGGCTAAGTGTGGAAGATGTCTAATGAACTAACAACTCGATTTCTTTTTAAAAGCTTGTGCCATGCAGGGGGAGGATGAACACCATGACAACCCAAACATCTCTCTTAATCAGAACATATAACTCATCTATAGGGCATTAATGAATGATTTGTTTGAACTTTTAATAAAGGGTGCCTTATTAGCAAGTTGAGGCACGTAAACAAAGAGGTCTTCTTTTGAACAACAGCTCGAGATGCTCACTGTATTTAGTGCTGCCTATACAAAATGGATACAATATTAATAGCTATCGCGTACAAAAAAGGGAAGAATGTATAAAAGTAAGTTCCATGCTGACTGTGATCACACCTACTAATCACATGATCAATGATGCTTTGCGACCTTGCAAAATGGCATTGCCCAAAGGATGTGGCCAGAAGTCAGTATAAAGCAGATCGAACACTGTTGCGTGAAAGGGTCGACTCTACTGACAACCCAGAAACACCAGGCCAAGGCCTCTGCTGCCATGATGCGTGCTCTGCAGAAGTTTCTGCTCTTTCATGCTCTGACATGTCTCTGGCGGAATGGTAAGCTGCTCAGTCTGACTGCTTCTCTCAGGGTGATGTTAACTCATTTTAACATCTCATTTTCTTCTCATGTTTTTAGCACTTGGGACTGAAATCATACACGGGCAAATTGCTCCACGGAACCAGATGCTGTATATGGCCTCAGTGCAGACCAGATCCGGACACCACTGTGGAGGCTCCCTCATCAGTGACAACTTTGTCCTCACTGCTGCGCACTGTGATCATCAGTGAGTTGAGTTTCAGAATTAACAGATTTTTTTTTTTGAATTTAGTTACAGTTATGAATCACATAAACTCAAAAGAAATGTAAAATCTGTTGCTTTGTTGTGTTGTTGGCAAAACATCCTGAGAAAATCTTCTGACGACCTTTTAAATCTAACTTTTTCTAGTGGACTGGAGAGCGTTGTTTTGGGGACCCACGATCTCAGAAGCGGTGGGACAGTGAGAAGAATTGTGCAGAGATGCAGATACCCTTATTATCAGCATCACACAACAGGAGGTGACATCATGCTCCTCAAAGTAAGCATACACTCTTTAAGACCTTTTGTCCCGGATGATGTCTTGTGTGTTACAGTCAAATTAGGTGCGTTTAAGATTTGCATGTTTATCTTTTCTTTGAGGGTAAATGTCAAGAGGGGCAAAAAAAAACTATGCTGAATACAAGTGTCCCTGAAATTCTAACCAAGACACAGCACTATCCAAGCTGTTATATTGTAGAGTTAACTTTCGATTAAAAGATGGATCAGCTCCAACTTCTAGTTATTGTATAACTGAAGACTGACAAAAGTTAAACCATGTTCAGACACGGTTACTTTTTACGTTCTGGTTTTGTGTCTCCAGCTGTCTCCGAGAGTTCCAGAGGGTGGAACAATACGACACATTTCGCTTCCCTCTCCTAACATGAAACTACAACACAACCAAGTGTGCCAGGTGGCTGGATGGGGAGTGACCGAAGCCGGTAGAGGTGTTGCTGACCTGAGAGTGGTGGATGTGTCTGTCGTCGACCAGAACGTCTGTAGACGGCAATGGTCTTGGATACCTGCCAATGTCATCTGTGCAGGTGGATATCAGACACTCAAAGGAGCCTGCAATGTAAGTTCTCTGTCCACTTCAGGAAAGTTTATGAACACGTCATGTATTTTTTTTGTATCAAAATATCGAGATATTTCCATTTTACAGGGTGATTCTGGTGGCCCTCTGGTGTGCAACGGGGTGGCTGCTGGTGTTGTATCTTACGGAGATCAAGGTTGCAGGGACCCACGTTTTCCAAATGTCTATACAGACGTGTCCAAGTTCCGTCGCTGGATCAACCAGATTATCAGGCACAATGGTTGTTAAATGCAACAACCTTACAAAAAAGCTTGCTTTAGCAAACCTCCATTGTATTCAGGAGGTGTAGTTATGTCTAAGTCACTCTGTCAGTGTTTGCTCCTTGACGCAAAGCAAAATAAAAAAAAAAGTTTCAAATATTGTTTTCTCTTTTCTTCATCTGGACACACAAATGGCAACTTAAACATTTTTTTCCACAAACTGTCTTTGGGTGATGAGGTATAACATGCAGTAGAGTTACTTTAACTATCTTGTGTTGGACAATCAGCCAATCAGAGATCCACTGCCTCTGCTACCACCCTAACGCACCTCGATACAGGAAGCTTCACTTTGCCTCTCTACCACACTCCACACACACACACACACACACACACACACACACACACACACACACACACACACACACACACATGCGTGTTGTATGCATTTTGTACAAGGAGTTATTGAGGTATCAGCTGTGGTAGGATATTTTCATCTATTTATTTTATTATTATATTCTTGATATATTTAACTTCTAAACCTCTCATATGATTGCCAACGGCTCTCAGACTTGAGGGCAAAGGGAGAATTTTATCTTACTTTTTTTTTGACTGTGCATATGAAGGTAAATGCTTTGCCTTGACTTGGCTTGACTACCCATCCTTCAAAATGTTCACCATTATCAAAAAAAAAAGTGAATAACTTTCAGTTCAACCCTAAATACTATTTTTGGGTGACACATACGGATCAACTGAAAAGATCAAGCATGGCCAATTAAAAACATTAACATACTCAGTAATGATCCTCTGTTAGGGCGCTTAGGATCCTGTGGTTCTTCTAGTTTTTTCACAGAATTCAGGAGCTCTGCTTTGAGTGGGCTTTTACACCAAAACCCAACACAGCCACTGGTTCACCATGACAAAGTCAGACTTCCACAATAAAGAATCTGCACACATGTTCTTAACTTATTAAGTGAATTTAACAAAATGTAACATCAAGAGGCTGAAAGTGTCCTGAATACAGAACACTCATGGTCAAAATGACACATTTTCGCAAAAGGCTCTAACTGTACCAAAACATTTCAAATATGCAGCAAAAGCAAAATTTTGCCTTCAAACAACACAACCTGCAAATAAGTGTGTGAGCTCTTCCAATCAACCATTACACAGTGGACAACGAAATTCAAAATACAGCACTCAGCGCAAATCAGTGCATCATTGCTTGTCATTGTAGCCTATTACTGTACGTAGCTTTCATGCCAGTGCCATTTGTTGTCACATTTGCCTTCTTGCAAAGAATTAGATCCAGAGTCAGAGATGCTTCGATGCAAATGTTATTGATTCCATTGATTCTTTTTTTAAACTATGGCTGAAAACTCAAATACTGTAAATATTACACGAAAAACATGTAAACCAAAAAAAAAATCAATTAGAGAATAAGAAATTAAGAAACCTGGTAGTCTCATAGTCCACAAAACATTTCTGCAGCTTCACAGCAAGCATTTTCCTGAACAACTGACGTATCCGGGGATTTGTTTTAAAAGGTAGAAAAGAAGATAAATATAAAATCTGTTACTGTAGAGTATAACAATCTATTACTGTATAGTATGAGAAATGGCCACTATTGATACTCAGTCTCTTCTGCCTTGACGATGGGGCCACATGGCCTCAACCACATCACATACAACATCCTCTCTTGCAATGCACCAAGGGAAAAATCTTCTTGCATGCCTCATCCAACCTTGGCATTCCTCTGCGCTTATTTCTCACTCTCATCTGCCTTAGACCTCTTCCATCCATGTTGGCAAAGAACAACACAGACTTTGCACCTTTAAAGGCCTGCAGACTGATTGCTCATTTAGGATTTGTGTGAAGGAGTGTCAAACAGGTGCGTCAGTGATTTCATTCTAATAGTTAGCAACAGATGGTTTCTGTTTGGTTACCATAGCTAGAATAATGGAGTGTGGACTGTCTGAATGACATCCAAGTTAAGTGTTCTGCAAAAGGGTGGGGAAAATGTGTCAACCCAATGAGAAAGGGTTAACACATTTGTAAGAGGTGTCTTGTGCTTTGCTGAGACAGTGATGATGAAAACCGAGTGGATCCCAGTTTCTTTAAGCAGGGCAAAGCAATCAAGAAAAACTGTAATGTGTTATACGTTAAATATTATGCTTATCATTTACTGATCGCATAACGTGTGTCGCTCAGTCAATAAACAAGATGTAGATGTAAAGACAGCACACCTTCGCATTTTCCACCGAACACAGGATGTGGTTTGAAGTCAATATAGAACAGATGATAATCACAAATGCAAGCGAAGCAAAACTCTGTATAAAAGGGTCGTCTTTGCACCCCAAGAGGACCGGCTGGTTGACTTGCTGCCATGATGCACGCCCTGCTCAAACTTCTGCTCCTTCACGTTCTGACATGTCTCGGACGAAATGGTAAGCTGACAGAATATTTTGATTGATTCCATTTAATGAGACATTTACCTCATTTTGGATTTAACTTATCTTTGCAGCCCTTGGAGCTAAAATCATAAATGGGATAAAAGTCCCGGAGAACGCGATGCCGTATATGGTCTCGTTGCAGAGTGCCACTGGTGATCATCTCTGTGGAGGATTCCTCATCAGAGAAGATTTTGTGCTCACTGCTGCGCACTGTGACAAAGGGTGAGTTATCTTCCGGCAATCTTTGACGCATGTAAATAGAATTTTAAAAAGATTTCAACACACATAAACTCATTTTTTTGTCTCATAAGAAATGTATTATTAACCATCACCTTTTGTTAGTGGCACAATTTTAGAAAATATATTGATGAAATCTCAATGTTCCCTCATTCAGGAAACATGAACGAGTAGTTCTTGGTACCAATGATCTCAAGAGGGCTGATCCTGAAAAAATAAGATTCATTGAGAAGAAATACACACACCCAGATTATAAGAGTTTGGAACTTGGGAAGGATATCATGCTAATTAAAGTAAGTACATCAAATCTTTTGTGGACATATGATATATTGTTTTTATTAGCTCTCTATTTCATTGATTGTTTCCTAAACTCAGGTCTGACGAATAAACTGAAGTCTGATCAATAAACTGAAGTCTGATCAATAAGCTGAAGTCTGATCAATAAAAAGAAGTGTGGTATGAAATCAGACTTGAGTTGGTTTAGCCCGTTGGTAAATTTTACTTTGTGATTTTGTGTGTCTCCAGCTGTCACAAAAAGCTCCAATAAGCAACAGCGTACAAACAATTCGACTTCCCAGCTCACCGAGGAACCTAGGAGAAAATGAAAAGTGCCTCGTGGCTGGATGGGGTAAGACTTACACTCGTGGTCAAGTTGTTCATGAGCTGAGAGAGGTGAACGTGTCCGTCATCAACCAGACAGTCTGTGTGGAGAAATGGAAGGATTTTCCTCTTCCTGAGAAAGTCATCTGTGCCGGTGGATATAACACCAACTATGGATTCTGTCAGGTATGTCCTTTCAAACAAAAGGTCAACTGGTTTCCTGTACAGAAATGCTACAAAACATATTAATGATGCATTTTCTCCTCACAGGGTGATTCTGGTGGTCCTTTGGTGTGCAACGGAGAGCCTGTCGGTATCGTGTCTTACAACTCGGGCGCTAACTGTAACTACAGCAGTAACAGCCCAAACAAACCCAACGTCTACACAGATGTCTCACAATACCTTCCCTGGATCAATGACACCCTCAGTGGTGAATGAAAATCTTGCAGGATGGAGGTTTTGTTGTGTAACAGATTGCTCTGTCTGTGTGACTTCAACTTAAAATAAAGGCTTATTTCAAATGCAATGTTTATTTCCTTCTATCACAACCTAATCAGAAGACATAATATAAGAATAATAAGATTAATAAATGATAATAATAGAATAAGATTAAAAAGTTTGAATTATGCAGAGAAACTCAGTTGTGTGTAAGAACAAATTTCATCAAAGTTTGCAGAATATTTCTCTAGAATAACACATCTTAAGAAATCTTTCAACACAAACATGTGGTAACACGCTGAAAAGAGGAAAGTGAAAGACCATAATTTTGTAATAATTTTCTCTTTGTGGGTAAGGATGGATATATTACATACATACATTATCTTGTGGTCTGATGAGCATTTAAAAAGATGGCTTCAAAGATCAGTTAACCTGATGTAATTACAGCTTTAATGTTAACGCAATTTTCATACTTGTAATCAGTTACATTTTAAAAGATATTAAAAATGGAAAGTAACTTGTACTTTGGGTCATTTCTTAACCTGGTCCTGTTTTCTTTTAATTGAGCAAGTTTCCTAAATTGTGATACTTTACTTGAGTCTAGTGACCGACTGATTATCGGCTACCGATATATCGGGGCTCGATAGAACAGCCCAATTTCTATCGGGGGTTCTATCGTATCGGTGAAATGTTGCGCCGATAGAAAAAAAAGAGTGAAAATGACAATGCCAATGACATGATTTATTTTGTCCAGTGGGGCGCGCTGAGCTCAGCCAGAGACTTTGGCTCAGCTCACAGAAGCAACCTGTTGGGTGCAAATGCAGAGAAGCTGTGCTTCCTGTATTACAGCCTGCCACTCACTGACTGGAAGTGTTAGTAGACACTGACTGACAGCATGTTGTTTATTTAGATTTGTTTAGTTATTTTTATCTATTTATTGAAAGTTTTGCTACATTATTGATTTTATCTTTGTTTGTGTGACAATCTGCACTTTTTCTCAGCTTAACTGAACAAGTTCAAATGTTAAATGTCATTTTAAAAAAGAGTCTGTTAAATGTTAAAAGTCTTGAATGAAGACATTGGTTTAAGAAAGCATCTGTCTGTACTAGTGTCACTGTGACTGTACTATTGCATAATCATAGCGGTGCAAAATCTATAAACAAACCAAGGCCTGTTTTCATTCCAGCTCAAAAACTCACTATATCGGTTGCATATCGGCTATCGGTGACTGCACCCCCTCTAATATCAGCTATCGTTATCGGGCCAAAAAATCCCTATCGGTTGGACACTACTTGAGTCATCTTTATCAATAGATTTTCCATGCTCCACTCCCCACCGAACCGTTAGGATCCCAGTTTTTTTGTTCTTGTTTCCTGTTTTATTTTCAAATTTTACCCTCATGTGTGTCGTCTTGCTTTTCAGTTCCTCCCGTGTGTTTTGCCCTCCAGTGTTTTCCGTTCCTTCCCTCACCTGTCTTTTCCTTGCCTCATTCCCTCATTAGTTTGTCGGTATATAGCCTGTGTTCTCCCTCTTGTCTTTGTCAGTTCGATCTTCCTCCGTCTTCTTCTGCATTCCTCCGTGTTCGCCTGTGTCGCAACTCTGTCTTCCCTGTCGTGTCATCTCCAGTGTCTCCAGGTGTCACCCTGTTGGTATGTGGTCCTTTGAGGTTTTCTTTTTTGTTTTTTTGTTTTTTTCAATTTTGACTTGTTATTGTTTTTTATTGATAATTTGGTTTGTATTCGCCACCATCCTCCTGAAGGTCCCAGCCTTCAGTTTGCATCAAAATATCTTCCCTGGATCAAGGAGCTTCTCAAGCAAAATAACTGTAAAATGTGAGAATTCAGCATACTGTAGTGTAATGTACTGGCATACCGGCTCCGGAACAGCTTTTCACGTAGCAGCAGTTTGGCCGACACTGTTGCTGTCGCTGCTTCCAAGTTCTATTCACTTTTGCAGAATGGCCTGTGCTAACATCTGACATACTTTAACATATGTTTGGAAATCTGAGGCTTTTGCTTAAAACCTGTTGAATTAATGAAACTTTTTATATCCTATAACTATCATTGTGGATGTTCTGCTGAGTTTAAATCAGTCTGAATTTATTTAAATTCTTCATCTGAAGACAGAAATTATATTTAAAAACTACACATATGCCGTTCTTTCTAAAGGGTATACACAAAACCTTTAAGGTTAAGTTCTATGTAGAATTCCTACCTGAGTTTGTGTATGTGTGTGGTTCTTGGATGTGTGTTTGTTTAAATGCAGAAGTTCACGTTTGCATGACTCAGTAACATTTTCCAACATGTCGCCCTCAACATATTTTGGATTCTGATGAAACATTAACTGATATCTACAAGTCAACTCGACCGCATCTGATAATGGCTTCTGTGCGCACACTGATGTTCAAATCTACATGAGGATCTGTGGTGTCTGTGGTTTGTCACAGAAATTTGAAGGAATATGTCAACAGGCTGCATCACATAGCTTCACATCAAAGAAACCTTGCGCCCTTGTGTTTTTCGAGAAGAGGCAATCCAAGAGTGTGTACAAGAAATTAAATCCTGCTGTAAAAAAAGTTTGCACAGCCAGACTTAATATCCACTGAGCAGATTTACAAAGACATACAAGGTAAACTAAAAGTTGTAGAGAGGACTACTTCCAAAACAATGTTTTCTTTTACAAAGCTTTACACTTTGGGTTTTGTATGGAGTACGACAAATGAGATAAAACGTGTATCAGTGAGGTTTTGAGGTGCTGACTAGGCGTATTTTGTCACCGTTTGGACTGAGTCAGGCTCACAGGGGACTTCTGTGAATGATTCATTGTAGACAGAACTGTAGGCGCATGCTAACGTAGAAACATCAGGCTGCAAAAACAGTTTTTTTCTGTGACACAGCTGATAGAGAAGACTGTAGCTGTGGCATCTGTAATGCAACACCTATTAATGGTCAACAAGCAGAAAAACTGTGACATGGCTCATTGCATGAGATGAAAAACTGAATAATGTAGTCAGATCTGTATGATGTTGCAAACACTGAATATAACTGATATAACAAATGGAAATTTGAGTTTTAAAAAATGTAATGACAGTATGAGTGTATTTTTACTGAATGTTATATTACATATTGATCTGTGTATGGTTTTTTTTCCCCCTACATGTTCTAGCATGTTTTTCACAGCCGTGAGAACACTGATGAGCATATCTGACTGTGAAACCTGTGGTTCCTGTCTGGAGATAACAAAGATACTTCGCCCACGCAAGTATTTCTACAAAGTGTCACATGTGGTTTTCGCTTGTTAGATTAAATTCAATCAAAACTCATTTAATGTGAGAAGAAGGTCCAACAAGGCCCAGAATGAACATATCAAGGAGATGCAAATAAAAAACAAATGTTAAGGGAAAAGAAAAGATTTACACAATGATCCATCACAGCCTACATATGCTTCACCCTGCAGCACCAAGCGATGTGCAAGCAGTCGTTTTGTTAAGAGTTACTGTAACACCAGTGCATGAAAGAACAAACTTGATGCATATGAGATGAAAGAAAATGGGAACACTTTATTTGAATGGGTGTGCATAAGCCTCTGTCATAGACCACAACAAAGGAGTCTGAAAAATGACAAAATGACTGGTAACCATGATTACTGCTGTATATCTTTGCAACACAATAAATAAAATGCCCTAAATGTAAATAGGTGCCATATCACCAGAACTGTTATTCACATGTTGTTTATATTTTTTAACTTTTTTCTATGTTTTCATCTAATATTCTTTTGCAGTTCAGCATCCACACCGATACAACAAAGAAAAAAAAGAAATTATTAATTCATCGTTTTCTTATTTTCCTGTGTACGGTGAGTTAACATTCTTTGTTTTTCTTTGTAATTATAACATATCTCTGAGAAAATGTTAATAGTCCCAATGGCCTCATCTTTTTCCTATCATGATGTTATTGTATTTCCTGCCTTACACACTCAATCGACTGGTTAACTGTAAACTGACACTAGCAGTGGTGTTCTCGCTTGAACAGCAAGTGTTTCTTGTACCCCAGTTCACAACCACAAGCTCACAAGTTGTGTACAGTGACTGTGTATGTGTGTCAGAAAATTTGAGGTCGCTGAGTTGTGTACTTGTAGATTTTTTTTTTTCTCTCCACAGATACAACACAACACATTCACACATTCTTAATTAGAGGTGCACAAATCCTATTTTACAAGTCACAGATTAAAAAACTGACACACTCACACATTTGCTCCTATTGTTGTAGTATATTTAGTGCAAAACATATTTGTGTACCTGTATCAAACAACGTGAAGTTGTGGACAGAATTTGAATATGTGCAAATCTGAGTCTGAAATTGCTAGCAGCTAGCTAGGTAAACTTGACAGAGCCATCTGAAGCCCCCTCAGACCTGCTGTCCACACTCCTAGGCAAAACGCTACACTATGTAAACCACCAGGGTGAAGTTAGTTTTAAGCTGGATGTTCGCAGATATTCACTGGGGTCCAGCTGCGACATTACTGAGGTTCGCTCAGCGTTAGCAGCAGGACAGTTCGCTCACCTCCCAGAGCCTCGCTGAGTCATTCATTAAAACTTCATTCAATTACTTAGCATAAATATATTAATACAAAATAACTGCATTTTTTTTCAATATCTTACATGTCAATGACTCCAAACCAGCAGCAAATTGTATTAGTAATCTAGACAAATAAGATACAGCTCTTTCTATTGTATTTTAGTGCTTCCTCTATTTTATATGAATATTAATATGCAGAAATTCTTTTTTTTTTGTCAATAGCTTCCATGTCATGTGGCCCACTGACTCCAAACCAGCAATACATAAGCAGCGATATTTGAAATAAATTAGATTCAACAAATATGTATCCGCATTGTGCCACTTAACACATTTGTACAATGATCTGGTCTCAGCAGATGCCTTGAATCTGTTGATCATTATGTCATCTGTCAGACTGAGACTCGTATTCTAAGTCTCAATCTGTCCTTTTTTTTTTTCTTTTTTTTTCAAAAATCATCATTTAAATGGTTATTTTTCCATTTTCTGTGGTTTCTGGGCTTTCCTCTTTCAATGAGTCGGCGTGTAGTTTGATGATAAAAGAATTCTGTGGAGGCATGGCTGGGTGGAATGATAGAGCAGTCTTTACTGAAACGGAATCTTGAGCCCTGCATCCGGATCTGATATTATCAAATCTATGGCAAAAGCTATACCAAAATGCACTGCCCTCTGCCCTATCAGAACTCCTAGCCTTCGATCTCAGGAGACCTACCAAGTGCCACCCCCTCGTTCTTCCTGTGAGGGCCTTTTTAGAGTCTCTTCACCAGTACACACCCACTTCTTCTGATTGGTCCCTTTGCCAAATTATCCAATAGACTAAAAGAGGAGTTTGACCTGTGTTAGGCGTCTTCCACCATTTGGCATGCAGGTCAGCTTAGCTAAGCACTTTATCGTCTGTTAACCTTTGACTCCTTACAGTTAGAAACCAACCCCTGGACCTTCACTCACACAATGAGAATCAGTAAGTCGTGATTGAATCCAAACTGAGTAAATCAGTCATGACTTAATCTAACCTAAGTAGATCAGAATGTGTTGCCCTTCCAGATACCTCATATTCTTCTGGGGGGGGCATGCTCCCAGACCCGCTAGTGTTGCTAGATTAACTCAGAGCACCGCAACTACAAAAAAATCTAGGGGAAACACTGCTTTTTGCATTTGGATTGATTCTTGAATTTATTTTATCATTTACAGTCAAAGAAATTTTTCAAGAAGGAGTTCAAACAGTTATTGCGCCAGAGCAAAAAGGACAAAAATAAGAAGTGGGTTGATTAAAAATGAAGCCGGACAAAAGTTCTTCCAAGTCTGAGAAACGCTGTGATCCTTTTTACATACTCCCCCACAGTGTGACCTGAGAGACAGATGAGATGGGCTGTTTCTCAGTCATGACCCTCAGGCAACAGTTGTTCATCATCTCCTCCTTAATTTTATTCTTCTTCTCCTTTGCTGGACGCTGCCCTCTGATATGAATCACAGCTGATAAATCAACTGTTCGGTGACGTCAGAGATCTGTCTCTGTTCTGCTGAGGATGCTCTGAATATGTGGGGTGATGACCTTACATGTCGTCAGTAATGCGAATGCAACGGAACCGTATTTGATGACGACTGAGTACATTTCTCTGTTTGCACGTGTGCATGCTCTTCATATAACACAACTGTCATGGAACTTTTAGTTTTCACCACTGTAGTATTATATGTACATGTAATCTTTATTTCTGAATAAACATTTTATGTTGATAATTATTTCAGTGTATTTATTGTAAACCAGTTGGGGCCACGGCAGCTTCCACTGCAGCATCACCTTACACATGTAAAAAAAAAACATAATAGAGCTGTGTGTGTGTGTGTGTGTGTGTGTGTGTGTGTGTGTGTGTGTGTTTGTGTTAAAGCAAGTGTCAGCTGTTGATCTATTGTTAAACTATACTGTAGCACCACCTTGTGTCTGGTTCAAGACAGTGGACAGTCAGAGTTAGTCCCTCAGAACTGACAGAGAATTTTCCAGGAACTGAAAGTAACACTCGGAATGAGTTCAGCCTTATCTTTATGTCCTTGTTATGCATCAAATCGGTGGAGGTTACTCTCACATATACAAGTACACACAGTACTATGGCAGGAGAACTGATCCAGGACAGCTCAGGACATCAGGCCTAGTGTAGATTTTTAGCATCAGCACACTATCACAAGTTTGCTTTTTGTTTGTTTTCATGTTCCGGGATAACCAGAAACACAGCCACAACCTTGTTGCTGTGCAGCCACAGTTCTTTTTTTAAAGATATTTTCATTGAAGTATTTTTTATATGTATAATCTCACAAACAAGACAAACAAAGGAACAGACATCCAAAATCAGAACCCCTCACCAGCCCCCACCCTCAGCCCTGGTACGGTAAAAAGGTTCAGAAGTTTGAATTTCTATGCCCAAGTATTTAAGTCCACTGGGGCGCCATTGCAAAGGTTTGGTTAAGTTCTTTACATAGTTGTCCTGTATATTTAAAGGCAGGACCTCCCTTTTTGTAAGGTTTAGTTTATAGCCAGAAGCTGCACTGTACTGTTGGAAACATTGTAAAAGGGGAGGGAGAGAGTCTGCAGGGTCAGCCACAAAGGTTAATAGGTCATCTGCATACAAAGCCAAATCTAATACCCGTAATTGTGTTGTTAAAGCAAATAGCAATATCCAGAGGCTATATGGCTATCAAAAATAACAATGGAGAGCAGGGGCAGCAATGGTGAACCCCCCTGGATAGTGAGAAGATATCCGATAAGACCTCATTTGTTAAAATGTGTGCTTTGGGGCCGTTAAACAGTGTTTTAATGTTTAACGCTATTTAAGCGCATTATTTTCTCCTTGTTCTTAAAGTTGAGGAGCTTTGCAATCATGTGTCTCGGCCTCGGCGTGTCTCTTCTGCTGGCGGAGGGTTTTCCCAGGTGGTGAGCTCTCTCGCAGGTAATGGGGGTAGGAAAGTTTTTGATACCGAGGAATTTCTGGTACGACTCGCTCAAAAAATCCCGCTGCATCGCGGCCTTCAGCGTCCTCGGGGAGGCTGCGTATGTAGATGTTGTAACGCCGGTTCCTGTTCTATAATCGTCTACTTTATCTTTGAGCGACTGCACCTCCGTCTCCAGTTTCATGTGCATGGTGGCATCTTTAATGTTTAATGTCCTCATTTGCTGCTATGCATCCCTCCATTTGTTGGACTTGGTCAGCTAGTGTTGACATCGCCGTTTCAATTTAAGAGCGTGAGGACTGGATGGAAGTTGTTTTAGCGTCTATCTGTCTTGATATCTCTTCCTTGCTTTCCTGAATGGCTACCATCGCTGCACCAAGAGTAGGGCAGAGTGGGCCACCTTTAGGAGAGCCAGTCGCTATTTTGGTTGTGTGCACAGGTCTGGCTGTTCACTTAGCGGTGTAATATCCTTAAGACCCCTTAAGTTATACTGTACCATGCACCACTACAAAGAGACAATTCTTTTCTAGGTTTTTAGTATCATGGTTTTGAAAAGTTTATTGGAAGATAAAAGCAGCTGTTGAGGTACGCCTGCGGACCTCACGCTTGCACGTCCATACTCGCTGGCTGCAAACCGGAAGTCCCTCCTGCGGCCACAGTTCTACCCACTGGACACCATGCTGATAATCACGGTATTCATTAACCAAATCTAAATCTTTCACCTGATGATGTATTCATAAGTTGAGCAATGTGTTTTACTTGTTTCAAAGCCAAAACTTTCTTTCTCGTTCTCTGCTCTGGCTGGTCATCAAAGACAGAAAGCTCTTTGGTTCTAATACAATACAAAAAAAAGAGGACGGCTTGGACTGAAGAGGAAAGGTCACATTGTTACCTAAGTAAAAATAGCAGGGGCAAACATGTTCTGATTTTTCACCTAACTATACGTCAAGATTAAAAACAATTGGCGGAGTGCCTCCTTAATGTCCTAATGTTAGCATGCTAGGTCATCAGCTAGGGCTGGTGGAGTTCAGTCATTAACTTCAGTAGTAACATGTCATGAGCTGCAGTTGTAGCTTTATCCTGTCCTGTTATCTCCTCAACAGAAACTATGAGATCATACAACTCAGAAGGATCCTGTGCAGGGCCATTAATGTATGTAGCATCCACAGCAAGGTAAATGGCAAAAGTAGTATTCAGTTATTCAAGTTCTCTATAAACAGCACTTTGATTTATTTTAAATAAAATGTTTGAATTCAATCGGAATAATCATAACTGTCAACTAAATGTTGAGGTTGAGATATTTGCCTCTGGACCATTGAACCGAACAGTTAAACCAACAGATTGCTCCAAATGCTCCAGCGTGGCTCCAAATGAACTCTAACCCTACACGAAACCCCTAACTTTTGCAGGTCAGGCAGGGGCCCCTGTATACATATTTACACCTGACCCATACAGTACAGAGTTTGTGCACAAACTAGATCCGTTCGTATGCTGCGCTCGCATTGTCATGGGTGATCATGGTTAACCCTAACCCTAACTCCTCCTTTTTTGTTTTGACCAATTATTATGTAGTAAATTATTCCACAGTGTATGGCTATTGAAAAATGACACCATCTTTGTTCGGACTGGTTCTCTTTAAGTCTTGTTTCACTATGCCGGGAAGCAAAGCAATTAATACAGAACAGCATTCAGATATATACAATATCGAATAAGTTAACACAAGATAAAACACAATCAAAGTCACATCACCATCCATAAGTGCATCGCTGCACTGTCGGTAGAGGGTGGTAGAAGTGGGAGAGCGTGGGAAAGAGAGAAAAGGGGGTTCACGAGGGGACACAGTCAATGTACAATGCTCGATATTAAACCAAGGTTGCATGAAAACATTTACGTTTTCCAAGGCAGCTGCATTTGAGTTTATCAAGATAAGGCAGCCAAAAAAAGCCTTAAAAAACCCACTGATTGTAAGAAGGCAGACAGGAGGGAAGTGTAAAAAGTAAAAAGTGAGATGCAGGTATCTTAAACTGTTGTTTCTAGCTGGACAAATGAGGCAAACATGCCATCAGTCCATAACTGTCATAAGGATGACGACTGAATGCCCAGAGGCATTTCAAACTCTAAACACTGTCATCATGTGTTGATGTTTCACGTTAATGCAACTGTCACCAAAACTTCTGAAGGGAGACGGGAGACACATACTAAAGGAGAATAGCAGGTTTCCATGATTTTGACTCCAGCTGGACCCAGAGAGGAAATGTAGATCAGTCCAATCTCATCTTGAAGTTTTTTTTGGACTGACTTTTGGCCTTGTTCCTGTAACGACCTGTGTCAATGCCCGAGAAGTTAATACTATACGCATGTGACCTGTTTCATCAGCTTTCACATATGTCTTTTGTTTTTTTTTTTTCCAGGAAAGAGATGTAAAGAAACTGCAATACCCTCTTGGAGTGTAAATATTTAGAGATTCTGGCTTTGAATTACCAGATACAGTATGTCAAGCTTCACCTCCACCAACCTGGGCTCAGTTCTGACTTCATGTTACGAAGTTTTTTAAAGGGTTGAGTGAGTACTTGGCTAAAACAAGTATCCATTACTGATAATGTACCTGTACAAGTACAAGTGTCATCCAAGTAAAATGTGTCATTATCTGCACTTGTGATGATGGAAAATCCTCATTGGGTAGCTTACTGAAGTTTATAAAAAACTTTTATTGTAAATTGACCATATTCACACAGTGGCCATATCATGCTCATGGTGGGAAGCTCAAGTGTTATATCATCATGATATATAGCATTTATATCATGCTAAAAAGTAGGGAATCTGAAAAATAGTTGTCATTTCACTGTCTCCTGATGATCCGCGACTGAAAGAACGATGAATAGTGAAAATCTGGAGGGACTTCGGGCCAAAAATTCAAGATAAAACAACCATCAACATGAAGCTCATTTCCAAGGCTGGTTTGGAAAGTGCTTGGCAGTGGACCTGGTCCGGATGCCGGGTTCAGCCGTGGCCGCCCCGCCTCTGAGCAGGCTGTGGTGACGTCTCGCAACTGCAGCCAATCCGTAACAAGCACCTGTCTGCCCCCTAAAATCGATCCTGAACTCATGTGCGTGTAGGAAACCTGAGAGAAAGTCTATATAAAGTCAATGTGTTCAGCTCTCAGTACTTTTGTAGCTTCTAACTGAATCCCTTTAGTTTCTCTTGTCCTGTTTGTACTTTTGTTTTGACTGCTTCACCGTGTTTGCTTCCAGCTGTTTCGGGAGTCGTGTTCAGTTACCGCGGCTGAAAACACAATGTTTCCTGTGACGCTGCTTCATAATAAAAGCTTTTAAATAACAGGGGACTGTTATTGTAAAAGAAGTTGAAAGGAAATGAAACGAGTCTGTAACTGAATTAGGTGAGACACTTTGTTAGCAGTGATTCTTGGATAGTACTGCAGGGATCGGGACAAGCGTGTCTTCGCTTAAACACACACCTTCGAGCTGGCAGCCCAGTGGTGGAAAAGCAAAACTTCCGGCAAAACTTACACCTGTAATTATGGACACAAAACAAAACTGTGTTACCATGACACAGGTTGTAAAGGTTGTACTCACGCATCCCTAGTTTTTAAACTATGACAATAATTTTCTTTGTCACTTAACCCACTCTAAAAATTTGTGTTGTTGAAAAATATTGCGAATTTCAAGTGCTTGAATTTGAATTTGTACATTCTAAAAAGGACACTTCGGTAGGCCCACACTGCATTTCCTTGCAAAAGTCAAATAATGTGAGTAGTATTTCTGCTTGCAGCTTGAATAATTACCGTGCAATATTTGATTTTCTGTATGCTGTAACACATCCACAAAAAAGCTCAGTGCCTGATCACATGTTGTCTGGATTCATTCCAGGGTCCAACACATCACACCAAGTTTTACTGTTTGGTTTTTTTTTTGTGTGTGTGTGTGTGTGTTTTTTAAGTCTGTTTTACTCATCTAACAGAACAAGTAAATAACAAAGCAAACCTTTTAATTTAATTTAATATTCTTATTTAATCCAGTTCATATTAGACAAATATCATGCTCACAACGGATATTTAGCAATCACTTTGAAAGACAGACATAATCTTTGTCACGATCCATAAAAGTCCTGCTGGATCAAGGACCTAATTCAGATTAGTATATTTGAGTGGTCATGTCCCATTGATTCAGTGTCTTGCATAACTGTACCTGACAGAAGTTGCAACACAGCGGCTACACAAGAAATGTTGACTTTTCGCCTGTTGATTCCAGTGCTTGTTTATTGAATGACAAAGGTCACATTTTCCACTGACACTGCAGGGCCTTCACCTACAGCAAAAAAGAGGCATCTCTTACCTCAGAGTGCAGCTGCTGATCTGTGAGGACCAAAAAACCTTCAGAAGTGATTTTGGGTCAAAGTAATATGCTGAAGCGTTATATGACCTCTGCTTATATCTGCACTCTTGATTCAAACAGTGACCTATAAACAGTCTAAAGTCAAACTGCTGTTAATCTCGAAAATCTGGTTAACATTCAGTCATTATTGTCCAAATACTTAAGGAATCTGCTTATGGCTACCTAGGCTAGGGCTGGGCGATAAAAGGATCTTGATCATTTTCATGATGAATAAAAATCACGATAACGATGATAAATGTACGACATTTGTTTTCGACACAGTTTTTTGTGAGTCCATTTTCCTCTACCTAGTAAACACTACACCAACAGCAAACCGCACAGCAGAGCCACAAATGAACGTGGTTGATGCATGTTTTTGGCCCCTGCCCCTCCTTGGCCAGTCGGCTCTGTTGAATGTTTGTCACTTGTTCATTCTGACAATAAATAATTGTATTTTGTAAACCATAATTAGCCTTCTGGTTTGTTTGGGGTTCCACCCTAAGGAGAATACTCTTAAAACTGTACATTCAACATTATTATCATTGTTAAATATATATCGGGATAATTATCGACATTGATCAGTATAGAAAAAAAAATATATCGTGATAACGGTTTTGGCCGTATCGCCCAGCCCTAATCTAAGGCATTGTAAGGGCTTGGTTAAGGAAGAGAAGGGAAAGAGTGTGATCAAATTAAACAAAATGGGGTGCCTGGGTGGAATGAGACACAAAACTTGGTCATTAATCCACATCTCAGACTTCCACACCATTACTTTGTTTGTAACATAAACATTGCACTATTACAGACACTTGACAAGAGAGAGTTGCCATTGAACATTCAACAAATAAGTCATTCAAAAATAAATGGTTTTGTGTAGCGATTTTCCAGATCCAACTTAAAGCAACGGGGTGTAACTTTTAAAGAGATTCTGGATAAAGATGGTTATTTCTTGAGTCTTACTCCAAATGGCCAACTACAAACACTTTACTCTTGGTTTTTGGACTCACGCGTTTAAAATGCCTTCAAAGACACATAAACCCCTTTCACACTGGCCAGATAACTCTCTAACACCCACTTGCATCTGGCTCTTGTCTTCAATGTAAAATGTGTACTATCAGCGTGCCCTCCAAATGTCAAATGACTCATGGCTCCAGCTCTGATCAGCTGTGATGTAAACACAGCTAATGCTCTTCCATCCTTCTCCATTCAAGCAGCGCGCGAACATTGTTCGGTCAGCAGACTTTGAAAGACAGGCTGTTGTCAGTGGCTTCCATGTCAGTACTTGCCAGCTGCCTGATCAGTGCTCGGCATGTGCAACTCTCAAGTGAAATGTGAGAGAAGCGAGATGTCCTGAGGAACTGCCATCATCAGCTCCAGAAAATAAATGACATGTCAGATTCATTTTCTAGATGTAGACTGATGAGGTCTTTGACCTGCTGCTTTCTACTTACCTGTATGTCTGGTCTTGCTACTGAAAATTCTGGTGACTTACTCTAAACCTTTGTGGTATAAAAGGGTATTTATAGATTAAAGTTCAATTGTAGCTATAAAGTATATCCATGTAAGTGCTGTAGCTAAACCACAGCTAGTAAACTGGACTATAGCAGCTACTGAGACATGTAGAGTTGACGAGGACTGGGAATACTCAGCCTGGGCTGCTTGTTTCCAGTGGTCGTGTCTTCATGGTACACCCGGATCTTAATAGAGTGATCATTTTAACCCAAACCATGATCAAACCATGACCAGCTGAAGGCATATACAGTTCAAGACTTTCGCAATTTTATGATGACCATCCAGTATTGACCGGTTGGCCCCTTTTTAAATCACTAGGCCACTTCAGCTGCATTTAATGATGACGGTGGTGACCTGATGCTACTTTGGTCAGATGGTGCTGTTTTATGTCATTTTAGTTATATGTTTGAATGGACTTCAGTCTGATTGATGTCATTCTTTAACTTCTATGTTATCATTGCTGTGTACGGATTAAGCACAAGAGTGGATCAGGCAACTTCCAGCCCACTCCATATTGATCCTGGAGAGATGAGTGAGACTGTGGGGTTGACTGTCTCCCCACTGATTAATGCTGATAAATGAACTGATGCAGCATTCCTCGATATGACTAAGTGTTTTGAGAGGGGGTGCAGGTCAATGGTTATGTTTATCTAGGATGCCAAGGACAGTGATTTTGTGATTGAGTGTGTGTGTGTGTGTGTGTGTGTGTGTGTGTGTGTGTGTGTGTGTGTGTGTGTGTGTGTGTGTGTGTGTGTGTGAGAGAGAGAGAGAGAGAGATTGAGAGAGTGGGCGTGTCTACAGTACACAGCGGCAGGATATAAAAGGTGACCCTACCCCTCTCTGGGCATCTCTCTGATCAGCCTGTGTAAGCGTGTGCATCTCAGGTCTTCACCATGAATCACAGTGTCCTGTTATCGCTGCTGTTGGCGTTGGGGTGCATGCACGTCCATGGTGCACCGGTGGACCAGGGTGGCATGCAGCCGTGGTCATGTGAAGACGCCCAGGCGAAGGGTGCTGCAGGACTGGCTCTCAACAAGATCAACCAGGACCGGCAGGAAGGATACATCCTCGGCCTCCACCGCCTGTCCAACGTCCACATTACCAAACAAGTAAGTCACGAACACCACTAAGATGTTCATTTGATATTCTTGTTGCAGTATTGTTTACCTGTAGAGTAAGGCTATGTTTCCAACAGAAATGCAGAATTGAGGATTTAAGTTAAAAGGAGGGCAGCTCAGTTTGATTACAAGAGTGCTGGTGGTACAACCCATGTCTGTCAGACCACTTTATGTTTCCTCTGCTGAGATCTGGAGATAGACATACACCATCACATACAGATTTGTAATCAATTCCAATAAATAAAACCCCAGGTTGTACTTTTTACTCCACTTTCAAAGTATGACTTTTGGTTACTTTGTAAAACACAGCCTGATTGTGAAACATCAAAGTCGAACCAAATGAACCGTTAAATAAGTGTAAAACATTTAGTCAAAACTGACTGAGGTTTAGATGAGTGGGTGGAAGAAGACGTGTTAAAAGTGTTTGTCTACAATTAAACATATGAGTAAACGATTATTTTAATAAATAGGTTTTGAAGGCCACACTCTCAAGACTCTTCACTGAAACCCACACGCGTTCTTTTTCTACGACTGACCAGCTACACGTATTGACCTGTAGAGAAACTGTTGTTTGCATGAAATTACAGCAACAACAAATAAAAAGTGTGTTTTTGCAGCTTTAGGAAGTCTGCGTAACCCTGAACACGAAACAAGACAGCATCCTAATGAGTGTAATGATGAGTGTAACTATCAATCAGCTGTCAAACATTTAAGACTGTTCTGATCAGGAGGTATCAGGGATTACTGGTCGATGGTGAAAGTTCCATTCATCGTCAGTCGTTTTAACCATCGTGATCATTTCCTGATGTGTACATTCTGTATTTGTGTGTCACAGGATGAGAACGGCGCAGTTTTCTACCTGACCCTGGATGTTGTTGAGACCAACTGCAGCGTTCTCAGCAGGAAGGACTATAAGAACTGTGAGGCTCGTCCCGACCACAATACACCGGTAAGAAAACACAAGCTAACACACACACACGCACACACACACACACACACACACACACACACACACACACACACACACTCATATAGAGGTTTAGTCCACATTAGTATTTGATATATGCAAACTTTATGTCATCTACTCCTGTTTTCATGTCATTACTTATAATAATGATAATGATTTAAAATAATGTTCTTGTACTTCCATAAAAGTCATATTTATTTGTATTTGTGCAGCACACTAAAACATCCCCTGTGCTTATTACTGTGTTGGTCTGTGCAGGTTTATGGACAGTGCAAAGCTGCCATCTTCATCAACCGAGTGCAAAGAGTGGTGCGTCTCTACAAATATGACTGTGTGATCAGACCAGGTAAAAAAAAAAAACATACAATTAATAAATTCAAATACAACAACTCACATTATTATTATCTGAAAAGTAATAAGTTAAGTTATCAAAAAAGACATCTTGGCCCACAGTCACTGAGTAAATATTTGAACATTAAACAACTATGCCGATAAGGTGAAACGCCTCCAAAGCTCCTCAGCTGGACTTCAGTTGCAGTACAAATCTGTCACATTTAAAACCGTTTTTCTCTGCTCAGTTCCTGCAGCTAAGGTGAGTGAGCTCTGTCCTGACTGTCCATCTCATGTCGCCTTTGACAACGCCGAGGTTCAGAAGGCAGTTACTCTCTCACTGGAGAAGTTCAACAAGGAGAGCACGCTGGACAAACACTTCTCTCTGCTCAAAATCTCCCGTGCTACCACCGGGGTAAGTTTTCCACATGTCCAAGATATCAAGGGACACACTGTATCCACTCAGGGTCAGTTTGCAGCAAAATGTTTTGGGGTTTTTTTGCATTTATTTATTTATTTGATAGTGACAAATGAAGAGGCAGACAGGTATGTGGCCATGCGCTGTAACCATTTATCTCTCCCAAAGGTGTTTTGGAATTTCGGCGTGTTTGATCATTCAGTGGAGATGAACGACTCAGAGACAGTGATGACTTACGCTGAAGTCGCTCATGCAAGCTCGATCAAGGAGCAATTAAATAACAACACAACTGTGTGCATAGTGGATTGTCCAGTCAATCCTCCTCGCATTTTCAAAATAAAACTAAATGCACAGCTTCCTTCTCACAGATGTCAAATCAGAGATGTGGTTGCGCATATTCCTTTGTTAACAGTTCATTTATTTCCATGTGTGTGTATCCAGATGGCCATGAGGATGTATTACAACGTAGAGTACACCATCCAGGAGACCACCTGCCCCAAGAGCACAGAAGTAGTGACAGCTGAAACGTGCCCCCCAATGAACTGCGAGTTCGCTGTGAGTTGTGCCAAATTGCTACAGTTTCAGTTTCCTTTTTAACATTTTACTTAGTGAAAATGATTTAATATTTATTTTGCATGTTGAAAAGAGACAAAGTAACTCTTTATGTATTAAACAAGGCTATACTGTCACTGAGAATAAGCTGAAGAGAAAAGGCCAAATAAAATGAGATAAATAATCAAATCAAAGACTTTTCCATCCTGCCAGTTTGAAGGAGAATAATCAGGTTATTATTTGAGTTTTTAATGTTTCTCCTCTCTTACTTGTTCCCTCTTGTTCTTCTCTCCGCAGCACAAGGGCTTCTGTAAGGCATCCCTGTTCTACTCTCCCACCGGTGATGCTGATACTAGTGTGGAGTGTGAGATCTATGAGCCAGAGGTAAGACTCACTAAGCCATGATAAGACACAGTGTCACACTGAGTTACTTATTTTGTTTTCTGTAGCTTTGTTGAATGTGATCCTGTGGAACAATCACACATCAAATCTACAAGACCTCAATAATAGCAGTGTTTAAATATGATTAATTCAGAGCTGCTGACTTCAGGCTTAGAGTTGAGTAACAAAGAAGAATCTGTCCCAACTGATTTGATTTGATTTGCCTGATTTGGTAAAATAACAGAACATTAAAGAAAATCTTTTTTTAGCAGTGCTGATCAGATATGAAGGAAGATTATGTTCCTGCATTGCCTATTTCTTGCCTGGAAGGCTTCCAGAATCATATTTCAGAGTACCGTTCGGCTGTGCTACAACATCATTTGTGAATAGGCGCCATTTATTTGTGCATGAAAACGGACCAGCTGCATCACACATATTGCTCTGATTGGTTTACTATGCGCCCATCAATCTAAAATGAAATAATGAACTCCAGACTACTATGCAATTGCAAATTAGTCTGCCAGTGTCTTTAAAAGGAGGCTCTGTAGACTGGAGGCCGGCCTTTATTTCATGTTAGTGGCGGTGAGAGAGAGACTGAGATGAGGCCCTCAAAAATGTGCGTGAAGTCCGTCACAAAGAAATCCACAGTCCAGCATCATTACATTTTTCATGTCAGGTTACAATGCACTCACATATGGCCAATAAAAAAGAGATTAATACATGTAATGTGCCACAAATTGTAATATAAAGCCCCATAAAGTGATTCTATCTGGAAATACTTAAATGTTAACAATGTTATCATAGAACAAGCCTACAAAAATAAGCTGCCAGTAGCAATAAAGAAGAATTATCTTTCACAACCTGCTCTAAAAGACTTGAGGCTTGACAGACGCAGAGACAGCATTCTCATTATATCTTCATAGTTTATTATCACAGTGGATGTATCAGAGGACGCACACATATACCTTTTGACCCAAGCTGCTGTGTTTCGAACATCACTAAATTATCTTTGTGCTCGCCAGGCTGCAGAGACTCAGAAGAAGCTGCACTTGCTGGGCGGAGAGACCGACCATAGCCACAATGCCACACACACACACGACCACGACCATGACCATGCACACGCTGCTGACCACGCACACTCTCATGACCATGCACACGACCACACCAAGCCCCACGCTCATCACGACAAAACCGCGAAGCACGCTGACAACAGTGATCACCACCACACGCACGACCACGAGGGCGGCAGCCACAGGCACGCTCACGGCCACTCCCATGACCACGGCCACGGTCACGATCATGTGCACGCTCATCACGCCAAGGCACACAACCACAGCGGCGACCTGCCCAACCAACACCACGACTACAAGCACGCCGACAGCGAGCACTCCCACGACCACGACCACGAGCTCGCCCTCGACCACGACCACAAGCACACTCACCTGCACGAGCATGAGCACCACCACCATCACCACGACCACGACCACGAGAAAACAGCCCACGACCACCCCGAGGGCATGGTGAGGATGCTGCCCGCTATGGACCAGCCCATGACCCTGCCCTCCTTCCCAGATGTCCCCGCCGGTGGCCCTGAAGTGGGAGTCACCCTGCCCCTGAAGCCCGACCCCCAGATCCCTGGAAAAATGGAACCCACCATCGAGGCCTTCCCCACCGCCATCTCAGCCCAGTGCCCCCCAGCAGCGGAAGGAACCAGCCTGGTGGAGAAAGCCTTCGCTGAGGACCCCATGTTCAAGCCAGCTGCATGAGGAGGCTCCTGGAACTCACTCAGGAACTGAACGTTTTTAAAAAAGAACTCACACAAAGACACAGACTGAAGTATAACAAAGACAAGAAGTTGAACAGAACCTGACATTATGTAACACAATTCGACTGTATCCCGGGTTAGGGTTAGGTGGAAACCTCCGTCAACCACACAGATTGTAGTACTGTGCAATCAACCTGGCAGACATAAATGTTTTATCTTTGTCTGTAAACTGTGCTTGGCTGTGCAAAGTCATTAAAGATTTCACAAATATACTCATCCAGTGTTTTTCTATTTGTACCCAACACTGTTTGTGTTTTCGGTTTTCCTCAATTCACTACTGTCAATAATATCAAGGGAATAATCTTTAAAGCCTTGTATGCTAATGAGACAGGCAGGATCATTTTCTTACACCAATATTTTCATAGAATAAGTGGCTGTGTTATTAAATTGCTGACGGTCAACTGGACAAAAAATGCATCAAAAAAGTCTATTTGAATAGGCTTTTTCCTGATAATATATGCGTGTTTATTTAAATTTAAACATATTCAGAGCGTTCTTTGCCCTGTTTTCTGTATATATAGATATACAAGAGAACGTTTGGATAAAGAGATCAATCACACAATCTATAAGAACATGACGGACTAGAAAAAGCACCTAGACTTTACTGATCCTTACTAGCCACAGAATCCTCACAACAAAATTGAAGGTGAAATGAGACACAAAACTTGGCAGTTGATCCACGTCTCAGACTTCCACACCATTGTCATGTCATGTCATGTCATGTCATTGTCCGTAAACGCTTATCCCTTTCCATGGGGTCTGGGGCTTTTGCTGCTGGAGCCAATCCCAGCCTTGTCTCAGGGCGAGGGCAGGGTACTCCCTGGACAAGTCGTCAGCTCATCGCAGGGCCCTCACTGATGAGCAATGTGGGGTTCAGTATCTTGCTCAAGGACACTTCACCATGCAGCTCAGCCCTGCCCGGAGCCGGGATTTGAGCCAGTGACCTTCCGCTCGCTAGTCGACCTGCTCTACCCACTGAGCTACAGCCGCCCCCTCCCCACCATTGTTTATTGCATAAACAGTGCACTACAAAGGAGAGTTGCCATTGGACATTCAACAAATAAGTCATTAAACACATACATGGGTTGGTGGGTACACATGGGTTGTTTAGTGATTTTCTAGGCTAATATATAATGGCGGAAGTACTCAGATCCTTCCCGGATGGAAAAGGACTGAGCATCAAGTCCTGCACCCAAAATTCTATTTAAAGCAATGCAACTTTTAAAGAGATTATGGATGAAGAGGATTGATTACTGAGTCTTACTCCCAGATGGCAAACTACAAACCCTTTACTTTAGGTTTTTGGAAGACACATATACCCCTTTCACACTGGCCAGATAACTCTCTAACACCCACTTGCATCTGGCTCTTGTCTTTCATGTAAAATGAGTACTATCAGCATTCCCTCCCAATGTCTAATGAATCATGGCTCCAGCTCTGATCAGCTGTGATGTAAATAGAACTAATGCGCTTCCATCCTTCTCCATTCAAGCACCACATGAACATTGTTCAGTTGGCAGAGATTGAAAGACAGGCTGTTGTCAGTGGCTTCCATGTCAGTATTTGCCAGCTGCCTGATCAGTGCCGGCGATGGCGTCTTTCCTCCAGAATCACCACAAGCAAGAGCGCTGTTGTGCATCTAGCTTGCGTAATTAACACGTACACCATATACAAAATGTACAGAGATGTAGCTTGGTCTCGCTCTACATACGCCATCTTTCTCGAATGCTGAGGCAGAGTTTGTCGTTGCTGTTGACGTAAAGAGGTCAGCCGGAGGTGGCTCTGTTACCACTAGTTGAAATGGGTACAGCGCCACCTATTGTACCAGGGTATGACAGGCTTCAGCCAATAATTGGATTTGCTCACCGGCATGTATACTCAGACAATTGCAGTTGTCTGATTGAGTAGCATAGTTGAACTATGGCTGTAATCCAACTAAGCTGTGCATGTAAACATGCTGCTTGAGGAAAAGGAAGGGTTATAAAAGTCCATACAATTAGCTCCTGTACTTTCTCATCGCAGGTGGAAATGTTAAAGCTTTTTAGGTGGCCTCTCTCCTTTATGGATAGGCGAAGGAGACCAGCAACCGCATTCTATAGTGCTGTCTCGTCTGGCTCATTAGGAGCTCCAACTCCAGTCACTTGGAGTTTTGTCTACTCATTTTACTGCAGTTGCAGCAACAGCAGCCACTTTCAGTTTCACACAGAGAAGCTGCATTATGGCCGCAGTGGTGGTTCACCAATTCGACGGTACACGTCATGATGATGTTGTCTGTGTGTTTTCAAGGTGTTTCCCCGGTGTCCTCCTGTCAATCTGAACCTGCGGACAGTTTATAATCATATGGAAGCTGTTATAACGTGTTGTGATTGACAGTATTGGGAGAGTTCACTTTCTACATGAACTAGTCCAAAGTTCAGTTCACAAATTTGAAAATGAACTAGTCCAGTTCATAGTTCATAATTCAAAATTTTGAACTAAGTTCACACTTCTAAAAATAAACTAGTTCATAGTTCTTTTTTTTTCAACATGTTGCTGCGAGCTGTTATTTTTCAAAATGATTGCCACAGCCCATATAGAACCACCGACAGCAATTATCCTATCAGTTTTAACACTGAAACTGCAGCTCTCCAACAACATACTGCAAAACCAGGTTGTCCAGCAGCAGTGGGAGATGAAGACAGTGGAGCTGCTACTGTATGCCGTTAATGCGATTTGGGTGGTAGAGGATCTGTTTTGGCCCGCTGTTGCCGGGTGTTTTGATTTTTTTATTCACTCTCACATACCTTGAAAGGCTCGCCGGGTACTTTAGTTCAATGTGCTGTTTCAGGTTTGCTGTTGTTGATGTACAGAGTTGCTTCTTAAAACAAAAATTTAATGACCTTTTCATAAAATCGTTTTAAGTAATCATACAAAGATGCCGTATTAATGGTAAGACTCACTAAGCCATGTCACACTGATTTGCTTATTTTGTTTTCTGTCGCTTTATTGAATGTGATTCTGTGGAACAATCACACATCAAATCTAAAAGACCTGAATTTTAGCAATGATTAAATATGATTAATTCAGAGCTGCTGACTTCACAATTGAGTTATAGAGAACAATCTGTCCCGACTGATTTGATTTGAGACTTGAAATATTTAAGTATCAAGTTTGATTTGGTAAAATACCATTAAATGACATTAGATTAAATTTATTTAAAAAAAAAAAAAAAGGCAAGATGGTAACTAGCAGGTCTTGCAGGGCCACAGGCTCTGAAGATTATATTTGTTCTTGTATTGTATTTGAAATGGCATGGTCTCAGTTACACATATCATCATTATACACCAATATTTTGAATCATACAGTTCAAAAGATGTGGTTAAAAGATGGACTTGACTTGGATGTCCTGAAAGATTATATAGACTTGATTTAAATATTTAATACAGTTTAGACTTAAGTCTATCCATAATTTTCATAGATTTGGTAATAAGTTCAATCATAAGACCCCACCATAGTTGTCTTTCAGAAAAAAACACATCCAACTGTCACCTGTGACCACTGACTCATAGAATGGGCTTCAAGTGATTCAACATTTGGATCTTTCACAGCACAGGAAAGCATTGCTTCGAAATGGGACAGCCCCCTTTTGCTGCAGTGACATATTCAGTCTTCCACTGCAGCCTTCGAAGGATGCAGCCCCAGACAAAGATAGGGATTCAAGTCTATTTTGTCAGAAAAGTATACTCAAAAAAGTTGTGGCTGTTATCATGTAAAAGTCCAAGACTGAAAGATCTCAGCAGACCAAAATATTTGAATCTTGCAGAACACTGCAGAGTCTGAAATGTGGTGTGGATTTTGTGACAACTGGGTGCAATCTGCCCAAAAGCGTTTATTAGATCCTGCTAATAGACAAACATCACCTCAGTGCACTCACTGTCTGTGTGGGTGCACATTATCTCTGTGGACACATATTGGTTGAACTCTGCAAACAATGCTTATCTGTGTTCTGTAGCCGCACCGCAACTGCAGCTCTGGTTAGTTGTTTAAGTGAACCAGAAGAGTACACTCAGTGAGGAATCAGCAGTCAGTGATGGAATGAAACAGAACAATTTTTTTGTTGTTTTATTGTAAACACAACATGGTTCTTGAACAGACAGTCATAACTGTGGGTAAACAACATATTAGGCTGATTGATCCAGTAAAATGTGAGATAGGCTGTGACAAATACAGCCAACATAATGAAATTCAATGTACAATAAAGTCACTTTTCAACTGACAAGTGATGATGGGTTTTTTTTGATCATAGTTGAAATCACATGAGGATCTCCAGTCTACTTAACATTGTTACACAGACCAAATGCAGTTGCCAATTCACCTTTTGTTTGACCGTTTAATGCTTATATGGTGACCAGGAGCCTTAGCTAAAAAGAATATCAATAGATGTGTTGAAACATCTTAAATGAGCACTGTGTAGTTTTGAGGAAGCAAAAGCTCATCGTCTTCTAAGCAACCAGAATAAACAAGCCAACCTTAAAGGACATACTGTCTTGTTTATTCAGTACTTTCAATATTTACCTCATCATAAATATTAAGATTCTGAGTTCTACTTTCTTCTCCAAAACTTCATAGTGTCCATTTAAAGCAATCCATAATTCACTCTGCTGTTCTCCTGTAAGCTCACCCAAATTCTATATCAAGCAAAAAAAACGAAGAAAAAGAAATGTGACGACCATCTTACAAGGAAATGTATCTACTGTGAGTTGCTGAGAAAGGAAAAACTGTTCGATCATTAATATTAAATTCTTAGTTACTGTTGTCTGACTGATTACATGAAACCAAGTTGCCCAAGATACTATCTCCCCTATACTGCTGTGCCACAGGGGAAAAAGTGTGAAAACTGGCTTCATCCCTACTTAAAAATTCTTTGGCTTCTTTGGCTCAACCTTTAGCTGCTCACTTGTCACAGTAGTGCAGTTATGTGTTTGAATCAGTCATTTGCACTCAAGTGGGTTAAGCAGCTGACAGTACTAGCAGCTAAAGAAAGCTATTTATTTATTTTTCGTGCTGCAGTCATTTACAGTTTGATTTGTTTCAACTGTGACTTGTACTTTGTTTGTGACTGTTGACAGACCGAGATAAAAACAGCTCTGCTCCGTGGAATTTCTTGCAGCATTTTCTGCAATGACAGTGTCATATTAGGGAAACTGAATTATTGATAAGTTTTTCTTGAATTTAAATTTCCCCTGTTCCCCAGTGTACTATGACCCTTCAGTCGGTCTGAGCCAGCCATTGGCCTACAGAGCAATAGATAGCAGCTATTTGCTCTTTTTTGGGAGAGAGGGGAAAGTCTGGCATCAGTCTCTCATGTGTCCGTCTGAACCCTGTCTGGAAAATCTAGGATTATAGGTCTTTCAGAACAGGGCCTGTGTGGGTCTAAATGTTAAATTCTCTACCAGGATAGGCTTTGGTAATTAGAGTTTTGACTTAGCCTGATCAGTGCATGTGAGTGTGTGTACGTGTGTGTTTGTGTGTGTGTGTGTGTGTCTGTGTGTCTGAGGATGAGTGTGTATCTGCTGGTCCTGTGTCTGGCTTTGCTGCAGCAGCAGGGGAGAGCCAGTCCAGACCCTCCGGGCTGCAACAGTCCTGAGGCTGTGAGGGTGGCAGAAGAGGCCCTGGAGCAGATCAACCAGGACCGGACAGAAGGATACATCCTGAGCCTCAACAGGCTGTACGACCTCTCTCACACTCCTGACAAGGTGAGGGCGAACATTGTACACACACACACACACAGGCACACACACAGGCACACACACACACACACACACACACACACACACACACACATACACACACACACACAGAGATGACAAAAAAACAACTACTGTCTTGCAACACACTCCAATCCAATCTTGTAGAAACTACAAAAGAAATATTGTGTAATTGTAGTGTATGTGTGTCTGTGTGTTCAGGAGAAAGGTGTGTCACTCTACAAACTGACAATTGATGTCATGGAAACCAAATGCCACATCACCAGCAGGAAACCATGGAAACAATGTAAAGTCAGAGATATTGGTGACGTTCCAGTAAGTACCACACGGTGGTGTACCGTCACTCCACCAGATCAGCGTTTCAGTTGGCTCCAATAGACTCAGCCTCGACCCAGGGGCCAGCTTCACTCATCTGACTTTTAAATGTGGTTCAGATGCTAAAATGTGTGTTTGTGTCCTCCTTGTGTCCCCAGGTGTATGGAGAGTGTGAGGTATCTGCCTCCATCGGCTCTGAAGTCCAACTTCAAAGCTACTCCTGTGCAATACGTGAAGGTAGACTGATGGACTCATTGGACTTTCTTATTCTTTTGATAACACAAAAACACATTTTCAAAGTCCCGGTCAAAGAAGTTGTTGTTGGCGCTTCACTGCTTTGATTTTGTAAATGTCGGTGAGGTGTGAAATTAAAGATGGTGATTTAAATTGAATTTTTTTTTCTCCATATATGCTCTGTCCCGAAATACCCCCTGAAGGCAAGTAAACACATCATACATGGGTGATTTTGCAGAGTTGCAGCCGGAGAGCAAATGTCTGTTAGTGACAAAATACTATCAGCTTTTTAAAAACATGTTTTGTGATAGATAAAACTGCCAGAAGGAAGAGAGGGATGCTGAGGAGAGCTGGAGCACCTGAGTTAAGTCACTGTGTCTTGGCTTCCTTTCCATTGATCGTCCTGTTAACCCTCCTGTTTAGTTCCTGCCACAGTGGTGGTGGCTGAATGCCCCGACTGTCCCACAGCCGACAACTTGAATGAGCCAGTCATCAAGGAGACGGCCAATCTCTCCCTGCAGAGGTTCAACGAAGAGAGCCGGCTGGCCAATTACTTCACTCTGAAGAACATTACAAGAGCCAGTTCACAGGTTTGAAAAAAAAAATAGTAATGATAATAATATTAATAATAATCCGGTAGTCAACTAAACTTACTCAGTCAACTAAAATTGATAACTCAGTTAGAGTTATCAATTTTAGTGCTCCAGAGACGACACATTTATAGTGCTGTTCCTTAAGCTCTTTACAGTTGTGTAGTACTCTCGTGTGTGTATGTCTCTGTGTGCCTTTTTCAGTGGGTTATTGGTCCATCCTACTTTGTGGAGTTCACGATTGTGGAGACGGTGTGTTCCAGGAATACAGACACCAGTGAACTGAGCAACTGCAATCCTATGGACTGTCAGTTTGCTGTGAGTCGCACACACTCACATGGATTCTCTATTATTAATATTCATGAATTTATCTTTTGGTATCCCTCAATCAAAACCGCACACAATTTTATTTTAAATTCTGTTTCTTGCCTTTGAATTGTCAGTTTTTTCCTCTAATCTTATCATTTAAAGCACATTACACTGCTCTGATGCGTGAAATATGCAATGGAAATCAAATCATGCTTTGCTTTACTTTAAATGTATTAATAATAAAGTGGGGGTTAGTGTTGGGGATGACTGGCAGTCAGCCGCTGGGTGAGAGCCGTTCTGTGGTGTGTCCCGCAGCTTTGGCACAAGTCGGCTGCTTTTCTGTCAACCAAGCATGTTGAAAGAAATCGCTCTGAATGGCTGTTCTAGCCTAAGCCAATCCATGCAAAAGAAGAGCAATGGAAAAATACATGGACAACCCCCTGAGCCTGTTGCTCAGGTATCCATGATATCCCTTTGTGTGTGTGTGTGTGTGTGTGTGTGTGTGTGTGTGTGTGTGTGTGTGTGTGTGTGTGTGTGTGTGTGCAGCTGCAGTCCTGATCTTTGCTTTCCAGCTTTTGAATGACGTTTACAGACTACCACTACCTAGAGCTCTCACGTAGGCACAGAACATACAAGCTTGTTGGCTGCTGACTGCAGTCTTTTGTGGTGTGTTCAAGTGCAGCTTTTTGGCCAAGACACAGGAGATGGAGGCCACAGCAGACAAGGCCTTTATCACTGCTGGGCCTTTGACATCTGCTTGGTGTGGCTTGAACTTTAGGCTTCAATAGCTAATTTATTTACATTTTAAACTCCCTCACTATATTGCTCAGTCTCTCCTGCCTCTGAACCAGATGTCACCACAGGCTCAACTCTTCTTGATATCTCTCCTCTCAGCATAGAGGCTTCTGTTTGGGCACGCACATGGCCGTGGAGGACCAGTTTGAAATCAGACCCTCCGCTGGAAAGAAGGACAGCTCGTTTCAAAATCGGAATGCTGTTGAGGTGAAGTGTGAGATCTACGAACCTCAGGTACCCGCTCCACCTGCAGTGATGCACCCAGCACACATAACGATATCTGGACTATGAACCCTCTAAGAGGGCATTTCTTCAAAATTCCAGACGTTTCCTTAGATCAGGAGTTGAAACAGTCTTGTCTGCTTCCCTGTAGGCTGCTGGTGTGGAGGAGCAGGCCCATGTGAGAGCAGACAGCGGGCACACCGTGCAGCAGCACAACCACACACACCTGCATCCCCATGAGCACATGCACTCAGTCACACCCAGCTCAGACCTCGCTGTCTCCAAGCCACGGGGCTCCCTCGGGACTGTGGTGAATCAGCCTGCTCCTGTCAGGTCCTCACCTGCAGCCAGCTCCTGTCCCAGTCCGCACAGACACAATCTGGGTATAGTTAAACTCAGGCTCTGATTGGCTGGAGCAGGGTGGTCGAATTGTGATGAGTTACTCGGCTATAGCTTTCCTGCATGTTGTGATTAGTTAAGAAAGGACACAGAAATAATAACCTTGAAGTAAAATATAAAATGTTGTAAATAATCGTATTACATTAATTGTTTGATTGAAGCAGTTGCATAATAGGAAGTTGCATCATTTTCTGGAATAATATTAAAAACATTATTTGACAGAATATGCAAAAATGTCTGGCCTGGGTTTTGTGGGACGAAATTAAACTTTTTCCATCTTAAATTACAACTTAATGGTTCTTTAATTCATCATTAAAGGTTACATACACTGCAACCCTATAAAGGGTCACTTTGTCAGACTTGTGTTGATTATTACAAAGGTTGTGTGTGTACTTCTCAGAAAGACATGTAATAGTGTAAAATGAAGTATTTTCCGCAGTGATATTAATCAGTTAAACACTCTGTCAGAAAAATTAAGCAAGCAAACATTTTTGTTCACCATGTGGTTTATTCCATGACTTCCAAAGACATCTGAATGTACCAGATTATATCAGAAGTACAAATGTGTTACTTCCAAACCTTTTACATTTCATCATCCATCCATCCATCTTCTTCCACATATCCGGGGGATATTGAATGTAAATCATTTGTTAGTGAAGGTCTTCAGAGGAAATTTTCACCCGCCCACAGACTTGTTTGAAAAATCATGTTCAATAAGGACTAATAAGGAGGGCACACCAAAACTGAACTACCTTTTTAATGTGGCCATCTTTATTTGCTGAGTCAAGTTCTGATGATTTTTTTGAGGGACTTTTCATGAGGTACTTGTTTCAAGTGCTGATGCTGTGACCTTTTTAGAAGATGGATATCTACTGAGCTTAACACTGGGTTGGGCCACTTGGTCCAAACGTTTTGGCCCAAAAGCTGATACCTTTTTGTAACATATCAGCTTCAATTTCAGTTTACTGCACTGTGCTCATTCATTTACATGTTTCATCTGACGTGCAGCTGTGGCTGAACACAGGAGGAGCGTATTTTGGTGCTACAGTATTTTCCAGCTGTAAATGAAAACATCGCAAACTGTGATGTGTATAGAAAATGTGGTCACTACTGTGGGAACACCACAAACAGATTTAAACACATAAAAAAAAAAACACAAGAAAGAATACAGAGCCGCAGCAGAAAGGAGATAGAGGAGGGAAATGCCTCATCAACACTGAGACGGAGTCTACTGAGAGAGACAAGGAATATCCAGGTATATACAGTATAATAAATATTTTAGTTAAAGTGATTAAATATAGCATACTATATTAACATTTCCAAATAATATATTGATCCCACTGGAACTTGTGAAATTTTAAATGAAATTTAATTAATTATTTTTAATGATACTGAAAAATGCAAAAATTTCTCAAACCTGATATATGAAAATGGCAGGATATAATACACCTTTTTGAATATAAAATGATATAATTGTTGTATATAATAACAATTTTTGTATGTATGCACTTTCACTTTACATTAATAAAATAAAATATCAATACATTTTTGTTATTTACCTTTAAAAATTGTTCTGTGTTTTCATGATCATCATCGGCACACACACACACACACACACACACACACACACACACACACACACTGATCTTTAGGTCCTTGCTTTGGTGTGAAGCATCTTTAAAACCATATTATATCTCATATCAGTTATAATTAGCCTCATATCATCCCAACCCTTATTTCCATCCCAACTTTCACCACCCACTGTCACTCAGTGACTCTGCTGATTGAATTAAATTGTTCTTCCTGAACTCTCTACATGGTAAAGTTTGCGATTGAAGTTGCAAACACAACATTACATTAAAGCGGTTTGTTACAGATAAGATAAATCATTTGCAGTCGAGGTTAGGGGAAATGAGTGGCTGAGGCGGTCACCTCCATACTGCCACGATTATCAGCCAAAATATCAGCAATTTAAACTGTCGGACTGTATCTTAATAATGAAAAGAGCTCGCAGAGAGCCGCACACTCAGATGGGGGTTTGATGACGTCTGTGTTTTCGTACGCGGAGCTGAAGATCTGGTGTCCCCGCACTCGCAGCCAACCGGCTAGCTCGCCGTGATCGTATAGTGGTTAGTACTCTGCGTTGTGGCCGCAGCAACCCCGGTTCGAATCCGGGTCACGGCAGATTTTTGAACTCACCACGGCTCACTGACAATGTTCTTCATTTAAGTGATGTGATGTCGTTCCCATTTCACAAAGATTGCTGTCGCAAATATGGACTTAGACGGTACAGCAGTAGACATCATTGACACTGAATGGGCTAATGTCGTGTTCCTTCCTCTATCCAAAATACTGGAGGTTTAACTGTGCCACATTAGGTGGAATTATTAAGAGTTACTGGGGAAAAACAGTAAGCGTAGGCAAGCTACCCAACATATCCAGAAATATTTACATTTAAGCTGCACATTAGCTATTAAAATATATCATGAATATTAAAACTAGGGACTTTACAGCAATACTACTACTTTTAAATGAGTGAAGGCTTAGACTTAGATATTCTTTCCACCACGCGGTATTGTAAGTCAAGCACATTACATAACTTTGATGGGGCAAATGAAATAATGAGTGTCATTACTGACAGGTATCAAAGCAACTCAACAGCCGCCAAGGAATCATTGTGACAGCTCGCCAGTAATCACAGCTTAATGGGGCAGTGTGACAACAGCTAACAATGCATCATATGAATAGAAAAGAGAAAGTAAAATAAGTTACAAAAAGAAAATGTAAAAAGTGGTGCAGTGGAAGCTCGCTAACAGCTTCGACTTTACTCTTCGCGTCACATAATGATAACAACATTGTGGGGAAAGCTGGTATTTATGGCAGGACTGCCAATCAGAAACCACTTTAATCTGAATACAGCCAATATAGGCTTTTAGTGGAACCAGCTTTTCAAGATCTAAGATTGGAGATTTAAGTTAAACAGGCTATCATTATGTGACCAGGATAATACAGTGAAATGATAGCAGTAGTCCATTTATGCTACTTTTTTTTTTTTTCTATTAGGATAGACATGTAATGGAATTTAATTAAAGGGTAAAATCATAATATACAAATGTTGCTGTGTAACACTGTTGATGTTCCAGTTTTCCATACACACCTCTGGATCATGACACGGATGATGAAATGTGGAAAAAATGAAATCCACACTCAGTGAAAGTACTGCAACTCAATGTTTTTATATAATTGTTATCATTATATTATTATATCTGTATCTGTCTATATATAACTGCTTTAAACCAGACTGATACTGTGAAAACATGATTCTTTCTGACATGGTTATCGTACTGTAAAAATGTCAGTCCGTTGCAACCATAGTCCCCAGTATAGTACAATAAGCCTTTAAAACTGAATGGCTGGCACAGGATGTCTTGGTAACTTACCTAACATTCATATAATGTCCAGGTTTTGTCTGTCATACTGCCACTAAACACACAACAAAAGAAAACAACAAGTTTCAGGGTCCGGTCTTACTGTGTGTGTCTCCATCAATCGATTTGTGTGTGTGCAGACACTTCCTCTCAAGACTTTTCTCCTCACCCATTATATTGGACAGAAAATTAATCACACCTCTTGCCCTCGGAAGGTTCACTGCAGTGTGTTAGGCTATCGGGCTGAGTCGGGAGGCCCACAACAGAGGAGCATTGCTGTGATTTGTGGAGACAGTTTCATAGGCTTGTAAAGGCACACAAAGCACTCGGCAGACTGAGAGAATGTGAAACAGTTCAGGGAAAGAACAACCTATCGGACCTCAGTCTCCAGGGGAAGCTGGCTGAATACAAATTCATTTACTCTTCTATAAAAGAGTGCTCTGGCTGCCAGGCAACAAAGCGACACTTTTTTTTTTACTGTTGCACAACACAGAATGAACCAAGACAAAGACAACTCGATCACAGAGTAGCAGCAGCTCATACAGTAAGTGTTGTGCAGCACTCTTGACATTGGTCTCTGAATGTGGTTAATTAAAGGCAGTACAAAAGAGATGTTTATAAAAGTAGTTAAAGAGATGTGCCCTTGTGAATAATCCCATGAAAACACACATTACCACTGCTATTCAAATGGTATTCCTGCATGCACTAAGATGAACGTATAATATACTGTATTCACATTGCAGAATACTAAGACATAACAGTCAGGAAAGAGGATCATCTATGAAACTGTATACTCAGTATGATAGGAGAAATGCTTCATTCACCCATCTTCAAGATGGAAATACAAATTCATGTCTGTCAAGAGTGAAGCAAAATCACATAAATAGATCATCTTGGTCAGAAATTGTGGTGTGCCGCAATTCATAATATGGCCACATGGTGTCATCCTTACTTCTGTTCTCACTCCAAAACTGTGCGTCATCAATCTGCAGTATGTGTCAGTCAGAGTCCTGACTGACACATACTGGTGTGAGAAAAGACTGATTTTTACTTTACTCTTGAATGGACAGTGTCAACTAGGCTGGTACTTTGTTTTTTAACTAAATACTCACAAATCTTTCCCACGGGTCATTTAGCTGAACGTCAAGTTGCAAACGTCAGCATGCCAAACTAAGACGATGATGACTGGGGTAAACATAAACCTGCTGGAAAAAAAAGGGATGTTACTGTTGTTATTCTATCATGTTCTCATGAGCTGACATTAGCGTGATCTCAGAGGCACCAGCCTCACAGAGCTGCTTTGCATGGCTGTAGGCTCTCGCGCTGAATTCCAAACACCTCACAGTTCAAACATTTCCAGCCCCACAGTATTTGTATCAGGCAAGTGAATGGAACATTAACATGTTTCCAGGCATATTGTCAGTAGAATACAACGTGTAATGGTTCCTGTTCCTTGCTTGTCCCTTTGGCTCGTCTTCCTCGTTTATATACACAAGGATGTGTACACTTGACAAAGATTCATCATTGTTTAACAAGGAAACAGGTTTTTTGTAAACTCTGTTAATGTCAGAAATTGGAACTTCATGTAAATCTTCAGAATAGGTCTTCAACATTTTGACTGATCCAGCAAATCCTCGATAAATGATCAACCTTGTCATACTTTTATCCATCTAGAAAACCAAGCAGCATATGTTAGCTACTGAAAAGGGTTCCACGCACTTCCATATCATAAACAAAGCATCAAAATGGTTTAAATATTCACTGAGACAAGATAAGTGAAGAAGGCGAAGGTTTCTCTGACTTCTTTAAGATATTTGGAGTCGGCCTTGTGAGTCAATGTAAGCTGATTTCAATCAAACATCTGTATGAAGGGATCCTCTTCTCCAAACGTCTAAGCCATCTAATCACACAATAAACATGTCCATATAGCATTAATTATATTAGTGAACAGGGGTACTCAGATGACTATTACACTGAGCATGCTCCATTTTGAAAGTATGCTCAGCATCCCCTCAACAAACATGACAAAGAGTCATTCAAGTACAGTCCAGGCACATTAATTAATTAACGCTGGGTGGTACAAGCCTTGTATGTGCACAGATAACGGATTTTGTTGGCTTTGTTTGCGTATCAGAGGCCGATTAAATCTGTTGTAATCTACCCTTGAGTGTGAGTGTTAATATTCCATGCTGTAACACAGTTTCGGACACAATTAGAAAATGTATTGTTGCCATCATTTGTCGCACTGCTTCTCCCCTTGTCTGTCTTCTTTGCTGAAACTCTCAGAGGAGCGGTGGATCTGCTCCTCTAGTTGTGTGCCCCACATTCTGCGAAAATGGCCATTATTAATTCAGCTTAAGAGGCCCTCAAGATGTGTAAGGATCTGCATGTGTGCGTGTGTGCATTGGCGTGTATGTTTATACTGTATGTGTGCGTAGGGAGTCAATTTGTGTGTGTGTGTGTGTGTGTGTGTGTGTGTGTGTGTGTGTGTGTGTGTGTGTGTGTGTGTGTGTGCGTGTGCGTGTGTGTGTGTGCGTGCTCGCTGAGATACATGCCAGAGAGAGGGAGAGAGCATCTAAGCCTCGGGGCTCCTGCTGACACACTGACCTCTCGCTGAGGTCTCACACTCACAATAGAGTTGGCACCAGATAAAAAACAAAACAAAGCTCTTTCACACTGAAACATGAAGCTGGTGTGTTCAGATTAATCCGCTCAAAAGAACACTTTGAAAGGTTCAGATTTTTGATCCGAAAATCAATGAAAAGAGTTTTCAGATATGGCTGGATTAGTGTGTAAATTGTCACACACTGTTCTGAAATCATCCCTTACACACAATACTGCACTACACTCACTGTTCACCATTTTATTCATGAGTGAGCAAACGTATTCACAACATTACGTCCAAAATGTCTTAAGTATATCTGCGTGTGTGCTGACGCAAAATGACAAGTGAAGAAAATATCAACTTGCTACTAAAAACTGAGCAAATTCATAAAGAATGTGGTGAAAGACAATGAAAGACAATTCTGTCTGGAGTGATGTCATACAATCTGGACTGCTGTGAGGTCCTCATGGAAAAAAAACAAACTAAAATTTTCTATGTAATAAAAGCCCCATATGGGTTTTTCTTTTACACAAATCTTGCCATCTCCAACTATCAATACATGGAATAATGCTAAACGTACCCACTGTAATAAAGTACACAATATGATATTATATTGTGTTGTTCATGTGTGCTGTGTGAGTCCTTGTGGGTGTGCATGAGTAACAAATCTCATGAAAACATTCACTTCATGGCAGTACGACTCGTAAGAAGCTCCACAGAGTACTGTGCAGGAGGCACTCCTGAGGACTTTCTAAGACTCTGTGGTGGCATCAGCCATTTTCTGTGGAGCAGTCTGCTGGAGCAGCTGCATCTTGGCAGAAGGTAGGAAGAGACTGGATAAACTTATCAAGGAGGCCAGCTCCAGTGCAGGCCCTCTTGACCCAGTGCAGGTGGTGGGAGAGAGCAGGATGACTGATAAGCTGTCATCGCTGCTGGTGAAGGAGTCCCACCCCCTGCAGGTCACTCTCACAGCACTGGGCAGCCCCTTCAGCAACAGACTGATACACCCCAAGTGTGTGAAGGAGAGGCATCGCAGGTCCTTCCCTCCTGCTGCTGTCAGACTGTACAACCAGCACTGGTCTCAGTAGACCACACAGTGCACTGTGCAATAAAAACTGTATACATAACTCATATCTCATTTTGGTTTGCACTATCTAGGGCAAATTTCATACCGCTATTTATTATCTATTAATAACAAGACACCGCCCACACAGATTATGAGTACACCGTTTATATTTGTACACATTATACGAGTCAATTCCTATTTCTGCTCTAGCTCTTCTCCTTACCTTTTATTATATTGTTTATTTTGTACTATTATTATTGCTCAGTGTTAAACTGAACTGTCCTCTGCCTGCTGTAATGCACAAATTTCTCCATTTGAGGGACTAATAAAGAAAATTCTGATTCTGATTCTGTTCACATTTGAAGCAGTCATACCTACCATACTGACATTTGTACAATACGTGTTATGTCACGTTCATAACACATGATATTTCAACATCTGAATGCATGTGTTGCTGCATATTTTTAAGGAGACACTGGGATAACTTCTTGTCATATTTATGGCAATAAATAAATAAATATATTTGATGAGAATTTGGGACATCTCATGATCCAAAACATGATCTTTTCCAAACCCAAACCATGTGTTTTTTATGCCTAATCTAACCATACAATAAACACAGCATTGTCACAGCATAGAACTGATAACTGAAACTACAGAAACATTGCAACATAAAGAAATGTAAAGTTTTAATACATCAACGTCAATGCATTGCGACTGGGTTGCACCCAAGTTTGAGGGTTTGTGGGCACTATCACAAATGTTGGTCTTATGCTTCTAAACACAGATGCCTGTCAACACCAGCTTTAAAACTGCAAACAACACTTCACTTTCTAAACCACCTGTTCTGTTCAGTTTCTTTCCCATAAGGCACTGGGCAGGAGGAGGTGCACACCCTTGACAGAATGCTAATGTTTGGCCTCACACAGTTCACCTCAAACAGTTGTAACATTACCACCTGAGGGCAAACACATCATTACATCTAACGTGTCTAATACCTGTAACACCCAGTGTCTTATGTGGGATTACTGGTGTTGTGTAGGAATAAAGGTCTTCCTTGACTTCATGACTCACAGGGCAAGGTTTACCCAAATTGTAAAAGCTTTAGTGGAGAGAGGCTCCAGTATTGCAGCCCTACGAAAGCCCATGTTGCCTTTTTGGCTTTTAAGTGGAACCATGCTGTTATTGTACACTGATCTCAAAAACCTGCTTCATGTCGGGAGCATATGCTTTAAAAGCCAAAGCCCTAATCAACAGATCACCATGTATTTGAAGACCTGGCAGGGATTAGGTGGCTCTCCATCCTTTTTAAAGAGCCTTTAGAGCACATGTGGTCCCTCAGAGGGAACTGGTTGTGTTCAGCATTAATTCGTCATGCAGAGACAGCAGCTGTTAATGTCTGCCATCATGCTGCTTTGTTGTCATGAGAGCAGGTTGGTCATGACCTCTGGGACTTTTAAAGAAAAACAATGTCACGCAGCACTTTTTTTTTATGGAGATATCCTTCAAAATCCTGCTTATATAACTAAATGAAGCGAATATGAGTCCTGCCTGGTCACAACATAATCACCAGAATAAATGCTAGCTACTTACATTTCAGCAAGTTAAATTGTTTCTTTATGTTGCAACTTGTCGTTTGTCTTGGTTGGTTGGATGTATTTATCTTTTGTCATGATGCTGTGCTTATGCTCTTGTTAGGATTACACACACAAAAAACACTTGGTTAGGGTTAGGAAAAGAGCCCAGTTTGGCTTAATATACCTGTTTATTTGGCCACTACCATGGATGGAGATGGTCCGACTTCCTGAGAAAAACAGCCAGTGTCGCCACAAAAACAGCTGGAAATATACCAAGGTGTACCTTGTTTGGTACAAATGTCAATCTTGGATGTATTTGTGGTTTGTAGAAATGTTAACTACAGACATTATATCCTGATGACTGGTTTGGATTTTTACATGTGCTGAATAAACTTGAAGCTTGGAGAGATTTCAAACTGTTCGGTTCAAAGAGGCATCACCAAGGCAGCTTTAAAAAACAAAAATAAATGGAGGGATTACTTTTGATGAATGCTGATGAGGTTTGCATTTGACAGTAAACAGTGACGCAGGATGATTGTTTGGAAACGAGGACTGAATGTTGTGTGACAACATTTGCATTTGCAAAGCAGATGCCACGTTTGAACCCATGACACTCCAGAGTGAATCATATGCAACATCGTCCTGCTACCTCATGAGCCCTCAGGACACCATTAGCAGCAGTACTCCATATATTTCCAAAGAGGTGGTGAGAATAAAATTACTGCTGCCCCACTTCTTCTTCCCTCCCCGCCTGGGACCACGTTTGGGGGAGCGCTGCATGTTTACTCCCAGGATGACACAGATGGTGTGTGCATTATACAATATGACAACTGCATTAAACATGAATGCAGCTCTACTGACCACATATGACTGTGGTTTATGTAAGGTCTAAAGCATTGGAAATGCTCTTATTCCAGATGCTGGAACAGAATGAGTGTAGGATGCTCACTGTGAAGGATCTTTTGTAAATGATCAACCAACGCCAACACATTACCATTGTACATCTCCTTTACCAGCAAACATAAACTGAACGTTTTAACCAGGTTGAGTTTAGACTGATAATATTTTTGACGCTTTAGACTGAAGGTACTTTTCTTGGCATTATTCAGCATCTTAAATATGTTCTGACTCCTACCGATGCAATTATGAACCATCCATTCCATTATGAAATGATGTTAAATGACCTGCAGGTGGCTAAACGCTCCTCTCCTCTCTTAATCCTTTTGATTTCTGTATAAATATGCTTGTTTTAACCTATGGGACCTTTGGGCTATTTTTGCTTTACATACAGCGATGAAAAAAAATCCTTAACTTTTAAAAGCCACCTACACATGTTCTCCTATTTAAGCTGCCTTTCCAGCGTTCAGCTTGTGGAATGATGCAAAAAGGCAAACATAGTAGGCTGATGAAATTCACAGATTTAAAGGTATAATTTGTAAGATATTGCCAGAATTCAAAGGCAGCTCCAGATCATGTAGAGCCAAGATTATTGTCAGATCTCACTCTGTGAACTTATCATTTATTTTGACCAAACGGGAGGCAAAGAATATATTTTGTGAAGAGGCAAAGAATATATTTTGTGTTGAGTTTTTAAAGTGTGTTTTACGATGGTGCGAAGCGGCAATTTAGCTCATCTTGGTCTATGTAAAAGAGAGGAACTTGAATTCAGATAGTTTGCAGTTATATTTTTCTGTTAGTGATGAGAATAGGTGTAACAATCCCCCTGTTGGATTATTTTATTTACTTTCTCAACTAAGTAGCAATCTTGCTGTTTTTACATGTCAAAGCTAGATGTATGAAGGCTACCAGACTCATTGCCTCTTGAGTGAGGCAGATGGGCTAGTCAGCATACATATAAAAAATGGCCATGTGTAAAATTCATACTAAAAAAAATTAAGGGGCAGAATATCACCAGAGTAACCTCTAACTGCTGCTATCTGTAGCTGGTGTTCACTCGTTTGCTCAGTAAGTCATGCAGTTTGGACTGGGAGCTTGAATCTAACTTTGATGAATATCTCCCCAGCAGAATACATAGACATCATGACACCTTAACAATTATTTGTTCACATTCTGGTGATAATTGTAGTTCATTCTTTTGATGTTTTCAGCTGAAATTTGTACACATTGCACATTTCAAGATAAGAGATAAGATGTTCCTTTATTGATCCCCCTTGGGAGAAATTTGCAGGTAACACAGCAGTACAGAGGGAAGTAAGCAGCAGCACAAATACTAAGTCTAAAAAAAAACTGAGACAATAATAAGTAGATATGGGAAAGCATGACATAACAATTTGAATAAACACATCATAAAAATTATTAGAATAAAGACAAACATACTATATACAGTGGCTGTCCTTGTGTGTACATGACGTCTGCAATAATAAACGTGCCAGTGCAAAGGTGCAATGTGCAGGGTTCCTGAGATAGTAAATAACAACAGAGCAAAAAACAGTCAGTCTTCAAGTGATAGTGGAGTGTATGGTTGAGTCCTTTACCAGTGGAGAAAGGACGCGTTGTGAGCTGTGGTGGTGGTGTTGTGTAGTCTGATCGCGGATGGTGTGAACAAGCCAAAATTAAAAAAAAAATTGCTCCTGTTTATTCAGTTCATTAGCTTAATCTTAAATGTGCCACTGAAAGAAAATGGAAGAGAGGAATCATTTTACTTCTCATTCTTATATTTTCATCTATTATGATAATTCCACATGGCCACTAGTTGGTAGCCTTGCCCCTTTTATTGTATTCAGAGGCAGAGGTTTGTGATTACTACACATCAGCCCCATCTGTGAAGTTAATCTCATATCCTCATTGGAACAGATTGGAGGAGAGTAAAAATCCATAGGGTGTAAATTACCATCTGACATACAACGCTTTCTTCAGCCAAATGAGGCGATTCCTCTTGCATTAGCCATCAGGTGATTTATTTTCTTAACGTGCAACTCTGCGTCGAACAATCTGCAAGTTATTATATCACATCTGTTCATAACAAAGACAACCTTTACAGAGTTGTAGTGTGTAAATACAGGAAGACACACCACTCCCGTGTGTGTTGTGTGTGTGGAGGGTAAGAGGGAGGAGAGGGGGGCAGGTACCAGACTCTGAGCCCCTCCTCCGCGGAGCCACGGTGCGCCTCTGTTCCAATGGAAACAGGTGGGGTCCCCGGACTCGTCCAATCACACCCTCCCTCCGTGCCGAGAGGGGGAGAGTCCAGGGCAGGAGGCAGGACCCAACCAACTTCCACACTCACCACGGGAAAAGTCGGGAAACACATCTGGCACCGCATGTCGCTGTTCCTGGTGGCCTACGTGTGTTTTTAAAGCCGTTAACGTGATTTTTTTTTTTTTTTCGCTCACCGGATCGCCGGTGGAGTAGTTGCCGCCACTTGGCCGCTGTTGAGGGCGGTGTAGGAACACTGCAATGCCAGGACGCTTCGCTGTGATGGAGAACATGTACTAAACCGGATTTGGGATTGTTTCTTCTTGGATTACTTTGCCTGTTCAACTGACCTGTTTCGTTTTCCCGTTGATATTCTTCTCTGGCAGTGCGGAGTAGTAGTCACGCACTGAAAATGCCTGGAAAAACCAAATACAACCTCGTTGATGATGGGCACGATTTGAGGATCCCGTTGCACAACGAGGAAGCGTTCCAGCATGGGATCAACTTCGAGGCAAAGGTAAATTCAAGCAGCTGTAAAGTGGAGATAGCTAAATTAGTCGGTTATGTCATATTCTCACGGTGTTTAGTTTTAGTTTTGTTTTAGAGAGAGTGTTGTCTTCATTAGCCAAACGTGTCAAAAATCCCAAACATGTTGTAACTCTGCCCTTCTATGTCAATGTTGTCAGAAAACTAATATTTGTCAACGTTACTGAAATAACGTTGGCCGACATGCTTGAGACCGGTTTGGCTAGCTTGTAACGTTAAAGCAAGTTGTTGGCTAAGTCGTTTAGAGACTGAAGTTGCGCAGAGTTCATTATTACCGCCAAAGGACACTTGGAACTGTTTCAGTAAAGAACAATCGTGTGAATACTGTCTATTGTTTCATTAATGTGTTGTACCTGTCATATTGTATCCTCCGGACAACAGTACATCGGCAGCCTGGATGTCGCGCGGCCGAGCAGCCGAGTGGAGATTGTGGCTGCGATGAGGAGAATACGGGTGAGTGAAAGCTGGACGAAACTCCGTTTCAAATCTGGCAAATTTTCACATTCTTGCTCATCAGCTAATGCGCATGTCTGGAAGAATAAAACACAAGATGTTTTTGGATTACCTGTGCTCCACTGCTTAATTCGGCATATGTATGACTGACTAAACAGTAATTTATATCAGAAGAGAGACAACTTTTTTGATTTGGTTTCCTGTCCACCTTTGATGGACGACTGTAAGGTTAGGTTAGGTATATGATTGGAATAATATGACTGACGTGCTTGGCGCTTGCGGTTTTGTTTTCAGCTCTGATCCCAAACTGAAGAGACCATTTGCTTATTAGCACTGAACATTACCCTGTGTGTGTGTGTGTGTGTGTGTGTGTGTGTGTGTGTGTGTGTGTGTGTGTGTATGCTAAATGCACAGATTGATGATTTGAATAATTGTTGCGTTGAAGCCCGGGATAGTTGTGTGACAAGTCACCAAAATGAGGCATAAAGTGGTGTAGAACAGATGATTGGACACATTAACTACAGTGTTAATCATTTACTCATCCACACTATGAATTGAAATGAATATGAGTTTGGAAAACACCTTGGAGTTTAAACTGTATTGTGCCAGACATTTCTTGCCAGGCGGAAGATTTGGTCTCCCATGTGCTCCATCACTGATTTGAAGTCTTCTTTGAAGCAATGCATTGGAGTGTGATCCCCCTGCCTCCCCCCTTCCCTCTTTCCGCTGTGTAAACCGAAGATTTACAGCTTTTTCAGCTCCAGAAAGTAGACTTAATCTTAATCAGTGTGTCTGCCAGCTTGGCAGCAGTTGCTTTAGCAACATTATCTAGGTTGTGCCAGTGGTGTAGAGTGGTATTTCAGGATTATGGTGATGAACTGGTAGGTGTGCTGGGATTAATTGATGATTCTTTCCAAACCACACACAGGCAAGCTCACACACACAGTTATACAGGCAGCAACAGGCATGTTGTATTTTAGCATCTGACAAATTTAAAGGAGTTTGAGGGCAGAATGTGTGATTTAAACTGGATAGAACTGATGGTTTTATGATGGAATGCACCATTAGTTAACTTCTCTGGACATTTGTCTAGTTATCTGCATATTGTAATGTGATGAGGCTCAATCCAGCAGGGCACAGGGCACTCTTATTCAATATACAATCAGTTGAGCATAAGGTGCAAAACGTTCTTTTCAGAGAAGTGACCCGCTCCTATAAAGTGGACCTCCCAGTGTGCTGCCATGGCAGCTGTTGTTGTTGGCAGGAAAGCAGGCTGTGGTTTGGCTCCTTCAGTGTGAAAATGGTTTGACACTAGTTGGACAACACAATGGAGGGAAACCACAGGTATCTAACTTGGAAGGGAGGTCACTCTGGGAAGCATGGGACTCTGAAAGCATTTGTTTTACTTGAGCAGAAAATAAGCCAAAAGCAACCTTAACTGAATAACGAAAACCTTAACAAATTAGCAAACTTGTTAAGGATCTTTAACATTGATTGACCCAATTGACTTTAAGAATAAAAGCTGTTTTAGATAATTGATTGGCAAATGCTTATATAATCTTCAAATTCTGAGCTAGGGACCATGTTGTGTTTTTACTCTGATTCAGAATGGGACTCTGCATATGGATTCCCTTTGTTATTGAATGCTTATTGAGAAAGAAAAGAAACCAACATATGTTGAAAACTCCTCAGTAAGGAAAGTCACTATTGGCTAAAAGTCTCTTGAAGTCGCTAAGTGACATCATCGCCTAATTTGCCATGTGCATTTAATTGTAATGTGCTGTAGGAAAGAGGAATAACGCTGTGGGATGTTGATGTTTTAGACCGAAACATTTTAACATTTACATCAGATCAGCTAGCGCTGGCTTCGCACATGTGCAGTTTGCATTATGGACGCGAGGAGGTGAACATCTCCTCCAGCTCTTACCGCTGGGAGGGATTGCTGAGTGAGGACTGGGTCGCCTGTGAGTGCTTTGGGACGGGAGAGGAGCCACAGCAGCACCCGCTGCTCACTGAGAAGAGCAGGAACAATACGTGCTTTCACATCAGTGTCACCAAAAAAAGTCACTAGATTTGTCACTAGTTGCTTTTTGGAAAAAGAGTCGTAGAAGGGTCTGAAAATGCACTAAATATAGTTATAATATATATATATAAGTTGCTAAGTTGGCAACACTAAACTTCTCAGCTAACGTGGTTGACACTCGGTTGTATAGTTCAGGTAGCGCAGTCTCGAATAAGTATCTCCTTGATGGTAAATGGAGCGCAGAGCGTGCGAAATAAAGTCGGAGCGCAGAGCGGATTTTAATCCAAAGGCCAGAGCGATGGTTCCGTTTCGCTCCAGTTCCCTTCCGATACCGCTGGCAGTACAAGGCCATCCACTGGCTCAAACATACAGAACACAGAAAGAGGACAAGGTGACAGCTGAAAACAATCTACTGTTCTTTACAAACTGAAAAGGGTTTCAATCGACAGGCTCTCTCCAGCAACAAAGCCGCTGCACGTCAGTTTAGGCCACATCGGGCAGTGTGTCCCAGGCGTAGTTCGGTGGAAAACGTCAGGAATTGCTCCCACTTTTAAATTTGAGCGAGCGTGGAGCGATTTCACCAGAGTTGAATGAAATTTTAGGTGAGCAGAGAGCGGTCTTTGAGCGGAGCTGTCTGGAATAACTTTGAGTGATGGAGTGAAGCAGGGAACACCCACGTAAGCGAGGAGCGGAAATTCTCGCTGCTCAGCTCCGCTCACATGCTCTGCCCGATACCGATACTGGATTGGATTGGCCCCATACGTAGTTGTTGTAGTTACTGTCTCTGGAAATTCTTGTATTGAAAAAGTCACCTCTTTCGTTTCCACAGCGCCGGCATTCTGTATTAAATGACAAGCTGGAGCGACTTTAAACCAGCTGCTTGGTTCAGTGTGAACAAAGAAAGGTGGTGTACCGTTGTGCAGAGACTCTGTGTTAAAAGGGCAACTGACACTACTAACCATTATTGATGTTTTGTTTTTGATGTGGGAATGGAAGTTGCATACATATATATGGGATGCTGCTGGGAAATGGGAAAACAATGTGAATCAGTATTATAGTTTTATGTATATTGGACTAAAGCAACAAAAAGAGGCTGAAGTTAGAGGTGTGAATGTTTGTTCTCTCGAAACTGCAGGATGATTTTACTGTGATGCAGATACAGAAAGTGCTTGTTGACAGTGCATTGTAAAAGCAAAGATCAGAAGCTTCTGCCCGATCTGTTCAATGAGCAGGAATATACAGCTACATCAAAACAATGGCACCATATATTACAGTACACACAGGAAAACCTTTCCATAGACAGGCTTTTTCTCAGCCTCTAAAAGTAAAATAGAAAGAACCAGAAAACTAGAAGGCCTCACCACAACTCACACATACAGTCAGTGTCAGAAGTGGGTGCATTCAGTCTTGCTGTCTTGCCATCTGGCTGAAGCTTAATGTAGCCACAAATAGTTATTTTTAATTTTTCCAAAACTCAACCCTGACGCTGCTTTTTGCTGCATCAAGCTCAATCTTCGCTCACTATTTTCAAAGTCCTTAAGGGACGCTGAAGCACGGAAAGCATCGTCTAGTTTCTGGTTTGCGCTTTCATGTAACTTTTGATGCCTTGTGGAGTTCCTGAAAGAAAGTTTAGTGGAATGATGCTCCCCACAGTTTCTGCTCGTTTCCAAGATTTCTATCAGCCTCTCTTTCTGCACAGTCAGGCAGAGCTATGCTGGTTGCCGGGCAACCGTTTGATGTGTGGTGTCATTGTTCATTGTGTGCATGAGTCACCTGTAAGGCAGTAGCTGATAACAAACTAATGACACGGCAAAGCAGGAAATAGCCACCTGCAGTGGAACGCTACGGGATTTGCTGTAGTTTGACACTCTTGTAGCTCACACACACACAAACACTGATAAACACACACAAACACATTGTGTTGTGCATGTTATTCTTGAATGATTAATTACTCTTCCCAGAAATAAAAAATTTATCACATGGAAAAACAATCAGAGCTTCACAGAGCTTCAGTGAAACTCCCCTGCCAGTAGAACAATGTATTTGTATAAAGTTTCTATTCCTAGTTTATCAAGTTTACATGAATTATATACATTTTCATATTTTTAAAGCTGCAACTCATTTCATAATTGATTTTTTGATCTTCTTTTATTATATGACCAATTGATTAACTGATTAGTCTATGAAATGTCAGAAAAGCAAAAATACAAATCACATATTTTAAAACGAACTGTTGAAGCTGGCAAAGTGAAACATTTCTGCTTGATTAATTACTTAAAAGATGACTTGATTAACAAAATTGTTGATTCATTTTCTGTTGACATACAAACGGATCTGATTGAATGATAGGTCTGTGATTTTAGTCTTAGTTCTGTGAGCCTTGTAATGGCTGTGAAACAATTGTAGATGAATAATGTATACCATGGACTGAATTCTTACTTTAGAAAGTGAGAGCAACCACTATAAAACCATCTTATCTCACTTTTGTTCTTGCTGTCAGATGAAGTCTACGCTGTGATGAATGAACATAAAGGTCCTCCATAAATTACATTTATTAATATCATCATCTGGCACCATCTGGTATGGAGGACTAAAAGTGCCATAATTAAATAGATAAATATGCCATTAAATATTTAATTAAATGTGTCATTAATTCATGAAAATTGGAATTAAATACATGCATGTGTTGTTAAATGTTATCATGCTGTGTTATTTAAATACCAATTCATTTAATATAAAAAAAATAATTATTTCACCATTTAATGAATTATTTCATGGTCCTGTATTGCAGTGCCTCATGAATTTATTTATCTGTCAGTGGGTGGATCCTAACACCTGATTGGTTACCCTGCTCATTAAGTCAAGGCAAATTGATTCCAGAATATTGATTGATGCAATCAAACAAAACTTTAGTGGCAACCGCCAAAAAACAAGTGGAATGCTCGGTCCCCTGCTAGCCCCAATGTTCATACAGTGTGCGAGGTGCAGGATGAAATATCAAAAACTTCACCAGAAAGTTCATGGGGATCCTCCATCAACATAGCCGCGATGTTTTGAGCGACTTCTTCTTCTTTTGGTTTCAAGACCAAAGCAATGGATTAGACCAAAGCAATGGATTAGACTAAATTTGCATTAGATATGTCTACTGACTTTGATGGGTGAGTTAGACAGGTAAAATAAATCCATGAAGAATTACATATGTTTTTATATATGTTTTTTTTTTCTTTACATGAAATGAATTGGTAGTTTAATTAATTAATGACACATTTAATTCCAATTTTAATTAATGTATGACACAATTAATTAATGACACACTTGATTAATTATATAATGGTATATTTATTTATTTGATTATGGCACTTTTAGTCCTTCATTGTCTGATAGCAGCTTATCTGGTTAAAAGGAGACGAGACCTTTACAGTGAATTAAAGGGATTAATTTCTCATTAATCTGTCTTTGCTGGGTTAACTGGCCATAGGAAGATTGAACAGCATGTGGTGAAAAGATTAGATGTGTCACAGGAGATATCTGAGGAGACTAAAAGAGTCTGGTGGTGGTGCTCAAATGGGAATAAGAGAGAAATGGAAATGATTTGTCCATCCCTCCAGCTGCATAGCTTTTAACAAGCAGCTAACAAGCAACTTTTTAACACCAATAACTGGTAATGGAAGTTCATTAATCTGGGTTTCATTGTACACTTGAGTGTGTTTAATGGTACATCATTGGAGCTTAACATAACATAACATGAACAGAGTCAGTGAAGTGGCTGGTTGGGAGCTGTGATGTGTACTGCACTGACTTGTGCCAGGTTGTGTGGTGCTTCTTTTGTGGCTCTGTTGTCTCACCCACATACCACTGGTACAGCCGTATGATGAGGACAAATTATCAGTGCCATCTACATGATAACAGTGAATATTGTACTCGCTGTAAAAAGTTTAAACCCAGAGGCTTGAGTAAAATGATCAAATCTTCTTATGATATGCTCACTGATTAATCAACAGATAGTTTCAACTCTAATCACAATGTTTTACATCTTAAACATAAATATTCTGTAATTAAAATAGCTAAAACTTTTGAGAATGTTAATTTGGTGATCAAATGCATGACATATATCTTATCATGACTCAGTCCTATAAATCCTTCTTAACGTGTCTGAAATGTCAAATATAATTCTTAGAGCAGCAACTATAGCAGAAACAAACAACAATGACTGTTTTTCTATCTAGTTTTGAAAGGAATCTGACTTGTTTGAAAAAAAGTCACATTTTAAAAGCTGTAACAAATAAGTATTTGGTGTGTTTACTACCAAAAGACTGGAGTGATTAATCAGTTTGAAAATTATATTTTGCTGCTAATCTTTCGGGCAGTATGTGTTATGAGATAACAAACAGGCCCCAGCAAAGGCTGTCCATAATGTCAAGAATATAATTCAGACTCAAAGTATTAAAACATTTCTGTGACTTAATTCATCCAGCAAAATGCCCCTGCAGAGATCAAAGCAGAATCACATTGATATGAACTGTATGCAGTTATTGTGGTGAGGCAGTACTTTAACCTAATATGGCTTAATTGAATGACTCAGGATTAGGGCTGGTCAATAAAACAATAAAGATATTTATCACGAAACAACTTAACCACGATGCAAACTAAGACCTGGGCAACACTGTTGAAAAGATGGGTCCGAAGAATTTGATAGCGTGGAGTTATTTAAGCTATTTAAAATCCAACAAGAAGTAGAGTGCACTGCACACTGTTGAAAGCATGCTCCCACAAAGTCAGGTTATACCACTGATCTTTTTACTATCTGAAACAGTGCCATCCTCTAGAGCACACACAATGCAAGATTTTACAGTCCCAAACCCAAGTGTATGCTGGTAGCTCTCCTAAAACAACCAGTGTGATACCTGCACAACAGCAACAGACCATATTGTCCTCTTTCTCCAGCCCTTGCCATGCGACAAAAAACGAAGAGACACAGAAATACAAATGCAGTTGCCTTGCTGATTGCAAAATCTAAATTAAGATTTTTGTTTATTATATATACCCGTTTATTTATACAAATGAAATACATTTGTGTAATGTTCTAAAGTACATTTGTCATATTCAACTTCGGACCAAAACTAATATTTAAACCAAAATTAACCTTTTGATATGTTCACATGTGATCTAGAAGTAAAAAGGAACCTTTAAGCTTGAGAGAAGGAGTGATTTGATCAGTCTGGGTCGATTCATCAGTTATGTTCAATGATCCATTTTAATCGATTGAAAAAACACGCTTGTCAGGTAATGGCAAACAGCCAAGAAGCGTAGAAACATTTTGGGATTCAGAAAAAGGACTAGTCCACAGATGAACTGGGCATTTCACTCAGCAATCTACTATCTACTTCAGTGATATTAGGATGAAAATAAATGTACATGCAGTCTTAAATTCAAATGCAGTATTCTGTCAGGATAAACAGAGACCTAAGCAACAAGAGAAAACTTTTAAATGATACCTGTAATAGGTTAAGCCATGACTAAAGGGAAAGGCTGCTAGCCAGAAGGGTAGTGTATGCAATGTAAAATGCTTTAGGTTTAAGGTAATGATGGTAACTAATAAATTTAGTGTCCTTGACAGTTATTATTGAGCCCAATTTTAAACCTTTGTTCAATGTTTTTATTGATACGCCATTTTTATGTTTGGAAGTGGAGTCAATTTTAATTGAACCTTCCTACGGTTAGCCTCTTACAATTATTTATGCGCTGTCCTTTACTTTATGGCCCAAAACAGAAACAAGAGGTTATAACTTCTTCTGTAATCCTCTTTTTTAAGAGAGCATTTGATATTGTCGTTAAATCGATCACAAACCCCTGAATTGGATTAAATTGAAATCGTATCGTGGCAGAGTTTGTGATATTGGTGAAAATTGCATCATTGTCAAGGAAGGAATGTGATATCACTTTGTGTTGAAAATGGTGATTTACACCCCTAATAGTTCCCACCTCTCCCCTTCATCGCTGTCTCTGGAATCATAATGGAATCCTTATTTATGCCCTGACAAGGATGTTTTTAATATAGAACCAGTGGGTGATCGGTGGAAATGACATGTAATCTCAGAAATGGGGGGGGGATAAATGAGGTAGAAAGATAACAATGATCAAGGTAAAATTAAGTGACTATCATTAATATGTAACACCTAGGGTGTTGTTTACTTTGCCCATTGTCTTACATTTCTGCTTTCTAATTGGTGGCAGCTGGAGTTGACCTGCCTCAGTCTGATTGACGTTAACAAGATAAAGAAGCTCATTCCTTGTCCAATTAATCCAGTTGCATTAATATATGTGCCTCCCAGCAGAGATGTCTTGCATTAAGAGGGATCTCCCAACACTCTGTTACCACTTTTTTAATGGCATTGTTAAATGCAGTTCTTTTTTTCTTTACATCATGATTAATGCATTTCTTCAGCACACAGCTCTGTCGTACTATGCAGCCTTGTATCCTTATTCACCACAACATAAATGAGAACTTTTTTCCTGGCATGTATGATACACGGTTTATTTATTTATCATTCTAGAACACACGGCTGTATAGCAAAAAGGTAAATGAATGTATATTGAGTCATGCAAATCTTAAGATTTTTCTCTATTAATTCATTCATAAAGTGGAGGATCACATGTCTCACGGCAGCAGGGAGAACAGGCTCAGGCTGGGGTTGGAAGTTAGTTGTTTATTTTCAGGCCTTGGCTGGAATATGGAGTTACAAGGCTGCACTGGACTGTCTCTATCTTGCATGGAATTGTGGGCAAATATTAGGTTATTTGTATATGTTGGCAGAATGAAGATATGGTGGAGGGAGGCAGGGAAATCAGTTGCAAGTGATAACGACAGATCCAATATTTGGAAAGCATTCATTTGGGCACATTTTAAAATGTATTGAATGACTGTGAAGCACCAACTGGACAAGAACTATGCTTTATGAAAATGTGCCTCACAACAATTAAATACTTTGGTAAGACCACAAGTTTTAGGAGTCTTATTATCCATTATCATCCTGAACCAGCATCTGCAACCGATACAGTGAGCTCAGCTGATCAGCCAAGAACTGAGTAGTCACAAGCCGTCCATTTCCAACAGAAGTGTGTCCAGCAGAGATTAAAACACAATAAAGATCTGCAGCTCTTTCAGTTTCAAGAAAGTCCTGGCCAAGAAATAATTTGATGAAAAAGTAATTTAATAATATCACTGAGATATACATCGAGAATTGTGCATTTGATTATATGATATGTGTATGCTAATCTAATCTAATCTAATTTTAAGGCTAGTGAAGATCCACACCTCCATGTTCAGTATGGCTGTAGTCACCTGCTAATAAACCCTTTTCTCCCGAGCTGATGTCCTGGACGTCCTATGCCCATTTGTAATGTTTCCAGTCAGGATGGTTTATATTGTTTTTCTGTAGAAGAATTTGGCGCAGGGATTATGTCTCTTTATTTACAGTTGCATCTGGGCAATCCTTTCTTATAATCTTACTTTCGCAAAAAGTAGATGACACATAGAAAGTTGTACAGTAACTAATTTACTGTAAAACTCACTGAAAAGTGGTGTCATTAATTTCAAAGGTGTTCCAGCAGAAAAAAAAGTGTCTTTGAAGAAGCAGCATTTGCTGTGAAATATACCCACAGTCATAATTCATGTGTCCGAAAACCAAACGGGAACCCAGCCAAACCCAGTTTATTAAAAGCTTGGCAAACTTGGCTGCCGTTCTCCATACATGTCTGTGTACAGTCTGCTCTCACCACAGTAACGGTGGCGCAGCAGCTCTGTCTGTTGAACACATCTGAGCAACAGAAAATCGCTCCCTGAGGAATGATGCTGCAGACTAAACACTGTGATGTCAGGTCAAAGGAACCTCACTCATGTTTATACCAGTCATCTGCCTTGCATGCACACACGCACGCACACACACACACACACACACACAGTGTATTTAATCACATTATGAACCATGAGTTGAATCGTCTGCAGGTAGGGGAGTGTAAAGCTCACTGACCTGTTGGAGGGCTTTTCTGTTGCACAGTTTGACATTTGTGGCTCTTTGCCATTTCCTTTTTAAGTGGATGGTACTTTGAATGAATGTGCCCTTCACTCAGAAGTAGAGACATAATTCATTCCCTGAATTTGATACTGTTCACTGACCCCATCCAGCAGGGGCTCTGTGCACTTTTCATGAATTGGTGCCTAAAATTGCTTGAAATAAGTGGGTCACATTTAAGTTTTGAACTGAAATTGATATTGGCATCATTTAAGTTTATCTACTGATCCACATGTTGACACAGGAAAGATTTATGAGACTTATCAACAGACGTTGTCTGACTGTAAAATGAACTTTGTTTTATATTTTAATATATGTTTTCTCATATACTGAAATATATTTTCCTAAGTTGTAAAAACTCAGGATTTTCTTTTTTCCCCTCACATGGTAATGGACTGCAATGATCAAAGTCATTGTACAGTGTGATCTGTCAGTTGGTTAGAGCTGCAACCAACTATTATTTTTCACATGGATTAAATTAATCTGTGGTTAATTGTTTGAGTAAAAAAAAAACACTAGAAAAAAATAAATGTCCATAATTATCCAGAGGACAAGATAATACAGGTGTCCCATTATGGGATGTTCCTTAGAACTAATTTCCTCGATGTTTAGATCGACTTAGACTGTGTCTAAGTCTAATAGTGAGAAAACATAAAAGGAAACACTTGTTTTTTTAAAAAAGCCAAAATTGCAACAACAAATTCAGTATTACAATAACAATATTCAATATCAAACACAATATTAAGGACCACTACACAAATCACATAGCAAATACAGTAATAAATAATGATAAATCACATCAGATGCAACGGTTAACCAGCATTGTAAACAATCATAACGGATGCTTGTTTTTTTAAAGCAACTGTTGAATAGGAAAGAATGACATTTCAAAATGATGTCAATGTTCAAGCCACGGGTGCAATGTAAAAATCAAAACAGCTGTTGCAAAATAAATGATTCTACTTATTATGATTCTGGAGAATCCTCTGCTTTGTTGTCAAACCCTTAACAACATAGCAACGAGCTAAAAAAGGTTTAGAGCTAGTGCGCGCCATTTGGACTGTGACACTGTAAACACAAAACTGCTGATGGAAAAAACGACAATGGAAAAAGTGGAGAAAGGGTCATTTTGCCTGAAAGTGAAAGTCTGGGTAATTAAAAAAGAAAACATTTTAACCATTTGTGTCTTAACTGGAAAACAAAATAAATGTTAATTGTTAATTGTCCTGTTAAAAATGTTATTTAGACAATACACTTGTGTGTCATGGCTGTCATACTCAGAAATGTCATTTCTAAAGGCAATAAAAACAAGGAGGGCAGCCTTGTGCTGCATCTCACAGTAGTAACTGTGAGCCAGGAGCATCTGCTAATCTGTATAGGTTATCATCACATTTTTCAGATGTGCATAAAACCATCTTTAAGCAGGAATTCAGAAAATGGTGATGGCGGAGTTGCTCATAGATTTTTCTTCCTGAATAAAATATATGTCCATCCTCCTCCATGATGTTTTGAAGTGGTTAAGATTCTTTATAAGTATGCATGAATATCTTTGAAGAGTATTTTAAAGCATCTCTTTGTTGTTCAAAAGCTTTCTCTTTTCTGCCTTGAGCTCAGAGATATTGTTCAGAGGCCATTTTCTCACTTAAGGTCACAGTTGAAAGTTCAAACAGTGAGCTAATAATGACCAGTGCATGGCTCGTTACCCTCACTCCATTTACTCCCGCTCCTCTTCAACTTCCCATTTTCTGGAGTGAAGGGGATTGGATTGGTGGATCAATTGAGCATGATGGGTATTTGTGTAGATCATGTTAATGTGTTATTCAGCGATTGCTCAATGTCACTTTTATCTACACAGTTGGCTCTTCCTCCTGTGCTGACTTGTTGTCAGAGAAGTGCTCAAGAGGCTGGCTGTAAATCCCACATGAGCTGAGTGTATTTCAAATGTGTCTAATGCTTAAGTAGCTTTATTGTTAACCATATAGTAAATGGGTTGATGGGCTACCAACTAATCAGAAATGGCATCTCTACTGCCTAATAGAGTGTGAGTCAAAGTGGAAACTTGTTTTAATTAGCTACCATTTAATCAATTAGCTAATCAAACTGTGTCATTTTGGTGGAAAGTGATATAAGGTAGTTCTGATCACTGTCAATGAAAGGCACCCGGACATGGTGCCATGGATTTCAGGATGTCAATATTTGTGTTCACACATCAGGTATTTTTTGGCTGTGGTAGCAAAAAGAACAATGTTGTTGTTCTGAAATCATGCATTAGTTCCTTCCTGTGCCATAAAGTAACACAACCCCTTGGGATTACCTGGGCTTTTAAGTGCATCAGATATACTTCTGTAGAGACCAGGGTATTTCAAGGTATTGCAGCATTTATAGAACTGACTGACTTGTTTTTTAATTAAAAATTAATGACTGTATCAGTATATCGTGTTGTGCCACAGCAAATCAAATGTGATTTGACTGCTGGTATCTGTGGTTTCCTTCTTTTGATCACCACCTAGAATACATGACTTTAGGTAAGGGTTGGAATGTACACCTACTGGTAAATTGGGAGTTCCTTCATCACCATAATGACAACATATATGCTAATGTATGTTGGCTAATGCAACGTCGGTCAACTGAGAATTGTTTTGAAAAACTGCAGAAAAAATGTTAAAACTGAAACAGAGTAGTAACAGAAAGGCAAATCTGTTTTAGGTTCAAACTACTCTCATCCTTTTGCAAGGATTTTTGTGTATACTTCTTGAAATATTTGTAAGTACACACATAAACTGTATTACTACATACACACACACACATACACATACACATACACACACACACACACACACACACACACACACACACCCTTGTTTCCCCAGTGAAGTTCAGGACTGTAAATCAAGCTTCAATAAATTTCTCTCCTGGCTGGTTGCTCTCCACCACAGCTTTACGTTTTCCTCTGTGAATCCCCTTCATCTCGCCCTGTATCTCTCTACTCTCCAATCTCCATCACCTTTTTATTTGATGCCCCTCTCTGCAGCCCGGTGCCAGCCCCCTTTCCATCCCCCATGCTGTCCTTTTCCTCGAACAATCTGTTAAGCCCTTCACATTGTCCTGCCCTTCATCAGAGGCCGAGTGAAACGTTGGCTGATTCACGGGTTCTTTTCTCAGAAACGGGGGACTTTGTCAGCCCCTGCTGTGACTAATGGAGACACAGACTTAATTTGATCCATCCATTCTCATAATTAACATCTGCCAGGCCACAGAAATATATCTCATCCTGCAGAATTATTATTAACATTTTAATTTTGAGAATATTAAATAACTTAAAGATAAATATCCAAGAACCAGGTCCTCCCATTTGTTCCTGGTTGTAGGAAGGGGGATTGTGCTGCTGCTTGGGCAGGAAGTCGCTTAATAGAGAAAAGAAGGTAGACATTTTAGTTTTTTATTTTTATTTATTACCCTCTTGTGACAATATACAACCAGTGAACGACAGTGGATCTCGTTAACTATACAGTATATCTGCTGCTGGTTTAGCCATGGAATTAATCTTGATCCAGTGAGTTTGGATGTTTGATCAAGATGAAGACATCCTCCTGTTTGAGAACACACACCTCCCTCCTTAGCCTCGGAGCTGGCGATGACAAACAAGGCAACAGCCTCATACTGAGTTGTCAGCAGTATTAACCGCACTCCAATTACATCTTTACCGTCTTTGATCCCTCCCTCCAGCTTTTCTTTTTTGCTTGTATTCCTCAAACCCGCCGATGCTGCTGTTCACAACCCACTGCTTCACTTGCTCATTTTTCTTTCTCTGACACGACAATGTAATGTAATAGCAAACAGATGCTGTGGGAGTCCCTCCCAGCATTTCATTTAGAGTCTGCAGACACTAAAGGCTTCTTCCCATGCTCCACCTGAATCTCCACCTCTTCTTGTAAATGTCAGCAATAAATTGGGGAATGAGTCTGGGTTGTGCCTTGAGCCAGGCGATGAGATGGTGGTGATGTAGGAGATTTGGAGTTCATGTTGAGCGGGTTGCCATGTGGACACGGTTACCCTGCAGCATCAACATGGGATGGATGTTGCAGTGGAAAGGATGCAGAGAGGAGTGCTTCCAGAAGTAAAGGAAAGGTCAACTGCAGAGCAGCATCACTGCAGTTTCCATCAGATGTCAGATATGAAATGCCTGCTTTGATATGAGACAGTATGACAGCAGTACGACACTCACAGAGATGCAGCACAGTTCATTTGTCAGTTTGCAGTATGCAACCAAAGAGTGCTCTCGATATGTCCCTTTCACACTTGCAAACTGTAGACGTAAACTTTGACAATACTCCCCCAGCATGATTGGTTGTCTTCCCTCGTAAACACACCAGTGCTGTTCTTGGGTTTTATATTTCTGAAGCTGCTCTTCACTGCTGGATTGTCTCTGTGCTGGAGAGAGTGGACAGGCTTGATGTCTACAGGGTGGGCTGCCCCTCCACAAATAGACTGGTAGCAAACTGCGCCTTTGCCGAAGCCAATCAACATTATTCCGCATCCAAGCTCCATGTGTATGTAAGGGCAGCCCTTCCTGTAGACACTCTGCCTACCCACAGTGCCAAGCGCAGAGACAAAGCTGCAGGCCAAAGAGGTCAGTTTGCTGGGCAAAGTGCAGCTAAGGCCTAAGCCACTTGCGTACATTGATTGAGGACTGCCCAGTGCCAATCTGACATCTGTGGGGTTTGTCCTGTTATTCATGGTGGTCTTAAAAACTAGCACGAGTCAGAAAATGCGTCTGTCTAGCAGAGCAGAGGATCCTTAGGTGTCACTGCCAAGGCGTGAGGATTTGGAGATGTCGGGTGTTTAACTGCTGTCTGGATAGCTGTGAGGTTTTCTACTGTGTGTGTGCTCAAGGGTGTTGCTCTTGCACTCGTCTGTCACCTTGTCCTTTTGATGTATGTCCCTGTGAGATGACTTAAAACCCGAGTTTTTGGTAAGAGTAAAGAGCTGCAGGCCCCAGCTCATCTGTACCACACGTTTCGCCATTCCTGTACTGAAGTTTAGTTATTCTAAGATTGAAGCAAAACAAGCAGTCAGATGGACATTTCAATGTTTTAGCATCTCTAGCAACAGTTCTACAGACCACACACACACAGACACACACACACACACAGACACCCATACACACACACACACACACACACACACACACCAACCAGCTTCTCAGTCTGTGCGCTCCCCCTACTTTCATAAGTGTCTTTATTATCTGCACAGCTTCGTCTTTACAGTTGAAAGTGGACTATTTATGAACGCCTTCAGGAACAGGTGGAGAATCAAGACATCCAGAGACTCACAGGAACAAAGTTCTCCCCCAAGCAGATTTTCTGCCTCTGCCTCCTCCTCTTTAGCATCCTCTCACCGTTTTTGCTTATCCTTTTCCCCTTTACCTCTCTAGATATCTCTTCTTAGATCTCTCTTCCTCTCTTGTTGCCTCATCGCCAGCTTTTTGCTTTCCCTCTACTCCTGCACCCCCTCTGCTTCATTTTTCTACCTCCCTCTTTACACCCTAATCCTTTCCTGCCTTCTTCCCTCTCTTTTCTTCATCATCTTCGGTTCCCCCTCCCCCTCTACTCCTCCCCTCTATATTCTCCTGGCTTCTTGTTCCTGTCCCTCTCCTCTACATTCTCCTTTAGTTCTTCCTCCCTAGTCACCCCCCACCCCCCACCCCCCCATCTTCATCTTTCACCGTCTTTTCTCCTCATTACCCTCCTCTGCCTCCTCTCCTCCTCCCTCCCCCAGCATGGTTTCGATTATTGTTGGTGAGCTTGCCTTCCCTGCATACCACCTGCATACTTAGCATGGTTTTCATAGCTCAGCTCTCAAGAGTGACTCTTCCCCTCTATACACACATAACATGTGTTTATATCCATGTTGATTTAAGGTGCCCTAATTATTTAGCTAATTGACATTTTAAAGCAATGCTTGGTCCAAATTTTTACACAAAAAATAAGTGAATTCATTAACCGTCTTCCACAACCCAACCCCAAGGTGATGATTACTTGTGATAAGTTTGGGCTTCAGTTTATGTTTCAGCTGTGGTAATAGATGATATGCACAATTTTAAGTTCCAAGAAATTTGGAATTTTTGATTCTTGTCTTTATTGACAGAGCTACTAACAAAGCCTCTGTACATGGGACACATGCTCTACGAACTAAGCCGCTGTGGTGCCCCACACATAATATCATAAAATATTGGCAGGTCACACGCTTTAGCTTATAATGATAATCATGCAGCTTGCTGAAGTAAAGTTAATACCTTGCACCGAGAAAAACAAAAGAAATAAGAAATTGTTTGGGGAGACTCAGTCAAAAAAAAAAATCAAATCTGAGCCTGGCTTATTCCTCTCCAAAACCTTCTGGATATGGTGAAACCGGAATGATTGTATTTTGAGTGCAGCAGATGAATGTGTAGCTTGAGCTTACTAAGAGCACCTAAAGGCAGCTGTCTCTTTCACTAAACTCCTAAAGAGAAAAGGTAGACATGATGTAATTACAAATAATTGGACTTCCGCCAAAGGAGCATTCAGAACATTTGGTTTGTGCGGCATGAAATGTTTGGAGTCATTTCATGGTCAGGCTTTGGTTTCCAGTAGTGTTTGTTGTTCTGGAGCTGTTCTTGGTAACATAATGTCAATATTTAGTGACTATTTAATTTGGATGGAACTGGTCCAGCCTGTTGATACCTGGCATTAACATGGCTCTCCAGTGATCCGAACACAAGCAGACAGCACTAAATACAAGTGTAAACAACCATCACATGATCCAATTGCTCACTCGGCGTGTGGAGGTTATCTGGGACACGTCATCACATATATTTTCTAATGTAACACTAAGTCCTGCAGGGTCAGTGACAAGGATGTCATGAATGTAGGAATTTTCTGGTTGCTAGGGTGAGAGACAGGACGACAATACAAGTCCTGGGCCACATTGAAAGACTACCTACCCAACCACGTAACATTACAACAAAAAATAAGTTCTGACTCTTACCTGTCAATGTTAACAGCAGATGTTTGTGAACACACTGTCTATGTCAACTCATGTCATCTTTAAACTACTGCAATGACTGCAATATTCCCAGGTTCCCTTTGAAAATTGCTTAATTTTGGGAGTTGTTGCACAGCTATGGCGAATTCTAAATCATTCGTGCCATTCAAATTTTAAATCCAATACGTTAAGTAGTTTGTTTCCGGTGTCCGTCTCCTGCAGCATTGCTGTACCAGCCTCCTGCTTCTGTAACTAAAGTGTCTTGCCTGCCAACATTAGCAGCTGTTTAAACAGTGTTACATCTGATTTCACCATTTACATTAGATTTATCAAAGAAGACAACATTTCATTGATGCAAAGTTTTATAGAAAGTAACTGGTATAGGCTACTTCTTTGTCGCCTCTGTAGAAAGTCCCAAGACTCACTCTGTCTGTGACAAATTCCTAATTATTTGGGTCTTCTTATAAACTTGTTGTACATGATGATGATCTTTCTCTTGTCAAACACATTGTGTCCATTTGTCCCTGTGATGCAAGTCTTTATTTAAATACAGAGCTGGGAAGTGAGATTGGATCACAAGTGGCCACTGGAGGCGCATGTTTTGATGTATTCTGATGCTAGACGTGAACAAATAGACGGACCATATCACCCAAAGTCGCATGTTAATGCAATATATAATCAGCTTCTTTAAGTCATCTCTGTCTTGTCAGTGCCTTTCTGCTTTTTTGTTTCATTGGAACTTCGGGTGAAAAATGTCAACATACAAAAAGCTCTTTGTGCATGCAGTACTTAGAGATTTACACCTGTTCATCCTGTATGCTCACAGACATGGATATATGAAAGCACACTCTCAGTGGAACAGTGCTGGGCGATAATGTTATGCAGTCATTTGCTGCTCCCAGGCTGACCTTGGAGCTGCCCTCATCTATCAGCTCCGGGCCTCGGCGTTATCTCAACGCTGCAACCATCCCTCCTCCTATCTCCTCTCTGCGGCTGAGTCTCAATCCTGCAGTCGGCCCTCCTGTCCTTATCGGCTTCCCTTTGCTGTATTTTAGTGCTGCCAGGAGCCTGTCCAAACTCCTCTCCTAACCTTGCTTGTGTTTCGGCGGTCCCATTCCTAGGCCTCCCCCTCTGTTTCTGGTTAAATCTCTCTTTTAGCATTTCCTGCAGTCAAATTCATGTCTGGCAAAAAATGATCCCCACTTCCATTAATCCTTTAAGAATGTCACAACCATTTTTAAACCAGACGTATCTTTACTCCGGGAAGTTTAGGAATAACAGTGCTTGACGGCAAAATTAATAAGCATTGAAACCATCATCTCCCGACTCCTATGCATCTGTGCCATCACAGTAATATGAAATGCCATACAGTTGTCTTGCATTCTTTTCTTGTCTGTTACTGTGAAGGTTTCCGCTGGCTGGAACTGCCGCCGCATGGGCTGTCATATTTTTTATGCACAAAAAAAAAAAATTGGACAAGGCGAGGAAGGTATCAGAGCACATCAGCTGAGCATTGCTTCAAATGATTCCCCCTGCCTTTTGGATCGGCGCGGATGAAAGAGTGTCAGGGAAATGGGATGATAGGGAGGTTACATAGATTGTTGGCTCCCCAGAGTGTGTGTGTGTGTGTGTGTGTATGTGTGTGTGTGTGTGTGTGTGTGTGTGTTTCTGTGACTGTGTGTGTTTGTGGGGGGCTGGAAGGATGAAATGATGTTGCCAATATGGTTTAAATGAAACCCTTTCCCTGCCACAGACACTTTCATTAAAGCTGCAAGCGGTTGCTGTCGGCCCTCCTTTACCCACAGACACCATGTGGATAAACAACTCCTCAGAAAACCCCCAACTCACAAACATTCCTCACAACAATTTTATTTCTCAGGGAGTCCAGATAGTGGTTTTGGGGCAGAAAAGAGCTGGTGTGTGCTCTGGAGTGTTGAGATGAAGTGTTTGTGCACTGCATGTGCGTCGTGTCTCTATGACGACAGTATCTTGACAACCACCACTATATGATCAAACCGTGGTGCTTTGCCCTTTACTATCCAATTGTTTTTTATTTGACATTGGGACATCAAAGCGAGGAGGATGTCTGTGCGTGACATGATCCATAGCAGATGAATATGCTGCGAAAATAAGCGCCTAGGCCAGGAAAAAGAAAAAGAGTGACGGAGATGTCACCAGCGCCTGTCTGAATAGTTGGGACATTTTCAACTGATGTGCTCGGAGCAGCCATGCAAAAAAGGGGGATTGTTGGAAAAAAAACCCACTGGGCTCCTTCTCTCTGGGCGGGCGGCTGCTGCTGGCGGACGCTCACTCCTTATTGGTAACAATTGAAAAAAGATGCTGGCGCTCAGAAGAAAACAAGACCAAGGCCGGTCTTGTTTTCGCTCTCTTTCTGAGTCTGTTGTTTTTCTCATATTACTTCTCTATTCCTTGCTGTCCTCCCCCCTCACATCTTTCATTTTTTCTCTTTTAGCCTTTAATTTGCTGAGCAGTTCATCAGATATAACAGCATACAAACAAACACCACATGATTATAGGGTTGGAAACATCTAATGTTTAATAGTCCAAAACATTTTATTTTTGATTAACGCTGTAATCAAGCTGTATTTATAATGATATATACCAGCACTCAGAGGTAATTATACAATCAACTGCTTTGTCAATTTTAATGTTTGTTTCCAAAGCAGCATTTTTGTCGTTCATTTTGGCATTTGGCGTGATTAAGTTTGTTCACGATCTGTCAAAGTCTTTGAGTAATTCCCATTAGTGTTGGTGGTATTAATCAGCCCCGCTGTAGGTAAACAAACCAACTGCCTTTTATCCCTTTAGCACTTACACCATTAATCAATTCTCATAATTCTAGTCAACTGATTAACCAAATTATAGAGAGACTAAACTGCCAAAGGTTTGACATTTCAAGCTCTTTGAGTGGTTGATTTCCTCTTTTGTATACCACTGTGAATTGAGCGGAACAACCTTTTTTTTTTTTTTAACTTTTACTTTTCCCAGCAAGAAAAAGTCAGATGAACTGATGATAAGAATGAGCATCCCTTGCAGTCTGATCCACTTTGCAATGATGGACGACTATGATGGCGAAGTTTGATATTAATCTTGGTATCGGCCCAAAATGTCGGTCCACTCACTTATCTCTGTGACGCCTTGGTCTCACTGTCTGCTCTCTCCTGTGGTTTTTCACCCCAGCTGGCATACCCGTCATTTTCCCTGCTCTACATGGTGTCAGAGGGGGAACGGGGAGAAGATGACGTATAGCTTGCTGATTGTCTCATTCACAGCTCAGCGGAGAGCAAGGAGCTTAATTGATTCTAGTTCAGTCCGAGGGGGAGTGAAGCATGGAGGCCATCCATCACTGTCATCGTCATCCATCAGCCGATGCTGGAAGCAGAAAGGATTAAAATACAAGACCGATCTTAAAGTTGGGAGTTGAGAAACGCTAAACCTGTGTTCAGACCTGATAATAACATCCGTCCTGAGTTATGCAATCACCTGCTGTTCACATGCATCTCACACAGGCTTCTTGAACAACATAGTACGAGATCTTACTTGCTTGTTTTATATGCAAATATGCACATGCATGACTGGGACATCGCCTAACCCTAATTTTTGCACAAAGAGAGTTAACCTAACTTGTAACATAACAACCAAACTTACCAGAACACCCACATAATTGAAAATTTGTCAAAGAAAGCATTTCACAAAAATGTATAAAGTCTCTCCTTACTCGGTAACTCACAACATTGCACATTGCTTTTGAGGGAGTCTGGGAGCTTCCTCCATGGGTGATAAAGAGAACACAACATCGGTTACTGTTTACTCCTTTTTTAAAAGCAATTTGTATTTTCTACATGTATATACAGTGTTATCTTCTGTCATAAATGTGAACTAAATGGTGGATTCATGTGTCACACTTTGTGCAAAATGAGATTCAGGCTGCTAAAAGCCATGCTAGGACAAACTAGCATTTCATAGGAAAGAAACAACCCAATATATTGTGTTCAGTGTGACTTAACAAGAATACACAAATGAGTACAAATTTTCTTTAACCATTCGAAAAGGTGTTTTTTTTTTTAGTTTCTTCTGTGGTCATATGCGGTCCCGACGCCCTCTGAATGTGGTCTGAGCGATCGGATCTTGATGTGTCTTCAGGCCAGTCACACCTGTACTGAGAGCTGTCCACTTGTGACCAGATCACTCTGGACAGATGTTGATACCAGGTCTGAACAAAATCTAGCTCTCACCCCCTACCTCTTTTCTTTTCAATTCTCCCCTGTTTGTGTACACTTATTACGCCAACTCCTTTTCCTTTAGGGCCTCTTCAGGTCCGGTTGAAGTCTCTAGAGGTCGTAAATAGGTGTTTGGCTGGCATTTCATGATATGTACCATTAAGGACTTTAAATGTTTTATATACAGCTAAATAGCGATATAGTAAATAGTTTGGTGTGATGCAGTTTCGGACAGCAAAGTTGATTTACTCCTCTAGCCATCTAGGTGTAGCTGATCATGTTAGACTATGATGGGAAAGACTGCATATGAATTATATTGTTGGGTACAAACAAGTTCTGAGATGTCTCTAAACATTTTTCTGTTACAATGCAAAATTGGTCTTGAATCTCATTTTAATGGGCATTGAATCATCTGAAACTTGCTGACTCCCTCTGTGAATGTTTTTTTTTCCTCTCTCTGCTGTTTGACAGAGAAACTGCAATTAGTAAGCAATGATTTCACATTACTGACACCCTGTGTGGTGTCAGCTGTACTGGCCAGGCAACTGTGGAGATTCGGGTTGAGTGCAGTTGCTCATATTTGATTTCTGCGAAATGGCCACACACCAGAGAAACCTGCATCACTCTCCTCTGTCCAACTCTGCTGTGTTAATCTGTACGCAAAGAGATGGACCAGCCACGCAGCTCTGATTCCTCCTTTCCTTAAAATTGCTTGTTGTTGCAATTCACCTGCTCGCTTATCATTAAGACACTGAGCGACACATGGGATATGTGCTTGACAACAGCCAGGGACTCATGCCAGCCTTACGTTGTGCTGTAGGATATGCATTATAAAAACACTGACACCTTTGAGGACAAAGGTCCACATGGAATAAGTGTATTCACCAGTATCATAAGCATGTTGTTAAGAAACAAAGGAAGGAGCTGCAGAGAGTGACAGAGAGCTGGCAGTTACTCAGCTGTAAGTGAAGATGCATGTTTCTTCATGTTGGCTGCAATACAGCAGGATATCTCTTGTACTTCTCTATTTGTATTGTCCTCAGCCACACGCTGACATGGTCTCAAATCTAGATTTTTTTTTTCCTTTCCCGCTACCGATTCAGATATCTGGGCTCTGGGTATCGGCTAATGCAGAGTACCGCATCAGTGCGTGTTTAAAAAAAAAAAGAAGAAAAAAAAAGAAGAAAAATAGATCTTTTTTCTTTTACCAGCTGAATATACAACTCACTCTGTATGGATGTGATATGATTGCTATAGTTGCCAGGATCAGCAAAGCACAACTTCCTGTGTTGGCTTTAACACCAGTGGTGATGAACTGATTTCTGGTGTGTGTCATGTCATGCAGAGCTAAGGGAGCTAACTGGGAAGTAGCATGGTCCCGTTTTTAAATAATGTGGAATCAGATCGGTGCATAGACACGTACTCGCCTATACCTGCATTTTGTGGTAGTGTCAGTGGCATTTCCTATACTGGTATCAGAATCAGAACAACTCTACTCAATTGTTCATACCCTCCTGATAGTAGATGAGTTCAAACATGCACAATAACTGGTAAAAATCTAAAATATTCTGTTAACTGTAGGCTTTTGATAAAATTTTACATCTGCCAGGTTTAGGTCTGATGGACTCCTGAAAGATCCTCTTATCCAACACAGATTGAAAGACAGCACTGTTGCTCTGCTTTAATCTGTTTTGAGAAAGACTTGGTTAAAAATTAGTCTCTTTCAGGTTGTAAGGCACAGCAATTTGAAAGGTAGAGATCATTTAAACGAACTGGGAAAGACCTGTTTTTGGATGATGACAAATGTACTCTCATAACTTATAGCTTATTGCTGAGAAAAAAAAAAAACCCTTCACATCAGAGGAAGATCATTCCTGGATTGTTTTCGGGAAAAGAATTGATGTCACTGCTCCCCACATGACATGCAAAGAAAAAGTACAATGACAAATACATTGCTGACTAATAAAGCATCAATTAGCTTAATTAGTGGAATAATTTTCATTACTAATTATTTTTATGTGTCAGAGTGCCTGTATTTTTTTACATGGTGTTTGACCTTCACTTGACTGAGGATTTCATAGACGTTCTGTTAAAAAGCTTTAAAGCCACACTGCCTCATATGTCCAGATTTAGCCCTCTGCACCTCAGTATAGGAATCCTTTCAGTTTTTAGTGTTATAAAAAGGATTAACTTCATTACCTTGACTGTTCATGGCCACACAGTTTGCTGAATATTGCTTTACTCAGAATGGCTCCATTTGGCACTTTTAGTGAGGTTCATGGCTGTCAGATTTTTAAACTGCAGTATTTCTTGGCTCGCGGCCAGCATTTTTCTCTCACGTTAATGCACAAAATGGTCGGCAAAGTTCTGTTTTTGAGGCCAATGAAATGATGTTTCAGTACAATAATAAAATGATTGGTTAATGTATTTAGAGAGAGAACACAAGGTGCATGATGGTGTAGCAGCTCCAATTGCAATAATTGAATTGAAACTTCCAGGAACAAAAAGCTGTTATTGGAAGTTATTGACCTCTTCAAGATGAGATCAATGAAATGATACAATCTCATTCTTACCATTTCCATTAAACCTGAGCTGTAAGCGATTGTTCAGGATTGTAATTTTAACAGCTCTTGTTCTATTGAACAGTGAGTGACTGCCAATCTCTCGTCCTTTGTCTGACTTTTGTGTCTTTATTCATATTCCTCAGTATTCCTTTAAAAATTTGCACCTTTTCCGCTAATTTTATTACCCTCAGTCGTCCTTACAGGGTTCATTTCCCGTTAACAAGCTTGTCTGACATTGCGCTGACGGTCACAAGTCAAACAGATCGATACAAAACTCCTTTTGCACAGGGCTTTAGGGTAACAGATAAAATATTTCATGTGATTATATTTGTAATGGTTTATCTTCGGCATCTAGGACTTCAACTGTTCCTAAATCACTGGAGAGCAGACTGAGAGGTTAATAATACTTATTACTAGTAATAGTTACCTTATTAGGCTGTAAACAAGCAAATATAATGATTGAGCGAAATTGTTGATGAAGATTCTCAGGTCATGGTTATTCTAAACCCTAGAATGGAAGGAAATTGTCTCATAAATATTTCAGATAACAATGTTTTCAAGACGTGAGTTATTGGACCGGATGCTGAGAAAAGAAAAGACGTGAATGTGAACATTGACAGCATGAAACTCATGTTTGGTTAAATTTTGAGAATCTTAGATGTGCAAAAACTTGCAATTGCAAATCCATCAAACCAGCTCCCACAGGTTTATCGAAAGACAAACTCTGTCTGAGTGGAAATCATTTTCTGGGTGTGCTGTAACTCTCCAAACTCAGTCTTGTCACACAAATTGCTCTTGCAAAGCGGGATGATGAAATTTCATCAGGGTTTCTCTGTCCCGCTGCATTCTGCCATGGAATCAGAATAACTTCAGGGCCAGCTTGAGACCCCAACTGCACTCGGTTACCCCTACCAGAGTTTCCATACTGATTCTAATGAATCAAGTTGTGCTGTGGATGGAAGTCATCAGAGGCCAGCTGCTCTGTTGATAAGGCAGCATCAGAGAGCAGACATTGCAGCAGCCATGCGCACGAGGAACACGCATGATCAATCATTTAACAGATGTATAGCCGCTGTGTTTGTGTGTCTGATTTGCTTTCACTGATCAAGGCGGCTTTTTTTCAGTGATGTGGGGTTTTCATTTCATTAGCTGGTTATGCGAAATGGAGCCGGTTAGAGGGCAGAACATGACTTCACGCTGCCACTGAGGGAGAGAAAATCCAAGAAGGAGAATGTGCTTGAAGAAGGCAAGGTAGGAAAATCTATACAGCAGGAGAGAGGAAGAAGTAAAGGAAGTAGAATGTGTGATTTAGAATGGATGTTTCTGCTGTTGAGGATTTGACTGAAATCACTTTTCAATGAATGCTTCTTTGGCATGATAGAAGACAGAGAGAGGGCAGAGTCGTGTCCACCTGGTGAAACCTCGATGTTCAGGATACCGTAGCAGGTAGGTATTGTATAATCCATTTTTAGGCTATTTGTATGTGATTGAACTGAAAATATAAATTCTTCTCTTTTTTGCCTGATTTTATATTCCCTAGTGTTAAAAAGCTTTGACCCTGCTTTCTAGACAACATTGTTGACCACAGTATACAACTGGCAGGTCGCACGCTGTACATTTTGCAGTATTAAGTAGTCTAAAACTCAACCCATTTTGAATTGTCTAAAAAAAAGGATAAAAAATAGCATCGCTTTTGAAAAATGGAAGAAGAACACTGTCAGCTTCAAGTTCCTATCATGTCCAAATCAATGTGGGAGCATTTTTATTGCATAATATTTCTCCATATCTCACCCATATGCTAGTGTCAGGCCAAAAAGTTGTTAAAAAAAAGAAGTATTTTTTAAGGTATTCTTAATGGTATTTTTGGTATTGGTATTCTTAATGGAGTTTCTAACTTCTTGGAAAAATTATACAAAAAAAGTGATTGCTCATCCTGCACCTGGGGGTGTATGCTTTGGTTATTCCTCTGCTGTCTTCCAGCTGCTCTGCCTGTCCAGACAGATAGCTGTACATGTTGCTGAAGTCACTAAAAACTGTAGCTAACCAGCAACCTCCCAACAAACAGCTCTGAACCAGGGCTGTACGCAGCCTTCGTGAATGATTTGGGTTGGTGGCAGTTCCGCTGTTTGTTGTCGTTGACATGAATAATTTGCGTCAACGTGTCGTCCCAAACAGGAAGTGGTAGTACCCGTGGAGGCTGAGAATGGCCCCTCTCACACAGAGACGCTGCATTAACGCCGCAGCGGCGGTTTGTCACTTCTCCGCCGTTGGTCATTCACACAGAGCTGGAGTAAAGATGAACTGCCGTGTAATTCACACAGAAATCTGTGCTGCGGCTCCTAAAGAGACGTGATGGTACACGTCATGATGATGACGTCGGTGTGTTTCCCAGGTATCTTGGTTTGTTTTTACAGGAAACACAGAACTAAGCTGAAGCTAATATTACTTTGATAGTTGTTTCATGGGAACTTTGATAACTAAATTGGATGACTTCAATTTTAGAAATTAAATTTGAACTTTAACAGATTTATCCTTTCCTCTTTAAAGTGTGCTTCTAATTAGGGAAGTAAATTTTTCATTCTATGGCCTAGAAGATTCAGATTCAGCAATTCAGTGTGTTAAGTTGGAGTGATTCCCTTATTTCATCATCTCCTTTATAATCTAACGTTAACACTTACATGAGTCATAGTGATGATTTACAACCATTTGCTCCACTGAAGCCAAGCACAGGGTTCACCGTGCTGCTTCTGTTGGTCAACAGCCACATGTTGAAAATGCAGGCGAGTTCTCAGGCATGTTTGTATTCTGTACTTTGTATCACAGCATCATTAGACCAGATAAAATACTGTAATTATCCAGTCAAGCTCTGGCTGGAAAATGAAGAGTCCTGAACCTTTGCACCTTTTAGAGCTTAAAAGCTTTTTCACACTAATGCAGAATTAAGCCATGGAGAGGTTAACACGGATTGTGTGCACTCTATCATGTTCTTCTAAATTGGTGTTACTTCACTTAAGACCTCACTTCAGTGTCAAAAACTCTCTCCAAGTCTGCATCGAACAAAACTAACAACATATTATTCATTTTTTGGCACACACTTTGGTGTTGTGTTTACCGTCAGACAAGTCCCATGTGAACAGATGGAAAACTAAACAGCCAGCATCACAACATGTCACAGTATTACCATAAATCAACAGAGATCAATAGACCTATGCTATGTGGTATTTATGCAGCATGAATAAAACAAGATGTTGAAAAGTTGTACTCGCACGGGACACCGAGCAAATACCAGCACATGGCAGGACATACTGTACACATAATAAGATGCCGTGGGAATGGGTCTAAAGTGTGCGTATGTGTGTGTGCGAGTGGCTGGAGGTCTGTTGTGGGTACAGCTCTGTAGGTAGACTTGTTTTTATAATGCTTAGGATGTGTGTGATGTCAACATTTCCAGTCACTCTTTCTTCTCCGTTGAACTCTTAGATAGATTTAGTATAGCTGGCCAGTTGGTTAGACTGTGTATGTCTATGCGCGTATACTGGAAGTGTATGTTGGTTTCAGGAAGGAGATTTTATGGAGGGGAAACGGGTGAACAATGCCTCTGGCCTCAGTGTAGCACAGCGTGGTCAGTGAGCCAGTGAGCTGCTTGCACTGCAAAAAATGATACACTCAGCAGGAGAAATTCTTGTGTCCAGGCCACAAGGCTGCAATGTCTATTACAGCTTCACAATGTGAATGTCTTTTGTATCAGGTCTTTTTAATTAAAGATTCATTACAAAAATAAAACATTCTTGCGTTGCCGTGATTAAAGGTTTGAGGTTAGAGCTGGGGAAAGAACATGGCTTGAGTTAAAATAATGACTTTTTTAATGTAAGGGGTGCAGCTGCTACTAAATATCATTCTCATAATCGATTGGTCTAATTATATTCATGATTAATCGTTAAGTCTATAAATTGTTAATATGCTCATCACAATTTCCCAGATCCCAATGTTCCGTCTTCAGATTTCGTCCTTTGTCTAAACATTCCAAAAGCCAAAAACTGTGGATCCATAAATGACAAAGGAAAGCAGAAAATCCTTAAATCTAAGAGGCTAAAACTCCATAATAAAAAAATGTTTCTATATCCTGATAGACTAGGTAGTCCTTACAGTGCAAGCGAGGGACCTCATTCTCGTGGTTACAATACTAATCACTAATCAACCCAAAGGCCAATAGTTGAAATAGCTTAAACTGGACCACAGTTTTGGACAGACAAACTGGTTTCATCATCCTGAGGCTGGAAAGAATGGGTGGCAAACATGCACATTTCTTATGAATCTAAATTGTATCAGCCGATATTTGCCAACATTTAAACTGTTTCCTGAAGAGGCTAGAATACGCTTGAATGCATTGCTTTTCACATTTTCACATCACTTTTAAGTGGCATTTCATTTCGTTTGTTCATTTCACTCATTTTGGATTGCTCTGGACAGTCATAGCTACATACAGCTGCCCCCTATTCAGAAAACCCACCATCAATGTTGTTACAAATGCATTTTGGGATGTAGTGTTGAAGTCAATGTTTTAATAGCATCTGGAAGTCCCTGAGATATAGCAGATTTCTCAATTCAATGTACTGTACGTTCCATTAACAAGTGCAGAGAATCTGATAGAGGGTAAAATTGGAGGATTAGATACCTGCGAAAATGGGTTTTCTTTTGCAGTGTTTAAATCCCCCTCGTTCCAATTTAAGAAAGGTGCACAACAAGTAATCGACTTTGGAAGGAAGAAAAACAGGAAGGAGGAAGTGAATGAAGAGCTCCGAGACAAAACACATCTTAGATACTGACGGAGATAGCAAAGCCAAAAACAGGGCAAATATCATTGTAGTCTCTTGGAACAATTAAGTAACATTGGTATCTTGAATGTGGTGAAAGGTGAATGTTTTATTACTTCTGTTCTTCAGGCTTTCTCCAGAGATGTTTTCTCTTCTTTAAGTTATCTAAAACATCACTTGAAACTTCCCAAAGTGCAGTGCTGTCATAGGAATGAGCTGCTGGAATGCTGTTAGTGACCACAGTCTGATCCTCTGTACTCTTTGGAGCTGGTCTAATTTGCCATCTCACTAGAGACTCAGGATAATTAGTCCCAATGAGGAGATTACCTTCCGGCCACTGCACATTTCAGATCAGCCAGACAAAATGGCCACCCTCCATGACCCCAGATGCCACAGATCTGTGAGTGAACTCTTGACTGGCTGGCGAGAAAACATGGAGGCTGGTTGGTTGACACATTTTGTTTGATACTTGTAATTGCACACACTGAGCTGAAATTTGCATTATCGATGAGCAAACCAGTCTTGGGGTTTGCATGTAGTCATACATCAGCCAACTTTCTTTCATCACAAAGTTGAATTGGTGTTGCATTACTGTCTAATCACTTTCATGTTGTGACTTCCTTTTAGAGCTCTACGCAATTTGCAACACCCTAATTGTCTTGTAGATAACGTATCTTGATGTCGGGGGCCCAAACTGACATGAAAGCCTAATTGTTAAATGTTAAACTAACTAATTGTATGGAGGACTGATTATCCGGCCTGCTGCATTATTGGTTAAATGTCACTGGCAATGTGGAGAGCTGACTTTCAGTTTGTTGTTAGAGTTGCTGGGCTGTGAGAAGTGGAAAGTGCTGACTGAATGATATCTGCGGATATCAGAATTACTCTGTGCAATTTAATCCAACAGAGAAAGCCATAATTCTCGTTTTGCTTGGATACGCTAATGTACATTTCCAAAGTGGAAATTAGCAGCTAATGAGACATTGTCTACAAACAGCTGGCATTGCAGGGTTATTCACATATTCAGAATGTTTGCATACATTTATGATAAAACACTGCTTATTATGCTTTGAAAGATGAATAATGGCCGAGGGTTCAGTTTAATGCTGACAGCACTTTCTCCTCAGGTAGTGGGTTCACAACATGGGTAAAAATTGTGCGACATGAGAAAATTGACTAATTTGGAATTCTAATTAAAGCTTTTCCTACTTATAATAAGCATATTTAGTATTCCAAGCTTTTAATTTCTTTGAAGATGAAGAAAAAAACTGATGCTTATTATAAACAAGATTAGGATTTGAGTATTAGATGCTCCAATATAAATATGGACATCAGGAATATATATAATTTTTATAAAGGGGCTAAGCCTTATTCAAATGCTGGCTTGGTCCAAGCCACCAACTCAAAGTAGGAACGTGACTCAATAATAAATTATCTTTCTTCAAAATGCCTTGTTCTACCTTTAGTACAATTCCAATTGTGGGAGAGAATCATTTTCACCAATTTTACCAAAACTATGATCGGAGAGATTTAAATGTTTCAGACTTTCAGACAGAAATTTCTTATCCTGGACTAGTATTGACACCACTATATAAAATGGTATTCATGAGATGGAGCCAGTGAATACACTGAATTATATACCTAAATTGATGGGGACAAACATTCATTTCAGTCCATCTGCCTCATTCGACATTTGTCCTTGTTATGTCTTTCTTTAATCTCATACCAATGCAACAGTCAAGCTGTGACTCCTGATGTGGACTTAAATTACCATTGCTCAGACAGGTTTACAGTCAAACAATCATTTTAGCACCAGATGAATGGACAGATGATTGATCCCTGCACATTATAAGATCATAAATACAAATGACTGTAAAAAAAAAAACTCCAGCTGTGACTGGGCAGTCATGAAATTTAACAACATTTTTACACGATGAGCCTACATATGTCCTCAGGTCAGTAATGGAACATAAATGGCAACACAGAGCAGATAAGATGTCTGTTTTTTCAAGTGCCATCAAACACCCATATAAAAATTTACTGTTTGTTTTACTAGAATACAGAAGTGAGGAAATGTACTATTTATAATAAGACTCCAAAGGATGATAACAAACAAGGGGAGGGTGTTACTAAAATCACACGAAACGAAAAGCCGTAACATCTCGCAGTTGGTGTTTTTAGTTACATTAGTCACATTTAATTGCTTGACTTGCACCACGCTGTCACTGGTAATTTGGCGGGGTGCGTATTTATTAGGAGCTCCTGGTGGTTGCAGTTTTGAAGTTTGATAGCACATCCTCAGAGCTTAACATTGTAACCAGTGCTTAAAATATTTATAAGCCCCAGTATCAGAGAGCTTTGAAGTGTGCCAGCACCTGTGGCAGAATTTCTGATGAAGAAAGAGGCTGCTGTTAAAAACATGCCGCATGCACTGTTCCCGTTTGAAACCTAACAATGGCTTTTATATTCCCTGAATCTTCCTGAAAAATGTTGGGGGGGGGGCCTGATATCCCTGGTTGATGTCTCCACACTCTCGAGGGACAAGTTCGATAACTTGGCAAAGCGTTCCTGTGGCCTGAGATCCAGAGAACAATCTGTGAATGTTCAACTTTCTCAGTGTGTGTCAACTTAAATGCAATTTCCCTATTATCAGCCTGCCGTTTTGTCCACCTCTACAACTCTTCAGTCCTCTGAGATTTCTCACTTCGGAACATATTCCCCCTCCTACTTAACAGGAAAAGGGTCTGAGTCAGTCTCCAGAAACAATGGTGTGATCCTGACACACCCGCAGAACCACTGTAGCAATTTTTAGCTCATTGCAATAACCTTCAGTAGGCATCCTGCCCTTTTGTGTATGCATGGTTGGCTAATGTGTGTGTTGTCCTTGCCACTCTCCACAGTAGTGAATTGTAGTATTTATTAATGTATAATGACTTCGAGGGATTGTGCTCATGGTGAAGGCCTTTTTGTAGCACGCTATACTTCCTTTTGGCCCATGCTATTAAACATTGATCGTTGGCTAATAAGAGGGGATGGATGCGGTCCGTTGGTTCCCTCTCCACCATCCCACGAAGATGATAAATTGCCATATGCAATGTGTTGGGATAGCTTGGTTTATTCACATAATTACTGACCACAGCTCACCTGCATCCTTTTGCCAGTTAATGGCAGGTAAAGACTGAGGATATGAATTAGGATCAACTCCAGTTTTCAGTCAGGGTCGTGCAGTGTAGCTGGGGAAATGTCAACCAGTGTAGTTGAAGTGGGTGTTTAATTCGCTTCATTTCCAAACAGTGGCTCTGCGGCCTTATGTGCTGTGCTTTGCTGATAAACAGCACAAAATAAATCCAGGATTTTCATCACACGGACTTGATTGATGAAGTCGAGTGTGATACACGAGGAGGTAGCAACACACTCAGCAGGTTCAAGGTGCTCACTGCATCAATTATAAGTGGGACAGGGTTGATTTCATACAATATTTAGGTTGACACAGACTGAGCTTTGATTCAGATTTCTCTTTTTATTTTTCTACTTGAAAGAAACCTCAAGTTGAAATAAAAATGTCTCCTGTTGTCAGAATTTGAATTAATTTTGAATGTAAGTAGGTAGTTAGATGGCTGTAAAATAATCTTAGAAGCTGGTACAAATGAATGGCTGTCACTGTTTTCACAGCATTTGGTAAGACATAAAATGACAATGCTCTTAATGTTGCTGAAGATCGGCCTGAATTGAGCTAATGTTTGAGTGTACTGCTATACTGATTGGAACTTCTGTCTCACATTTAAAATGCTAAGCGAGCACTTAAGAGGTTTTGCATTGTATGGATTTTTCCATATTATAAAAAATAATGACATTATACCGGGAACAGACCTAAATGCTTCAAAGTGCCTCTCCTTGCCAAGGTAATCAGTATCCAAAACTGTGGTCCAGTGATTGGTTTAGAAAAAAAGATATTTCAAGTTTTTATATTATAATTTCCTTTGCTGAGAGGAAAGAGACATCACATCAGTTGCACTCAGAAAAAGATCCTCTATGGCATTTTGTTAGTCTCTAAACCAGTGCACGTGATATGTGTACACAGAACAGTGTCCACAAGCAGAAAAAAAACATCTTTGTTCAGCACAACACTCACTCCTAGGTCATGGTCGAGTCCACTGCTCTTCTAGCAAGACCCCTCCTTCACCGCTTCTGATAGCTTGCATCTATCGTTTATGTATGAGGAAGGCCTCAACGGCTTTGAGGACCTGATACTCCATGCTCAAAACATCCATCAAGGTTTTTGATGGGGGAAGGTGAGAAAAGCGATGAAGTTCAAGAAAAACAAAAAACAAAATAACAGAGGTTTTCGTGGCCCTGGTACTAACCTGGACAATAAGAGGGAGGGTGGGAGAGAGATCAGCTGTTGCAACTGCATTGTCTCTGGTCTAGTCCAAAGAGGAGCGTTAGCAGACTGGAAGGAGGCAGAAGAGGGAAAACTACCATATCAGAAACATAAGTAAACTGGGGCTGCAGCTATCGAATCAGAGTTATTTGGTGTAGGCTATCACTCTCTTGCAGTTAAACACAAATTAGTTTCCACATCTTAACATGATATCTCGTCATACCGACATCGGGCTACAGCCTCTGCAAATACCATACGTTCTAACAAGCAATGGCAGGCTACATTAAATTAGCTAACATCAGTGTTTACGTTACCTTGTGTAAGCGACGCTTGGTGAGCTGGTGCTAACAGCTGGATGCTTTCAGTTCAGATGTTAAATCATTGTTGATGTGCTGTTGTGGTTCTGCTTTGCAGTAGTCTTTTTTTTTCCTTTATTTTTTTTTGGCCTTTTTAATGGCTTTATTGATAGGATAGAGTAGGTGAAGAGGTGACAGGAAACAGGATGAGAGAGAGAGGGAGTGGCACTCAGCAAAGGGCCCCAGGCCGGGAGTCGAACCTGGGTCCGCTGCAGCGAGGACACAGCCTCTGCACATGGGACGCCTGCTCCACCAACTGAGCTAAACGGCGTCCCGTGATCTTCCTTTTTAAGTCTGAGATGATCCGAAACTTTGGACATTCTCTGTCTTTTATGTACGGTTTCTTGGCTCTCCGTCATGGCGCCAACTCAATTCTAAACGTAGTGGTGTGTGTCCGCAACAACAGTCCGTGTGGAAAAATGATCCCTGAGCTAAGCAGGCCACATAACGCGGGTTAAACAAAGCCTCGAGGCAGAGATTTTGTTTCAAGAGCTTTGAGCTTTTGAGGATGGAGATGGAATAGACAGTGGCTAATGTCTCCCCTCATGTCCTCAACTGATAATTACACTGATAGCAAAGTATATAAGTAAATAATGTGGAAAGTATTGCATATATTCACAGACAATTCCGACTGAAGCATTGAAGCCCAAAAATGGATTTTGGGACAGCTGTATAATAGCCACGAGCCCCATGGGTTTGATTCTAATGCACAAACTACACACTTCTATTGTGCACATAATAGCAGACTTCAAAGAGTTTTCATCAGAATGATCAAAATAATTACAAACCCTTGTAATGAATGGATTATGAAGTTAATATCAGACCAGGGCAGAAAGTGGTAATCCAAAGAACACAGGAATAATTACTGCTCTGAATGCTCCAGAACAGTCTGAGTGCCTGCAAATGAGCAGCTCTAATGCTCATTGCAAGTGTGATTTGGCTTTTCTGCACTTGAATGGGTGAGTCATCTTTGCTTCAGTACATTGAGGCATTATTAAAGTTGGGGCTTTTTGTTGTATTACATCCACGTTTTCAATCACAAATTGCTTTGGATGCTTTATTGTTCACGTCCCTCAGGTGCCATTGCAGAAAACTTTTAAATCTCCAGCTCTGCTCAGTTCACTTAACAGGGGAGACCCATATTCAATCAGTTCATCATATTCTTTTATTCTCCTTTACAAATGAGACCTGCCACAACAGCAACAGTCAAGCCAGACCCACATACCAATGAGTTGTCAGAGTGAAACCTTGGCATAATTAAAACCTTAGAATATATCACAAACTACATTAAATATGCATATAGTTATACAGCCACATCCACATGAGTGTGTCTTAGAACAGCTGAACAAGGGGAGAATGAAGGTGTTTTCAGAAGAATGATTTGTCACTGTTGTGTTCCCTCTTTTCAAACCAACGAGGGAAGTATTATTGATTAAGTCTGTTCCCCAGGGAAGGAAGTGTGTGTGTTTTCTTCTTCTTTTTCACTGGTCTAGTAAGGCCTGCTAATAAAGTTTACCAGCCAAGGACTTATTTTTTCCAGTTTGGGTGAAAGAAAACCATTTATATATGGTGTTTTTGCAAATCTAGACAGTCTGCAGAAATAACATGCATATCATTCTGAGCACAGGGCAAAACATTCACCTCAAGAAGTTAGCCCTATGCCTGGAAGAAAAAAATTTCTTAACTAAGAATTGTATTATTTCATTTCCCAACAACCACGTGACTTTGTCATGGTGGATTTTTGCAGGTTATGTCTAGATAAGTTCAAGTAAGATTTCAAGACTTAAAAGAAGAAAGGTCACCTTTGTGGGAGTCAACAACAAAAGATAGAAATTCAGTATGTTTTAAAGTTTGCTTTCTCCAGTAAACCCTCTTCCCAAACAAATCAATGCAGAATCTCTGAAATAGAAAATAAATCTATCCTCTGTGACACTGTTGGAGTTGCCTCCAGCTCAACATATTCATGCTCTCAGGATGAAGATGAAGCATCTGGACGTGCAGCTGCAAGTTAACAGTAAGGTAGTTATGTGGTCTTTATAGTGTTTTTCTCCCTTCGGAAGCATTAGGGATATTGGCAAGCCGACGCATGTGCAATTTGTGCCGATGCAAATGTGACAATTTTATTAGATTTTTCGTTCTCACCCTCAGTACAAACGCTCACATTCATAATGTGCCCCCTCAAATGAATGACATTGTTAGATTTTGTAGGTCAATCAGAGATGCATTTTCATTATTTCAATTTTCTTTTGGGTTTTAATGTACCCATTTTTAATCTAGCGATGATGCTGATTTGATTCCATGTGTCTGGCGGAGCCTGACTTCACTCGTTTCAGTTCTGTGTTTTCTCAACATGAGGCTAAATGACATCCAATTCTAGGAATGGCACTCAGCATCCCACCTGGATTGTCTCTCTCCCCCGGGCAAGTTTCATGGGGAGCTGATCAACTGCGGGATGCTAGCATCCTGTTGAATACTTGAACACTTGATTAAGATGAATCTCTCTAACCTCCCTTGTTCTGTTGACAATGACAGAGGCTGCATGTCTAAGCCTCAAGGCTGGGAGTATAACATGTACCCTGGATGAAGGCTTTTACATTTTTGAGTCAGACTGGAAAAAGGCCAACTCCATTGTAAGTCCTTTGTAAGATATAATAATTACTTGGCAGCTATATACCTCAGTCTACCTCCAATTCCACCTCATGAAAACAATTTTTATTGTTCTCCTTTTCCTTGATTCTCTGTTGCATTTGTTTCTCCTCTTCGTTTTCATTATTTTGTACGTGAAGATACTACAAGTATGGTTATGAGGCAGGAGGAGAAATGAGAAATTTGTCTTAATCTATGCCAGGAGAAACACGTCATTTGCACTCTATTCTACTCCCTGAGTACCTGATACAGCTCTTGATCATGCTAATTAAAGTAGATACTGATGCTGAAACCATTAGGAGGTTTTGAAACCTGTTTTTTTGTTTTACTCAATTTTCTTTTGTCGCTTCTGTTTATCACACCACAGGTAATAGAGGGAAGACGTGGATCTATTTACATTGCTAATTATATTAGAATAAAAATGTATCTATGCCTATATGCTCAGGCCATGTGCAGAAAGAAACTGGTAGTACATTGAGCCTCAAGTTAGAGGTGATTAGCAGAAACCTGCAGCTCAGAGCAGTAGTTTGATACTGAGAGCTTCCTGATTCAAATCTCTAGAAAACATACATCTCTGTGGGGAAAATGAGAGGAGCAGCACTCCTTTATCTCATGAAGTCCTGGTTGTTTCCCTCAACTGCTGTAACAATCCAGCAGTGGAAGACTGCGATTAACTGAGCAGCTCCCAGGTCTTGTCTGAGTGTGTAACAGAGTGTGTGACGCCATGTTTTGAGGCAAAGAGACCATTCAAACTAGCGAGAGCATTCCCCAGTCAGTACAAGTGAGCATTTTATCTGTCTGTTCTTGAAGTACGCTTGAATGTTATCAAGCCCCCTCATACAACCTGAAAAACAAGCTCTCTGTTTGAGTGCGTGTATGCAGCTGTGCTCATTACATACTGTAGGACTGTAGATGCATGGGGTGTGTCAACCTGTTGTTAGGCAAGCAGCCAACATTATGTTTAGCTAGAAAGGAAAACACAGTTCCTGTCTTTGTCGTTTATCTTTGCTCAGTCCAACTTCCTCTGCATCACGATACGATTAACTGAAAGTACTAATACAAAAGATGGAATAGGAAGTAAGCAGACCTGGTATGAAATTGGTGCTGTATCCTGATCAGTCGAAAATAGGACACCTGACCCCTGACAGAGGTTTTTTTTGGGGGGGTAGGGTTGGACAAACACTAAATTATATTTCACAAAACATTTTCCCTGATAGACATGAAACGTGATCTAAATTTGAAATGTATATACTCATGATTATACTAATACAGTAAAAATCAAAACCGTAGTAAAGCAAATGCACACAATAAGATTACCACCAGTTTTCATACTACAGTATACCTGAAAAACAGTATACTGCTGTAACCCAGACTCAAATGAGAATAGACAGCTGGTCCATCTGAAAGGCCAGTCCACCTTAAGCAAGCGTGGGCTGAGGTTGTTGCTCACTCGGTGGCTAACCCTGGTCACTATCATCAGCAGGTGCCAGGCAAAACATAGAAACATAGCTTGAGTTCTGAGGAGTGTTAGCATTTATTCATGACACATAGCCGAAACTGGACACATTGCACTGCTATGTTCACAGCTGTAATGTTGGCCTACTGCTTAATTCATTCTCACCGTCTCATGTGCTCTCTTGCTCTCTCTCCACTGCACACTTTGCACAGTTATTCCTTGAAGGTCCAGTTTGTAAGATAGCAGATTTTTGAGTCTCATCAACTTGTCAAACATTGACGCTTTGGTCTGCAGGCTGGCCTCATCTACCAACCCAGACCTTCCTTGGTTGACAACCTGGGGAATCTAAAAGTGTCAGTATCTGACAGATTGGGAATTGGACTAACCAATATATAAAAAATTGGACCTTTTAAAGGAGGTTTGCTCATAGTTTTAAAAGACATGTTTAAAAAAAACAATATTCTCTTGTGCTTTGGATCTACTCTTATGATGGCACTGATGGAAACCCTGCATTAGAAGATGGTTTCAGACTTGTGATAAAGTGCAATAGGGAATAAAGTTAAAGTTTTGGAGTTGGATTAGGCTTTTACAATTAACATAGTCCATTAAAATCACCTGGTTACGCCACAAATATGTTACTGCAGTGAAGCTTTGGACATTAGCCTTGCATGTCAACATATTTGTTAATTGTTTATTTTAAAAGTACAAAAAGTTCTGTGCCTGAATTATTAAACAGCAACTCTGCAGCACTCGGATGGCTTCTGTCAAACCTGGCAGACAGCTCCTCTCTTCCTGCAGGAGAGAAATGAATTCAGATTGAAAACCACTTGAACTCTTATTAACACCCATTTATGACTAACGAGTCCCCCTCTGTCACACCGTTTATAGCTCATTTGTTTTAAACTATACTTTGAACTGTTACCTAATTGCAGAGTTGTCCACTGCTAATGCAATTCTCCGCCCCCTGTCTCATTGCCAAAACTTTCAGTAGACCTGAATCCATCCATCAGAGCAAGCGTCATCAGGGCAAGCCAGACAGACGTAACAGAAATAATGTGCTCTTTTTAACTGGATGGCCATAATGTTCTTCATAGGCTGGGGTATTAGCTGAGTTCATACATCACCCACACTGCAGGCACTGAGAGCTAGTCTGGCACAGAAGCCCCTCTGGGACCATAGGGAGATACTCCGCATACCATAGGTAGCTAATGATCGAGATAACTGCAGCGAACTAATGAGAAAAGTAAGGTGAGTGAGTAGGGTTTCCTCAGGGGTGTTAATTAAGAGGTCAGGTTGGTTTAAAGTTTTTCTCATTGATACTTAAAATGTATAGAATGGTGTTTATACACAAGGGAAAAGACCTTACAGAGAGATGGTATGGGAAAGAGGTTTGGTGTGGAGTAAATGGGGTGAAATGTCAAAGACTAAAGAAAATAAAGAAAAGGGAAATGGAGGGATGTAAGTGGTCAGTATCAAACGAGGGACCCAAGACACAAGAAATGTTCCCATCTGCTTTGGAGACGGTCTCTGAAACAACATTTGTTGAGCTTCATTCTCAAGCCAAAGATATTTAGTATCTTGTGCAAGCAGTGTGTACTTTTTCTACATGGCTGGAGAAAAAGAGGAATTCGCTGTATAGAACAAATAAAGATGATAGCTGCTTCTGAAGTACAAAGCCATGATTATGACCCAATGACAAAGATAAAAAGAGCTCAGTGTCTACGGAGAATGTGTTTTCAAGCAGATAGTATTTTGTCTGAACGCACGACTGAGGAGTAAGGGCTAAGGACGCACAGTTTGAGAAAATTGTTTTCCACATGTTTTCACAGAGTTGCTGGACTGAATGTACTTTAGAGCAAAATGGACGTGAGCACTGTTTTAGCCTTCATCGCATTTTATACTTGTTACGTCAAAGATTGTATCTGCTCTCCTGATCATTTCTTTAAACTTGATAGCATTCCCTGAAAACTATCACCTAAATTGACATTAAGCGTTTGACTAGCAGTTTCCCGATTCAAAAAACATCTTACTTTAGATCACTGTTGCACTGAAAAGGTTGTTATTTTTCTGTCTAATACCTGCAGAAAACCCAGCAGCAGCAGAACAGTGATGAGTGTGCTGCTGAATTCTGCTGCCCAACAGCACCAATAACACACAGTAACACCTGCTGGGTGTTGGGTGACCTAATACCGTTAGTGGCACGGAGATATATTCGCCAAGAGAGAAGACTGAGCACTAGGGAAAAAAAAAAAAGAAAGAAAATCACAGTAAAAAGGGACAAAGATGTGTGGGAACAAAGATATAATCCTATCAAAGCCACACTTCTTCAGATGAGTAGGGAACCAAAAAAGACTTGAGACAGTGTTATCCTCTCTGAACTGTACAAAATGACACTCATCGTACCAATTGCAACCAGTGCGAACAGGCTGCGACAGAAGTTGGCTGCATTGCTTTGGAGTTTATTTTATTACACAAGCTTTGGTAGATAAAGCTATCTATTTACACTATGTGCAGGGTCAGGTTTTAGCACGCTCACGTCTGCTGTGTGCTGTATATAGACCAGCATGCCAGGCATTTCCTCATGTAATCCCAGTCATCTTCTAGGTATCACGTGTGATAAATCATTGGCTCCAAGGGGAGATTTGTGAAGACTGTGTGGGTCTGAGTTGTTTCCTTGCCACAATTAGTATGCATACATTCAGCATTCCCTTCGGGTAAAATTCAGCAGTGTTCCTACAGAAACAATAACGTAATGAGATTGCCAATTGAATGTAGGATACATGGAAAACTCATGCGCCTTGGACCATGTATCGTCACCTCTCCAATCTTAGCTTCAAGATTGGAAACATGGCACTTGGTGTACATTGTTTCTTACAAGCCCAACTGTTCCCTTTGGCTCTGGCTGCCAATAACACTGCCCTGGGAGACAGTGAAGCGTGAAGCTAGAGGGAAAACTTCTGTAGGTCATCTGGGGTAAACACACACAGGCAGGAGCTCACAACTACAAGAGAGGGAAAAAAAAGTACATCCATCACCGTTGGTTGTCAGGAGGAGGAGGAAGAGCTCCTGGGAGCAAACAAGACACACATGCACACATTTGCACGTTGTCACCTTTTCCAGTGACCGTGTTTCAATTTTTTTCAATTACTGAGCTCCACATCTGCTGATCATTTATCAGTCGAGCGTGAAACCCAGCCAGCTTGTCTCGGCTCAGCATCAACGCCATTCTTCACATCATGCAAATCAGGCCTGGATCAGAAGATTGGGAGAGGTCGCGCAATCTCAACATCGACGGTGGTGACAGTGATGATGATGATAATGAGGGCGATGGCTGCAAAAGTCCAGTATCGTGGTATGCATTACCATAGTTACAGTGCTAAGTTGCTTAAGGGTAACAGCTGGAGCTAGAGTAGGATAGGATTGGTGTGATTGAAGAGACAGAGAGAGAAAGAGAAGCTGAGCTGGAGAAGCTGAGCTGGAGGTGAAAACACGATAAAAGAATACATGCAGAAAAATACACCCACTCAGCAAAGTATTTGGATTTGGGGTGCAGTAAAAAAATCTGTTGAAATAAAGACAGTAATGTCCTGCTGGATCACTGGTGATCTCTTAAAAACTCGAGTAAGTGACCTCTTTGTCAGAGGCCTCTGTGGTCTACAGGGACTAAGATGAGGTTCATGCAAGTTATCCACTTATTCACACACAAAGTAATTTACCAGCACCACTTGCATGTATTTGATTGTATGAGCTGATGATGTTGAATTGTGTGCAGCCAAAGTAGATGCACAAACTGGTTTCACTGTAATGATTATTGCATCTGATATTCAGCATTTTTCAGATTATTGTACTGTTTTTTAAATTTTTTTTTTTGTTGTTGTTGTTTGTCTGTTTGCAGATTAAATACATTTATTTAAAAAGTGATTAAGACTCCTGTTGTTGACTAGTAATTGAAAATATTCTAGGCATTGAGAAAAAACATATTGGTTGGTTGAATTTATAAATCATAACATTCTGGAGACCAGAGTAACCACATTTATTTTTCGCAGGCGAAAGAACACCACCTTATCCCTGTAGAAGCTTAGCAGCAACCAAATGGAGTGAAGTAACTCATGCATGCATGTTTTGTGTGAACTTCCTGAACTTGTTCAGTTCTGAGTCTGCTGAGAAAGTTAGTCACATCCTGAGACCCATGCTCATTAAGTCATATTAGCAGCCCTGTCAAGTGGTGACCCACCAGAGATTTGGACCCTGCCACTGTTATGACTCCACCCTGGAGTTTCAGAAGCACTGGTTGGGATAAAGAGGAGCAGTCAGTAATGAAGTAGTAGTGTTTGTTTGTCAGGGTGGGAATTAATATAACTCAATTAAGACACAAATAAATTAAATTAAATTGACTTGACTGTTACTTACCCAGAGTTGGGTAAAGTGTGGTTTCATGTTGCTTTAAATTTCAAGGTAATGACAACTCAATGCCTGCCTTTCATTACATACAGCAGGCAGGTTTGGAAGCTTCCAAATTTTTACACGAATGCACTTATCTAGCAACCTCATTTGGGCTCAGTAGAAACTGAGAGGTCCATTAAAATCTTGAAGCATTTTAGGGCTTGAAGCAAACCATCACAATGGAAAAACCATCAGTGAAGCGTTGTCACACCAAATCAGTAGTCTGTTTTTCTTTTATTCTCATTGTTCATAGTCAATAGTACATGTACCTGTTCTGCAGTGGTATTTCAGCTGTTTTTCTTAAAAGTGTCTCTTTCCTGACAAACTAAGTCCAGCTAGCTACTCACTCCGACTATATTCAAGTGATGCTGGAGGTAAAGAAAAAGAATGATTATTGTTTTCAGTGCAGAGCTGGTAGTTCCGTAGCTGAAAGCGGAGCACCGGCCCATGAGTTTGGCAAAATGAAATCCAGCAAATGCTGTCAGCTTTGATAGCATTCTTCCCGGAGAGGCTGGGGCTTTGAAAGGCACTCCAATTACAGTGACTTCGCCTCGCAAAGCAAAGCCTGTATCACAGCGTAAGCCTGCCAGCCTGCCCTGTTTTATACTCCATATAAGTTGAGGCGAGCTGTCTGAGCATGGCACTACCTGTGTGAGTGCATGCATGAATGAAAATGTGTGTGTCAAGAGTGCAAGTGAGGCCCGCTAACTTCAGCGGTGTGTCAGAGTGTTTGCCGACAGACATGAAGGGCTGATGGTCTGTGAGTCTGATAACTGCCCTCTCATATCGGTGCACAGAAAGGATGGGTGAGAGGGGGGGGAGGTGGCAGGGGAGGACCAGACACAAAAATGCAAAAACATGGACATTTCTGTTTCTACATTTTTCCAAGAAAAAGACAACTACTTGAAATCTTAATGTTTGTCGAGGTCAAGAACACCTCAGCAACAATAGGTGGCTGTTTGAGACTGCTAGTCCGTGCATGAACACACACGCCAGGTTGTCTGACCTGTCTCACATGTAGAGGCTCTGATTAAGGAGCCCGTTAGTCTTGCATAACAATCAGTTAATGTTAGCTTGTCTGCCCTGGTTGGCATTACTTTTAGTTCATCATTCTGTTTCTCAGGATTCTTTTTTGATGTTTGGTCACGGAAGTTATTCATGGATTAACGTACTCGGGCTCGAAGTGCTTAACTAGCTCTTTTAAATCCCTTGCCCTCTGCCATGCTGACAGGCAGTGTGATGCACTGGTCTCCTCGGACCAGAGCATAGTGCTAGTACTGCTACTGAACCATAGACCAGCATTACACATTGAACTTACATTTGCCTTTGATGCCTTTCTGGATGAAATTTTTACAGTTCCCACTTTTCACTGCTGACTGCAGTGTGTCTGAATGCAAATTAATTAGTAAAATGACACCTGTAACTGGTCAACATTATTCTAGACAATTAACTTTGATACCTTTCTGCCTTTACAACTGGTAACTGTTTGACTCTTCTGGATCTTAAATTGATTAAGGTGACCACAGCTACTGTGCTCCGAAGTGATGAAACTTTACTTAAGTATTAAATCTACAGTGGGTGGCTCTATGTTACTCAAGACCATCTCTAATTGTTGAAACAACAGGCAGCAGCAGCACCAGTAAGTCGTGTTGGTGTATTGATCCTTCCTTCTCCTTCTCCTCGCTGCTCTCTATTCAGTTCGTCCCACTTCACACCCTGAAGTTGAAACAAATATCAGTAGCAGAGCAAGTTGTCAGTCAGCCTCAGCCTCGGCTTCTCTCTGCTCCTTTTTCTGCCGTCTGCTGAGCACGCACAAGTCTAGCTTGGCCTCACATCACAGTGTTCTCAATTACCATTGTAAGACTGTGGCAGCATTTACAGCTGCTCTGGGACAGAGCACAGGAACGGAGGTGCCAGTTTGATCAGTATCCTTAAACATTTATCTTTTGACCAACCAGTCACTACTCTTTGAGCTTATGTTGGATGTTTTCCAGACAAAGGGTAGTCTGACACTTGACTATACAAGCCAAGCCAGTGTTGTAGAAAAAGTGATGGAACAATAGTTTACTTAATTCCATGGAAAAAAGGTGGTGGTTGCCAGGCAGTCAGCTATTTTATTGGACAAACAGTATGCCTGGTCTGAGTTAACACTTCAAATCTAACTGTGTCCATCAGTTTGTTGACGTCATCAGATGTAAGGGAATTCATTTCACTGTTGAAATGGGAAACAAGGGGAGACGTTTTAAATCCTGGAACCCTTTGGAACAGCTGAAAATGAGATTACTCTTCCCTTTGTGGAGCAGCTGGATAATAATGTTGCAGCATTAAAGGAATTTTTAATTTGCACAAAAGCGCTTTGACACAACTCTCTTAATCATTGCCTTTTTTATCAGGAGAAGCATCGATGGGGAAATTTACCTTGCCCTTTGCTAATGTAGTTGGCTTAATGGAATGTTTGATTTTTGTGTGTGAGGTTAATTATTTAAGCAGATATGGTTACTGGGGAGATTCAGATGAAAGCATAAATGACTTATGTCAGAATCTGCTTTCAAGATCGAGAACTTTCCATTTGTACAAGTGATATGCAGGGATAAGCGCCTCCTCTCCGTTTATACTCGGCTTAACTTTCATTTCCCTGTTTGAATCCTATTGAGAGAGCCTTATCTAGAGCTGCCTTGTGCTATAATGGAGGGGATCACTGAGGATCACTATTGTTAATGCAATATTCTCTATCCCACATCTAATATTCTGTCTGTGGAGGATAAGCAAGGCTGACTAGAAGAGAAATAGCTGTTCCTTTTCTGTAGGCCTGTACAACTCTTTCTGTTCTCAGTCTCCCACCACTTGGAGTTCAGAACTTCTTGCTTTTCTTTTCTTCTTGCTTAGACATAAAAAGCACAATTCTGGATGCAGGTTTCACAGCTTCTTTTTCCCTTCCTGTTCCTGCCAATTACTGACCCCATATCATCTGACTGAAGTAGGAGAATTTCTCCACTCTTTCCTATGAGCATCACACCCCTAACTTATTCAGGAATCTCACTGCAGACTGCTGGTTCATATTCAGTTTTGTGCAAAAACAGCTCTTACCTTTCTTATTCTCCATTTCCAGCAGTCTCATAATTTTGTTTAGATCCCCCCTCTACCAAATCTATTTGAATTCACCAGCAAGTGCTGCAAGGGAAATCCAATTTTGGCCACCAACTTGGAGAGTGGGAGAACAAAGAGGGCCATTTGCATGGCGTGCAGGGAAACGGTATGTTGTGTGGCAGTTGGGGCCGAGAATCCCCTTCATTGCTTTACTGATTAGGATATTGAATAGGTGCCATAGTTGAATGTAAATGAAACGACAACAGAAATTGCTCTGAATAGAGAAATTGGCTAAACAAGCCAATACAAAGCAAGAAAGGACAAGATAATTAAATGGCACAAATTATGAGCTTGATTTTACATAAGTGAAAAGGTTCCCGTTATTTTTACAGACCTTTTATAAAGCTTTAATTGCAGTGAAAGCAGCTGCTCAAGAGGCAGTGGGGGTTGGAATCTAATTGGGGTGTGAGTGTAGGTCAGGTTTAAAAGCATTTTTAGAAGCGAACAAGAAATGTTGGCTTAACACTGAGATTCCCCCAGTTCATGGAAAGGGGGAAAATAAGCATTTTAAGTCAAATTTGTCGCTTATTCAAACTTTGCAGGAAAAGCCATCATCTTTACTAAAAGTAGAGCCACTCAATGAAGTCATAGGTCAGTGGAACTCATGGTCTTTGACATCTTTGACCAGGATGGAAAAAAACGCTTCCCGTCTGTCTGAATATATGGGTTTGGCATTCAGTTGACCACGAGAGCGGTGTGTTTGCAATCGATTTACAAGCCAGTTGGCTGTAGTAGAACATCCCACTCTGGATCTTTCACACAGTCTGCACTTCCAATAAAGTGCTAATAGGCTGGGATATACCATAGCTACAATCATGAAGCTAAGCCTGGCTCTCCAGCCACTTTGCACTTTATTTGACTTGAGCATGTAACCCTTCCAGCGATCCACTACTATTACGCAATGATTAGCAGTTGGTTCATCAGATATGCTGTAGGTGGTGCCAACTCCAGTTGGAAAGAAACATTATATTGTGGAAGAAGAGGGCGCAACAGGATGACGTAGTGCCAGTCAATCCTCAAACAACGCAAAACAGTAAGGAAAATGTGATGGGAATATGACATTTCTGTTTGTTTCATGTGTTTATGTTTGTCATAATTTACATCAGATCTGTGGGAAACTATGATGACCCTGTTATTGTGTTGCACTTTTTTTCCTCATCAGTGGAGCAGAAGCTTAAGTCAAAGTGGACATGCACGAACAATCATGTCAGTTGAATGTTCGCTATGCCAGAACTTCATTTTGGATAAGGTGTTTTCAAATTTGCCATTTCACCTCTATATTTAGCCAATGTCATGTTAAGAAAAGATGAATATGGACCCATAGGAACTTAGCTGCCATATCCCTTTTTAAACTAGTCACCTGCCAACCCCTGCATATAAAGTACATGACTTCCACTTTCCTCCATGCTCTGATGAAGGCCACTGGGCTGAAACGTGAGCATGTTGACATGACTAGATTGGTGAAACCGAGACTTGTCATCTGTCCTGAAGAAGTGTGTGTGTGTGTGTGTGTGTGTGTGTGTGTGTGTGTGTGTGTGTGTGTGTGTGTGTGTGTGTGTGTGTGTGTGTGTGTGTGTGTTATTTAGCAGTTGCAAATAAAATTGTATGTTTGGGAAGCAGTGGTAACACACCAGGTCAGGCTTATAACTGAGTATGTTCGCTGTCTTTGAACCATCTGCCCACTCAACTGGTTACTAGTTTGTTACACTACATGACATCGCTAACGTTTTCTAGCTAACATTAAGGCAGTGCTCTGAATAACTCAGTTTTTATGATTTTCTTCGAACAAACTGGCAACTACCAAGACTTCTGATGCTGGCAAAACACAGGTAACACGTGATACCAACAGCGTAATACTATAGGCTAACAAACTTTGTCAGAAGCTGGAACCAACTGTCAGAATTCTTACATGGACATCAACAAAATTATCATTTCGGACCCAACATCATTTTTAAAAATGTTTATTTCGTGACTGTAATAGTGTTTTTAAGGAAAATGAATTATTGTGTTGTGCACCTTTTTACAACCTCTGTAGATTGTAATGTAACTGTAATTGATGGACTGAAGTAAGTCTTGTCATCCCTAATGTTCTATATATATTATATATTTTTCAGTGTAAATTGAATATCTTGGTTGGACAAAACAAGAACATTGAAGGTGGCTGTGATGAATTATGAAAAAAACATTCAATGGATGAATCAATAATAATAATTCAGTTGCAGTCCTAATGTATAATTTAGTTTCATGTTTGATGTGTTTAAAGTTGAAGAATGCCTCTCTGCCCTGGAGCTCACTCTGCTCTCCTTTTCCCTGCTGGGAAACCAGCAGTACGGCTGATAAGATTGTCGAACACAGAGCCTCTGGCCATAGCTCACCACAGCTTCAGGATTCACACAGATCCTCCTTACTTGCTGTGTGGATGAAGGCAAGTACAGGCTGTTGGTGCTTCGTATAACAGCAACACCATGAGATAAGATAGCATAGTAGAACACAGGAACCCCTCTGCCTCTAGTGTCTTGAATATCTGTACAACAGAGGAGACATGGAGCTGGTACACTGTGTGTTTGTGTGGGTGTGTGTGTCCTGAAAGATCCCTCCTCTTATGTGTGTATTGTGTTTCCCTTCTTAGCAGTGACATTTGTCTATAAAAATCCTTGTTCTTCCTGGTAAGGTGTTGTGTGTATGTTCCTACTTGTATTTACATGCCTACAAGCACCCATGCCTGTGTGTACCAGAGTTGGTGTGTTTTGTTTTTTTTGCTACAGGGGTGTGTGTCTCTCTCTGATAAGTGAGCCTGTGGCAGTAGTGACAGTCCAAGACAATAAAAAGACCATTTCCTTGACTCTGCAGGGAGAAGGAATGCTGTGGTCATCAGTCTGATGCCCACATTACTGTATGCCTTTTAACAGGGGTCTCTATGGACAGAGCTCAAGCACTGACCCCTGTGGCCAGTTGCTGCCGTCTTTGTTAGCTGTGGATGATGGGAATGATAGAAAAAGCTTGTTTCCTCCAAGAAACGACAGTGCAAAGAGAAGGTTATTTGTCAAGAAACCAGAGTCTGAAAGTAGAGGTTCATGCTTCGGTGTCTAATTCTGGACTCTTATCCAAAGTGGCTAATGTACATTAGCCTGATTTGAATCACATTTCTAGTAAAAAATGGCGAGTTAAAACTCTAAACCGTGAAAAAAGCCAGAGTCAGCTACAGCACTGCTGGTGACTCATAACCAGTGATACCTCAAAGCTGTAACACAGTCTCATGGTGAGCGACAATGATAGGCAGTTTCATAACAGGCATTTTCACATTTTCAGGATTGCGGTTCAGAGGTAAATAATAGCCAGTTGCATCCAAACAACCGTAATGGCTGATAATGAGCAACTGGTCACTGCCAGGACAAACAATAGATGATTCTGCTCTATTTTCCACTACTCTCATTTCCTCAGCTCAGCACAAGAGAAGATAGACACCCAGTACCCACGCTTTTCTCCTGAATATACTAAAGAATATTCTGATCAGGCAGTTGTAAGCGAGAACATTTGCAAACCGACTACTGATATGTCATCATTAAATTGTGAGTAGTCGCTTGCTGTACCACATTGGTGTAGTGGGAACCTGAAGCAAACAAGCCAATATCAGTAAAAATGACTGAGCATCACATGGCAAAGCTTCACATCAAGTTGTTATAATTGTTTTCTCAAATGGGGTCAATAGCTTTGTATCCATTAACATTTTCTTGCGCATTTTGAAGTTATGCAAGACGAAGTTTGTGCAAACAGCAAACTTCGAGATCACATGTTTTGCCTTTTACAACAAGAGTTAATGCACTTAATAGAGGATGGAAACACCCATTCCAAATAATATCTGGCTGGTGCACATTGGATTCACCTGACTCATCATGTAACTGTGACTGAAGCTTCTGCTCCGCTGAAGAGATTGAAATTAGTGACATACAGGCTCATCATCGTTTCATGCATGTCTTACATGAATACAGAAAACAAACACAAATGTCAAATTTCCATAACATTTTCTAAATAGTTTCCATTATGCATATTTTGATGAATCAACTGCTCATAATCGCATAACATTAGTGGATGGAAACAAGTATTATGTTTTCTATTGACGATCATCCTTATAGATGCTAGCAGGATGAGGTTGGGATACGTATATGAAAATGCATCCTCCATGGTGACAAAACTCTGTCAGCCTGAAAAAAACACCGGGCACAGATTGTCACCATTATAAAATGTCTGAATATCCTCTAGAATGATCACAGACTCAGATGATGGACAAGCTCACATTTGCCTCCTGTCTGACGTAAAGTCTTGCGGGCACGGGTAGATAACAAAAAGTACTTGATGCTGACCATCAGTGCTAATTTTTGCCAAATGCTGACCCTCCTGGTGGAAGCATGATACAGTATGGGTTCATTTCAGCAGCAGTGACTTGCGAAGGTATTGCAGCAGTAACCAATGAAGCCAGGCGCACCTGAGGACACCTACCTCAGAGTGCAAGTGAACTTTTACATTGCTTTTTATTACATTTATTTGGCAGCAACTTTTGTTCAAAATGACCTACAGTAAATGCATTCATGCCACGTAGTAGAAAGATTTGGGGAATAACTAAAAGCGCATTGACTGGTGCACCGCAAGTGCTTGGAGATGTTCTTTTTTTCTTCTGGAAAATAACTCAAAATGAAGGAGTAATTTAGTCTGCCCAAACAGCATAATGATGACCCTTATGAGTCCACCAAGGACGTGTAAGTGTGCAGTTAACTTCACTTCCCCTGAAATGGTGTGTAATGACTAGAAGGTATCAGCTTGCAGACACTCACATTCCTACTTGCAGATTTGCTCAAGCTGTATGAAAATCCCTAAATCCAGATGTGCCAAGCCGATGCAGACTGGAGCTGAAAGCTGTTAACCTGTAAACATAATGCTACCTGACTCAGAAGATGACCTACTTTTTTAAAACAGGTACTCCATCGTCATTTTCAGTACTTTCAAAAATCCAGGCTGCGTCTCTACACGACACAGAAAAGTGTTCCACTGCCACTGAATGTTTTGAATAGAGAAATGTGGTTGTATAGTCATATTCGGGTTTAAAACCTTTATCTAAGGCCAGATGGATTATTACAGCGTATAATCTTCTTATTAAGATGCCATGAATCTGCCTCTTCAAACCTCACTGGCAGGTGCCACTGTTTCTAATCCCAGTCTTGATATCGTTGTGTATATTTAGCATTTGTTCGGAGAAAAAAAAAACGGAAGTGGACTCTTTCTGAGAAGCAACAGCTGTCTCCTAATCCAGTGCTAATTGCACTTGTAAAATGCAGCTTACTGCTGTTAATCATATTGAAGAGATATGGTACATGACACAATTTATGTGATCCCCTCTGAGTGATTTATTAACTCTGAACTCTGGTAATGACACTGTTCGCTGTCCTCTGTCGAACTCAGATTTCACCCTGAGGTGTATTTAATATGTACAAACGGGATGTCCGCCTTTAGTGCCTGTCAGATACGTTGTGGGCGACTTCATTAAACTGCCAATTAAAGTTGTAAGAGCTGATAATCCTTTGCCGTGTCTTCTGAAGGGCTCGATCATGACAGCCAGTAACTGCTCGGCCAACGCTGTAATTTGATTCCAGCCAAGACCACATTGTCAACACCAGAGGTTCCTCTCCGTAATTGGTTGTCTAGTGGTGCTTTTTCATCGCCTGTTTGTGAGGTGAGTAAATCAAAGCTGCAGCTGGAGCCTTGGCATCACAAAGACTGGGCGAGTGTTGTTTCGTATTTGCTTTGGGCATTGTTCTTTTGTGGTCTGGAGTTGTGAAAATGGTCCAGCTCTTGGCTGGCCTTTTGTTGAGGTTTCCATTGCGATGTGTGGTGCAGCGCTGTGATATGGAGGAATGTAAGCAACAGGAGATGTGAGCCCTGACAACTTGGCTCGACAACAGTGTCCAAACAGGATGTTGTGAATTTCTGAACCAGCAACCCTGGATGGACTCAGCCAGCCAGCTTCTAAAACATTTGTTTTCCTGGGGACTGTCCTCATCCGACAGACGAAAGCATTGGCCATTTGCTCAAACATGACTTATGAACGACCTGTGTTTATGCTGTCTTGACAGGCAGGGTTACATCCTGTCTCTGTAACAAGCCATTTAAAATAAACTGATGTAGATCAGAAAACACACTGTCTGAAACTTTTTAGTGACTGTCAATAGTAATGGTCTTTGAAGGCACTGACAAATGATTCTGAGCTTCAGGAGCCATAAATCCAACCCGTCCTCACCAGAAAAATGACCGTATAGGTCATCTGCGCTGGTCACTTCTAACCTTCTACCTGCTTCAGCCTCGAGGAGCTGTAGTCCTTATAACTTATAACTTGTATCACACTTTCTGTTAATGTAACTTGTAAACTGTGATTTGTTGCACTTTTCTGTACACACAACATCTATTGCATGTCTGGGGATCTGGGATCCCTCCTCTGTGGCTCTTCCTGAGGTTTCTTCCATTGTTTTTGTTTTTTGTTTTTTTCTACCCTGTTAAAAGGTTTTTTTTTCCATCAACATGTGAAGTTTTTCCTCACTCGAATCGAGGGTCTAAGGACAGGGGATGTTGTTCACTGTACAGACTGTGAAGCCCATTGAGGCAATGTGATTTTGGGCTATATAAATAAAATTGATTTGATTTGATTATGATAGTAGTAAAGGAGGTAGACAGGTGATGTTTTATAAAGCTCAACTAAGTCAGACTACGTAGACAGGATGGCTGTATGGATAGAATATACTCTGACCTTCACCCAGGTGAGCGCTGTTTGTATGCTGCATGAAACCAAAAGAAACCAGAATTAAGTACGTTATGTACTTAGTTGACGGTTATGCTCATAAAGTAACATAACTTAAGTTATGTAACATACTTCATGATATTTTAACCCAAAGCATAATCTTTTCCAAAGCCAAACCAAGTAGTTTTAGTACCTAAACTCTAACAAAAGCATTTCACAATGTTAACCACATGATGATGAAGGTCCTGTACACCGGTCACTGCTACACTCCAATGTTCATATAGATCATTGTTGTACTAACCAGAATTATTTCCATAGTGCTATGTCAGTGCTCGAAACTGGCTGCAACTGTTATCATTCTGATATAGGAGAAACAGAAATGCTCTGGCTTGTTTGTATTTCTTTAAACCAGTCTTAATCGTCTAGCGTCAGGAGGAAGCATTTCTGGCCCTCGTGGGTCGGCGAGCCCTGCTATTAAAATTGTTACTGTCTAGTTCTGTTCTGCCATGTATGCCACAATACCACCCTGCACAGTGTGCTGCTTTGAACACTTTTTCATGTATTGCTCTGTTGATCACTGAGGTTACAGTTTGGGATAAGTTGAGGTGAAATACCAACGATCCGTTGCCCACTTTTTATTTATCACTGCCCTTATACAAAATGAAGGTAGTAAAGTGGTATGAGGTTAAAGCTTTTGGCAGGAATGCATCAAATAATATAGTAATAGTCTTTTTAAGCCCTGTCTCAGTCTGCTTCCTGCTTGCTATTTCCATCTCCTATTGCTCCCTCCGTGATCTCCCTTTTTTTTCCCCTCATTCGTCTGCCTTTGTGATTTATTCAAACCACAGACAGTGTCCCGAGTCCGTCACAGTTTGAGTAATAAATGGGCTGGTGCTGGAATAAAAGACTTTTATTACTGGCATGGTGAAAGACCTTCTTGCCGTACTGCCGACATGAATTAAAAAAAACACTGAATGTCAGTGGAGAACAGCAGCCTTCCCACATTAAAGCCACTGTAGTCTATGAACACATGCGTGCACACACACACACACACACACACAGACAGAAGGCCATTTGACATGTGTCACTGAGGAATTCAGCGTATGACTGACAGGCAGCCTTTGACATGGTAATGAGTGTGTCTCATTGGACCAGGCACTCACTAATAGAGAATCTGTGCAGAAGAAAGGTTGGTTCAGATAAAGAGACAGTTTAAATCACTATCATCAGATCTAATTGCAGCCTATAGTCACACACATTTGGCTTGGTTTCTTGCTGGGAGTAGACCCTGCTGTCGCTCATTTGACCAAGAATGACCTAATTCATGTTATTATATCACTTTTAAAACAGCTCTCTGGTTTATATAGATCAGTGTTTTGTATTCAAAATTACAACCTGCCTCTTCAGCAGCAATAAAGCTTTTCTTTGATTTTTCTTTTTCATAGCTTTTTGAAGTTGTTTGGGTTGAGTATGATTTCTGATGCCAAACAGACTCTATACTTCTAAAACATTAACTGTCAAAGCCTTGGGACTACTCCATCTGAGGAGTACAAAGAGGTAAAAAAAACACTGTTGATTTCAGGCTTGACATATTTACAGACTGAAATAGCACAGATAATGAAAGAAATGCAGACAGGAATGACTTTCATCCCTCTTGATATCACGCTGTGTGTGAGTCAAACAAGTGGAGGAAGGGAAAAATAATTTCTATAACCTACTTTCTGGCCCTTCAGGCTTTTCATCCTGCTGTGGTTATTCAACAGGTTGGGTTGATGCTGTTGTGGATACTTAAGTGCCACCTCATCTTCAAATTAAAATCCCTGTGGGTATCAATGCAGAAATTACTTCTGGCAAAAAAGTTGATCTCCTAGCAGCTTTGCCTCCATTTTTCCTGTAGGTGTCTCAAAGATAATGTGGGCGTTGTTGTGCGGATTGCTCTAAAATTTGCTTGTGAATATGAAAGACAGTTGAATTTTGTCCCGGTCCCAGTGCCAGTGTTGTATACGGAATATGATATGAATATTTATTCAGGGTCAGAAAATATAGGACCCCCACTGTCTCAATTCTCAAACGGGCGGATCACAGTTAGCTTAATGTCTAATTGTCTCAACATGGCTTGGTAGCTGTAATTTGACACTGCAGAAGAGTCAAGCTATAGATTGCTCAACATGCCAAGTGGTGTGCACTGGACTCTAGTAAGAGCAATACTTAATTTGAAATGTTTTCAATTAAATAAGGGACTGATTTTAATGCTTGCATGCTTGGCTATTAAGTTTTTGGGTTTTTTTTTAGCTAAAGCAGTGTTTTAAATGAAGGCACTCTGACCCCTAGGCGTACTCTGGAGTACTGCAGAGAGTATGTGAGATACCCTAGTGCCTACATTACCCATTATGCAACTAAGACACTCAGTGACATCACTGCGCCACATAAGACTTCATACTGCTTTTTCACATACGGTAGTATTCCCCAAGACCTGTAAGCACACACCGATGTGTAAAACATGTGGAATTACCCTTTAACTTCTTGCATGTACATGTAGCCTTAAACTCTTTAGATGGATACAATTTCCCATACATGGCAGTTTTAAAAGCCTTTTACAGGGTTCTTTGAAATGGCCTGGCTGGCCTGTGAACGCCTCAGGATCCATGAGGAGGAGCTGGAAACCGTTGCTGGTGAGAGGGATGTTTTGAACACTTGCTGCCAACGCAACCTGACGCTGGATGGACGGGAGGATGGGCGGCTGGGATATTCAAAGACAAATCAAAGGAAATCAAAGACACAGTGTTAACAAAAGGGACTATTTGTGTAAACTTATTGATCTGCGGGTGTTGCATTGTGAACTGTATTCAGGCTGTCTTATTATCTGTGTTTACAGAAGCATTTCTGCTCTATAAATAGATTGCCATAAAACAATTTTTGTTCCTTGCCTGGTGTGCCCCATCATAAAGAGGAGTACAATAAAAAGAAAAAAAAAAATGATGGTCTGGTTTTTACATAATCAGCGGCTCCACTTTCATTTGACTTGCTCATCATCAAATGAAATATATTCTGAATGAAAGAAAGCTGTAATCTCTCAAACCAATGAGGGCCATTAGCCGCCTCAGCATTCATACAGCAGGGCTCTGCAAATGAAAGTGTGCTGGAAGTGATTTGTCAATACACCAACTGCCTCGACAATTGAATTTGTCTCTGTATCCTTTTGGGATGGAGAGGGATTTCTTCAGTGACATGGTTCAATAAGAGCAAAGAAAAGCCTCTGAAACCCATCTCCTCTTGCTGTCATGACTGTAGGTGGAGGAGAACTGATAGGGCAAAGACAAAAGTTGATGAGCTGATAGAAAGGCTGAAAACACCTTAAATGACCTTAGCAACTCACTTCCATCTATGCCTTTGATCCGTCATCATGTAATACATTTGTCTGGAGACGTTCTAAACTAGTGTTCTAAACTAGTCGTTATTGATCACTTTCATAGGAAATCCCCAACTGGACAGCACTATACCCACTTCAGCTAGTCTGTCTCTGACCTTTGTTAAAGAGATTTCTAAAGAAGGAATCCAATATTTCATCATCCTCCACATTAGATGGTGAGTCAGACTGGTATTGATCGGGCTGACAGGAACCTCTCTCACGCTCAAGTGAGACAGAGCGAAATATCTCATTCTTTAGATGTCATGATAGGCATCTATTGTCTTTGAAGCTTATCTTTCTCTACGTATGAATCAGTCCAACATAGGTGTAGATGTGTGACCTCAGAGGGAACAGACGGAGCAAGAGAAGAGATATCATTCAGGCGGGAGGCAGAAAACTTGGAATCTAGGAACTGAGATGGGGAGATAGTGACAAAGTGTCAGCTAACAGAGTCTTTAACTATGCATTAACACTGTGGCAGTAGACAGAAGAATAGATTTATCTTGTTTCCTATAGGATACAACAGGAAGCTGTGCCAACGGTCTTGGAAAGTCTCATTTATCAAGCCTTCGGATGAAACTTCAGATGTTGAAATCTTTCACACTGGAGAGGGTCCAGTTGTTGAAATGTCCTCTTAAATGGATGAAGTCTGTAATGTTGCCTTTGATGCATGTTTGACCAAACAACAATTTCTACCCTGCAAAGATTCAACTTTGGAAGTGGTTGACTACCAGTTCTCATTGGGTTTATCTGTGCAACATGAATTTTGTGAATAGGTGTTGCAGAGTAGAGCAATTGAAAACTCACTGCTATAAACTACAACTGTCAGACTCGTAACTGTGCGATGATTGTTCTGTCTTTACTACGATACTGTTGGTTATATGATGTACTCTATGGACAGTGAAACAAAGTATGGACACCCTAGTAATTGAACATTTTATTCCAAAAACATGGGCATTGCACTTTCTGTTAGATTTTGGTCACTGGCTGCAGAAATGTTCTCCCATTCAGCTAGAAAAGCATTAATGAGGATGACCACAGATGATGGGCTAAAAGCACAGCCTGAAGTTTCTGTTCACTGCAATGTTGTTAGATGCAGTAGATTTGAGCTTTTTTGGGGGCCAGTCAAGATCTTCCAAAGCCAACTGGGAAAACCATTTCTATATGGACCCTGCTTTGTACACAGGGGCATGATCTTGTTAAAACAGTATTGTTTACACTTATTTTTGGATCAACATGTCTGACTGAACATTTTTATTCATAAAATGTGAGGTTGAGGGTAAACAGGTCCTCAGAACACATCTGAAGACTTGATATAAGAAGCCTAAAGTGGCACATTTATGGATACAAAGTGTCTTTTAGAAAAAATCGGTTATTCATCAAAAACCACACAGCAGGGAAAATTTGGTTAAATGTATTTCCATTCACGTACATACTGTGAATAAACAAAGAATACTTGTTAGATGTATGTATGTATGTATAGTTTGAAACAGAAAACTAATTATTGACGTTGGGAATGGCAGTTGCAGTCTGAAAACAACCTTACAACTATCCTGGAACTGTCCCAAAAAAAACCAATGTTAACTGCCCTGTAGTGAATGCAAACTGTCCCAAATTGTTCTTTACTCCAAACTAATTTACCAAAGTACTATACTATATTTTTTTCCTCTAAACTGTTAACCGTTAGCTCAATTAGTGCTGTTAGCTGAAATCTATCCGCTCCATTACTGTTTGCTAGCTGAAAGTTTTTTGTCCCAGAGGCATTGCTGGGAAGATCTCTGTTCGCACTATTTTCTATCATCCCAGAGACAGCTGGACCCTGTTAGTCTCGAGCCCTGCCTCAAGGTCAACTTAGTGGCTGCTCAGGAGCTTTTGAAAATATCACATTATCTTCCTCAGCACATGTAGTTGCTTAGTTGTTACAGATTTGTAGATGTCCAAATTTCCATTTCTCTGAGAAAGTTGAGATTAGAAGTTCATTGTCGACCTTGGAAAGGTAGAAAGCTCCAGAGCAGCTACTTAGTGGACTGTTTAACCATTTTACATTATCATTGTCATCTCCTTGTATTAAAGGACCTGCTCAAAAGAGAACTTGCTTTCATCAGTTTAATGTGATTTGGAATTGTTTCTTCCAGATAACTTTTAAATTGTATCACTTTTCTTGTCAGATGCTAAATGCACAGGGCGTTCTGTCCTGTCGTGTGTGTGCGCGTGTCTGTTTGTGTGTGATATTTCCGCGTATATCAACATATATTCAATTGCAAATGTTGGCGTTGGTTCAAAGACATTGCTGCGTCGCCAAGATTGATGAAACATGATGGACCCTCTAGCCTTTTAAACACAAATGGTTTTGGAAAAATGAAATGCCTTTTCATAAACAACATTGCTTGAGATTGAATCAGCCACCGGTCTGTGGAAAAAAGTGGAGGGGGGAGGCAGCGGGTGATATGGAAATGTGATATGAAATAAAATATGGGGGGGGGGGGGGGGGGTTGAGGAGCCAGTGCGTGTAAAGAAAAGATAAAATGAGAAAGTGGCATACAAGGTGGCCTGATGCTTTATCAATATAGCTGTGGACATGTGAGTAAAAAATGACAGTGAGGTAAGACAGGAAGAATGAACATACACAGATCCACACGAATGACCAAGAGTAATATAAGAGTTATATTAAGATGGATGATCAAAAGGAAGAAAAAAAAGGGGGGCGGGGGGTTGTTGTACAGGAGAGAGAAAGTGCTTAAAGCTGTGTGGCTGGCAGTAGTATGTGGTGGTGTAACAGGGTTAGAAAGACTGTCTCTGGGGAGATGACTTGGGGACTGTGGTCTAATAAGGAGATGCAGGAGAGGCTCTTCACAGATGAGCGGACAGACAACACTGGCTGTTCAGTGCTGTAGAGAAAAGGCCTGTGACGCCATTGAATATTTTTTTGTCCCTGTTCTAAAGTGGATTTGTGCAATCTCACTCATATCTGAAGTTTCATGACCCTCGGATCTGAAGTTATGCATGATGAGTTTTCAATGTGCATTGAGAATAGTGGTAGCATGTTTTTTTAAATTGCGGAATAATCTCTTGATTTGACTTACTAGACATTTAAGTTTTAATCGTTGTGTGACGATTTCAAATGGTTTTCTTTTTCCTTCAAAATTTTCTGTCTATAATTACAAAGGCAAAAACCATCTGAAAAGCAATCGTGATCACTATGATCAATCACTATGAAAGAATATAGTATGCACTCTATCTAGGCATGGGACAATTTGAACATTTCATATCAAGATTGTCCTGGCCAAAATGATTATGAAATATGAAAGATTTTCCAATAAAATATACTTAAAAGTATTGAAATCGCACTAAAACACACTTGTTTCCCTGTCCTACATTCTGTTATTAAACAAAATTAAGAAATATTTTTTTTATTGCATCACAGACATGTCACACATCTTGTCAAAAGAAATTTAAAAAATCAGGAAATCAAATAGCATATTATGTTATCAAGCTGGAGAGCTTCTTAAAATCACTCACTGTGAGCATATTCATGATTAATCCCAGGAAAGTCAGAAGGGTTGGAAGGCGTGCTTACAGACGACAGTACTGTTTCCTGACTGAGTAAAGGCTGTTCTCCATATATTAATGTGGCTGTCAAATGGGTCACCTGTCAGCTCGTCACCCAACTGAAGAATTAGATGCACCACAAATGTGATTCATATTCGTAAGGTACTTTCAGCAGGCAAGTGGCTATAGTGGCGAGGAGAGAGGAGAGAGGGAGGGAGGGAGAGAGGAGAGAGGGAGGGAGGGAGAGAGGAGAGAGGAGAGAGGGAGGGAGGAGAGAGGGAGAGAGGGAGAGAGGGAGAGAGGAGAGAGGAGAGAGGGAGGGAGGAGAGGAGGAGAGAGGAGAGAGGAGAGAGGGAGGGAGGAGGGAGGGTGAGAGGAGAGAGGGAGAGAGGGAGAGAGGAGGCGGCTTCCATTCTTGTGAACGCCTTCGGCTGTCTGACGCTGCTGTCTGAGTTGATGATTGTTGAGCTTTTTCCACCTTGTGTGATCACCTTGTTGCATGAGCTTTTTCTGCTGAGTACCGTAAATCAAACACGAGTGAACAGACGTCAACCAACAAAGAAGAGTTTGGAGCAACATTTGCCTCAAAGTTTGAAATCTGTTCTGTGCCAATAAACAGTGTTTGTTATATGGTAAAGATTAGCTCAGCTACATTCAGATATAACCTGATCTGTTTAGCTGCATGACGATAAGAGAGTAGGTGGATTGCAGCAGCCTTGTGTCTGGTACATTGCGTTAAATTCAATCAGAATATTCAATAGCATTGTGTTGTTATCAAGGATGCAAGAGTAAAGGAGATAAAAGGATAATGATAAAATGGCTACGTTAGCAGCAATGCTGTGGTAATACCTTTTGTGGATGGTACCCCGAGACACACAGAGTCTTGACACACAGATCTTGCTTGGTGGCAGCTCATGTCTCATTTGTATCAATCTTAAATCTTTGACTGTTATTTTTATGACTTTTTTTTCTCTGCTGCACACAGTGAGACAGCACAGGAGACCTGTTGGAAACATCCAGAATAAAGTCAGAAACACAGAGATGGTTGACGAGATAAAAGAAACCCATGTGCTTTATACAAAGTTCGGAGATGATAAAAGTGAATGGGGGGAAGCTTCTCGCTGCAGGAGTGCTCTAGTTTCTTCTTTCGATAAGGAAAAGAGAGAATTTGTCTTTCATACTGTAGCTGTTGAAGGCCCAGCTCGTCCTCCAGCAGCCGTAATTGTTGATTTTGTTTCCTTCTTCATCTGGCAGTCCCTCTGGCTGTCCTTTGGGAAAAGTATTAGAAACCGTCTGCTTCCCTTTCCGGGGGAGTTAAGGTCACGCCGGTTGGTTCGTGGCTCTCAGGTTGGTCTAAGCACCTGATGACTCAGTGTTCTGTGTCTTTTGATGTATTCCAGCTATACTCCCACACTGAATTTCTGTCAGCAGATACTCTCATAGAATAGAAAACAGACAAAATGGCTTTTACAAACCATGGATGACTTTTTCTGGACATCAGTCTCAATAGATAGGGTGCAGTGAAGTTTAGTCAACTAAACCTCCTGGTTTAACATCAGAGCACGATTGGATGATTAGAAGAAAACAGTGCTGAGTGTTGAAATGATAGGGACGCAGGAGGTGGACTGCTGTCTGTTGACCTCTTGTTCATCCGACTATTCACCCTCTCTGACTATCTCCCTCAGACTTCTTGCAGCTGTATAACATCACACTAACTTAACCTTTGCAACCTACCTTGAACACATTTGTCAGGAAAACGTAACATGTTGTTTGTATTGCATTATTTATGTAACCATGAAAACAGATCCCACAAATGAATAAATAACTCACAAGACCTGATGGAGAGCAGCATCTTTTGATGCTTGAATTTGACAAGACCTGACCTTCTGCATGTAGAAGTCAGGCCATGGCATAAATCAGTGGTACTTGCACATCTCTAAAGTATCATGTTTTTCTGTTCTGATTCTCAAGCACAAAGCAATGGCAGTGCAACAGCTGAGAGCTTAAGGTAGCTTTCAAGAACTCCAGCTTTCATGGATGTTGTAGTTGTTGTAGAGTGATGTTGAAATTAGGGGTTGAGGAACGCAGACAAGTCAATAATCATTCCACTGAATTGTCAGGGTGCCTAAAGAATTCCCATTCCAAACTCAAATGCAATCAGATAATCAGAGAATGAAGGGATGCACGGTAAGGATTTCTTCAGCTGATCCCGATAATTACCTGTTTCTCAATGAAATACATCTGTGTGCGTACCAAAGGCTACGATGTAGTGCACAAAGATGGATGATTTAATATTCCATTGCTCCAAATGTTCCTGGTGAGGGTTAGATAAAGTTTTATCTAATCTTTTTTAAGATTATGTGTCAACTGAGAGTTTTTTGTTTTGTTTTGTTTTGTTCTTTTTAAACCAATTGCGAAGGTGCATAGCATCACCTACTATCGCAGTGAGGAGATGCTGGGCTTGTTAAGTCAGTGAAAGCAGTTTGGCTTGGTACTGATTCTGAGAATTTATCCGCCAGATACATATCCTGCATCCCTAGGACCAAAGTAAAGTAAAATCAAGGATATATGTCAGTAGTAGACATTAAACTTTACAAGAGCAGTTAAATGAACCCCTCAGCAACACTATGGACTATATGGGATGTGCCTGAAGTTAGTAACAGATCATTACCTCCTCAGAGATCCTCCTACTGATGTACATCTAATGCTGTAAAATGACTCCACTGACCGGCCATGTTAGAATGAGCGTCTTGCTGTGTGAGTGACTGATTAAGCGTTCAATATGGATTTTATAGAGGAGGGGAAAATGAACATCTTTAGATGGATTTACAGTAAGACCTCACTGAAAGTGTAAGTGTGAGCAGTGAATTGAGGTGTTCTATGAATTTTTAAACCACGTGCATTTCAGTTCATCAAGCACCTAATGACAACCCGACAGTTTATACATTTAAGAGACCTTGACTTTCGGTTTGTGTAATTATGAGCTTAATGATCTGTGCTGTTAATTAAACTTAATATTCTCACTATATCCTCGCACCTCTCTCCCCCATCTCTCAGTATTTCTCTTCACACTTCCCCCTCTCTATTATACTTTACAGCACTGGTTTGAAACAAATGGGCATGTGGGGAAATGGAGCTGAAACTGAGTCCCCCATACAAAATATTGAAAATAAATGAATATCACCACCATATTCACCTCAGAAAGGTCTAAACAAATAGCTTGTTTAACAGCAAACCAGACACCTTTTACCTCAACAAGCACTGACTGTGCTGCCCTGCTGAGATCATTGAACACTTGCATCTACTGCCGATAGTTGACCTCAGCAGTATACTGTGTGTTTGTGCGTGTCGGCATGTGTCTGCATGTTTATGTGAATCTTTTATTTCGCTCCACGTACATTCAGCCTCCCTCAATGAATTGTGGTCATCAACAGAAAAGCAGCCTTTTATTGTGCTCCCCTGGCTCCCGGCTGATATTTTCTGTGAGTGAAAATGGCACCTCTGGCTGAGGACGCTATTGTGTCGCTGTGTTGGCGTCTTTGTTGCCAAAATGATGGATTATACTGGAAACAGGAGGAAAGGACCTTTCAGAAATAACGGCCTGTTTATCAGGAAACAGTGGCTGCGAATGTTGGATTGACTGATTTGCATGATGGATGAGTCTATGTTTGGACTTGGGTATTCATTTCATTTCAGTTTGTTTACATGTACACTAATAGCACTGTCAGTGCTCGGCATACTGAAGTGGCCCATCTCCAAACTGCGTCACGTAAGCGAATCCTGTTTAATGTAAGGCAGCGGAGCCAAACGCAGGAAAAAATGAGGCCAGTTTTACCTGGGATGTTCTGTCACTGGTGTGCTTTACTGCAATCATAATTATCTGTAAATCATTACAATTAATTGATAAATCGGTATTTTAAATTTACCTGGTATATTGCAAAATAGTCAGACATGTAAATCAAGATCTCGGCTTTTTTTTTTTTTTTTTACACAGCTCTTCTTCTTGTGTCAATCACTGTCGAGGCTGCAGTTGAAATGCCCAATTTAATAGCATTTTAGGTGTGGATTCAGGAGACCCATCTAGCAGAGGCATTAGGGATTATCTAAATTACCTAAACTGTACTGTGAGCTGTTATCAGCTCTCATTAAAACACCCTCGCCACCTCGTCTGTTGTAGAGGTGCTGCATTTGGGGAAAAGTCTGACGGAATAAATTGCCGGCCTTGTAAAATGAATGCCTCAAGTGCAGCAGTTCTGTGTCTCTGTGTTAAGTGTTTTGATTACATGCACCCATATTCTCATATTGTACAGATAGATGCAGTGCTGGTATTGTAAATCAGTGGAGGGATGCTGAAAGCAGCAGGGAGAGTGGGAGCTGTATGGTGGATGATGTGCATTCAGTGATGGGGCCGTATCAGAAAGGAATAGACGGGCTTATTAGAGTTAAGTGCTTTCTGTCATATTATGCTGTATACACTTAGCCAGTCAAACCCCGTGTGAAATCTGTTCACTTGCCGCTGTAATCACCTCCGTGGAGGTCAATCATGCGATCCATCAGGCTCACCAGCGTTTAATCATGCATATGCTGCACAGTCGACATTACAGCAGATTACAGTACACCATAAAACCGGCCATAAAACTCCCGACACATAAACATAAATGCACTTTGAGACTTGAGAATAATGGTCGATGTACTTCAGCTCTCTCTGTATGTATGTGTGAAAAATGTGTTCCGAGGTCTTGAGAGTGTGTTCACAAGTTCTCTGACAGTTTTTCAGGCAAAAGTTATTAACATTTGCTGGTTCCAGTGCAGATTTTTCGTCAAAGATCTTCAAGGCCTGGTGTTGCAATGAACCCAGAGCCTCTTCATTTCCACTGATAAAGGAAGAGAAACAGTGAATTCTAACACACAGACTCAGTACACCTCAAAACAACTCCAAATGTTTTGAAAACTGCATTTTCCCTGTGGCTTGTGCTCAATGCAGGAACCTTGATTCTTCAGTGTCAGTGCTGGTTCAAAACTATGTGCCGTATTGGTGCATAGACTCATTTATTTGCATATATGCCTACACAATATATAGTTTTAGCATCATTGTCACTGTGTGCAGATGTGCTATATTCACACTGCAGGACAAAAAAAAAAAAAGAAGAAAAAGATCAAGTTATCGGAATGAACTCAAACTTTTCCTGCTACAACATTTTTGCTGCTTGATACAAAAGCAAAACGTATTTCTCAGATGTCTGTCGAAGATGACATAATTTAGCCTGATTTAAGGGTTCTTAAGGGTCCTGCTTGGGTTGTTTGATAAAATTCACTGCCCTAGAAAATCAGCTCCATCATAAAACTATTGAAGTTATCTGGATGAAAATCCTGTGTTATTTCATATCGCGATATATATCACAGAAAACTATAATATGTCATGTGTTGTGCAGCCCTCCTTGCTGGTACCTATTCCATCATTTTAAGCAGCATCTAAGGCATTCCCAACACTGGTATAGATATCTAAACAACTCTAATTTCCAACCAATCGGAGACAGTGAAAGTGTGCTTCTTGCAGATAGTTCAGTTAAAAAATCCCAGCTCGTCTCTCCTGCTGGGCTGCTGACAGCTCTGTCAGCCAAAAAGTCGATCACGTTGGTTGGCAGTAGAAGTGGTTTTACCACCGTCTTGTTCAAAAGTGGTTTCGCTGACAGTTGACGGAGCATCGGAGCAGCCAACACACAGAAGTCAAGCTGCCTCACGCTGCCCTCCGTCTCTGTCCTCCTTCTTTGCTTCTATCAGTTTGTTTTGTGAAGAATTTGTGACCCTTTTTTCTGCTAATCAACTAATCTATTGATAAAATCATAGTTTCAACATTTGAAACAAAGCCTTAGAACTGCTGGGATGTGAGAAATAGTGGATCCCTTGAGGACCTTTGGCAACCCTCACACTTTTTGTTCCATCAGTCACAAATAAACACACCAGCCATGACCGCTGTGTTGCACTCTGCGTGCTTTGTAACTGAGGGTTGAGAAGCTGATTGAGTTCCTGTCCAGCCATGTTAAATCTCCTCCACTTGATTTTTCAGGGTGAGATGCTGAGTTCTGCGTTCTGTCATCTACTGTTACACTGCGACTATTCATTCACATACACTGACTCTGTCAACATGCAGGCGGGCACATTTCAAACGCTGCAGTTTGTATTTTACTCTGCAGTCTGATGTGAATAATGTGGATGTCGAATGCTAAAAATCTGAAGTTCTGTAGATTTTGTAAACACGCTGGCTGAATGACCCTTTCTGTATTCGTTACAATAAGTTTTAAATATAAGCACATATTGAAGCACTGTGTCTGCCTCCATATAACGTTTTCTTTAAAAATATGACTTCAGCCTCTGATATCACTGATGAACTCTTTGATTGACTTTTTTCCAGTATAGCATGTTTTACATCTAGAGCTTAAACAGTTATAGACAGAAAAAATAATCAACAGCAATGTCAAAAGTCAACTGAGTCTAGATTGACACTACAGAGAACAGACTAAGGACAATCTACTGACAGAGAGGGTGACTGACAGCTACAATTGCAGGAATATTGACAGATTGATTGATACAAAGTGACTGCAAGCAGTTGGGGAATCATGGCTGATAAAGTTCACGAAAAGCATCTATATTTAGATTTGATCTGGAGGTGACTGCATGCAAACACAGCAAGTGGGAAACATCACCAGACACTTTCCTTACAGCAGTAGTGTATGACATGACGTTGCAGATTTTGTGCAACCTGCGCTGCCAGAAACTTTGGATTTTGGCAGCTCGGAGTGAAAGCCCAAGGTCGCTTTTGAAAGCTTTCGAGAACTTCATTAGACTGAAAACCTGCGGTGGCATCGTTTCGATTAAATGCTGCTTTTTCGGTGTTTGCTGGAGGTGGTGAAGTAAGTCGACTTGTCAGCTTGTTTAGACAGAGTCCTGTCTCGCTGCTGGAGCCGTTTTCTTGCTGTCTTCAGTTTCGATTTCTCACTTCCTTGCACTGAGCAGATTTCCCACGAGCATCATTGCCTGGGACCTGAATTTAATTTGAACAAACAGGGAATCTTGTGGCATCTCTTGCTCATAACACATAACACACTTGCTTTCCTGCACACAATTGCTTGCAAGTGCAGCATTAATGAGCGCTCACTTTCCATGTATCACCCTGCAAGACGCAGCAACTACCCAACTCATTGCGGATGGACAGAAATAGACACACAGACTGTATTTAGAGCTAATGTCTCTCGACGCTGCCGTGACAGGCGGTTCTGTACGACTCAGTTACATCCCACTAATTCAGAATACCAACAGCATGCCGGAGACTGTGGGAGAGGGGGGTAAGGCGGTCACCTGGCTGGCCATGTATTTGCATACGTCCTTGCACTTGAAAATGAAAGCTGGATTCCTTCAATAAAACAAAAGCCTCTTGATCCTCTTGTTATACCTGCTTCCTGTTTGATATGCAAACAGTGTGTTTCCAGGCTGTATTGACTGTGGTCGCATGCTGCAGCGCCATTGTTTGACACAGCTCACAGCTCCACTAGAGGCAGCGAGACGATGGAAGCTGTCTCAGGTTGATCAACAGTGTGCCAGTGGACTATGACAGAGGTCTGCAGACTCTACTGTGTTTATTCAGCGGGGTTGACAATTCTGTTCATCATTAATATGAAACATTACTGTGGATACCTGCTCTGTAATTGACGTGACTCTAAAGTGGGAAATTGTGAAAGTCAAAATTTCAGTTTAAACGTGTCTTTGTATTGTTATCATGTTGCACTCAACCTGCAGTCACACCTGGACCTGAGTGTTCTAGTAACAGGCCAAAGGAAAGCTTCACGGAAGCATTTATTCAACAACATTTCATGGTCCTTCACTTTAAACATGACATGAGCTGAGATTGTCAAGTATGCTAGTCAGAGGAAATGCTATGTGTTCAATGAGTTTAGCACTTACTGCAGTCATTCACCAAAAATGCATCTGCAGAGGGAAACAACAGTCATTTTCAGCATCTGTTGACAGCAGGTCAGTTAGAAATGCGTCAGGGAGTAGTTTTACAGTTTGTGCGAGCAGTGGAACAAGGAGCAGCCTCAATAAGCTGTTAGATGAAGAGCTACAGGTGACAGGCTGCACATCTCCAACTTCTCAGTGATGTAACCAACTCCCTTCTCCTCATTCACATCACCAGGTTCCCTGTTAGAATCTGGTTTAAATCTGAAATATTGCCAAATAAATTCTGATACTTTTTGCTTTGACAACGTATCCTCCACTGTTATCTCTTCATTACCCTTTACTCTGTTTACTCTGTACTCTACTGTATACAGGACACAAAATACAGTATATTATTTAGAAAAAAACATTTTGGTATCGTTGTTTGTAGAAAATATTAAACTAACATGCATGTAAGACGTTTTTGTTGTAGGTTAAGGTTAAAATGGGAAAAACACATTTCATAGACAAACTGTCTGATTGAATAGGTTACAGTAAGGTTTCATACCTATGGCAGCTGACCACAGGGATGCAAAGATGCATTAAAGTGAAATGGATTTTTTTACTTTCATTCATATCCATTGGTGATCTTGAAGGTCATTCATTCATGCTGTCATGTTTTCAATTTCAGTAAGTCTCTATTTCAGCCAAAGCTCACTTTCTGATGGGAACAGAAAGAAAACATTTCTTGGTTCTTTATGTGTCTAAATTCCCTTTCACTTAAAAGTTCAGATTGATTTCAAATTTTTTGTTTTACCTAATGGCCCATATTATCTGTTTAAAACTGCAAGCAATTGTGTAAATTAACGTTTCATTTCATCCTATTCTGATAAATTCTCCTGCAGTGTTTCCTCCAGCTTCAAATATTTGAGAGGCTGTATGAGTGTCACTGTCAACTTTAGTCCCACCAAATATTAATAATTGTCTGTCTGTCTGTCCTCTCTCTGCAGTATGAGTTCAAGGTGAAAAACATCAAGAAGAAAAAAGTCAACATCGTGGTGTCTGTGGACGGCGTGAAAGTCAACTTGAGGAAAAAGAAAAAAGTGAGTGGCCTTTTTTAATTGAACTTTATGTCTTACTTGCAAAAGAGGGGTCTTCTTCTCCAGCACTTTGGTGTCATTTCAGATCAATTGCAGGGGATTTTGATTCTATGGCTGTCAAGAAGACCAGTCTGATGATTTTTGTTCTAACCTGAGAATGTCAGTTTTGGAATCGGCAAAAATGTCCTTTAATTAGGCTTTGACTGGCTCTTTCTACCTAAAAATAAAATCTAACATGAAAGTACGTTGTCGTAACGAGCAGGGTTGCAACCAACAATTTTCATTACTCATCTATCTGCTGACTTTTTTTTCTACATTAATTAATTTACAATTTGTTCTATAAAATGTCAAAAAGCTGTTAGTCTATAACCCAAATATATATTTTTTTATCTAATATAACACAAGGAAAAGGCGATGATCTCCATATATTTGAGGCTTAACACAGCATTTTGTGCCTTTTTGTATGAACAGTTACTTTAAAGATTGATTCAGTGTCAAAATAGTTGATTTTGGTTTGGTTTTTTGGTTTTTTATGATATTATTCTAATTTATATCTCTTATTGCAAGAGATGAAGGCACTGAAGTCTTATGAACAGTGTATGGTTCCTGCTGTGTTTGGTCTGTGTCGATCTGTGGGCTCATCAGCTGCCCACAGATCAGGAAGCACACGCAGCAGCAGCAGACAAATGAGTGAGTGGGCTTTCAGTTTCTCCTGTGTGTGCTGAAGCTATTATACTGGCTCTCTGGTCTCTTCTTAATTGAAGCCTTTGTCAACAAGAATGTTTTAAGAAAATATGCATAATGGCGACAGCTTTGCAACTTGTCTTTTACAATTACTGCTTTTTTGTAAAGGTGTGAAAGATTACACTTTAGTGTATTGTACTAAATACCCTTGCATTTAAGAACAAAATATGTGAGTGGGCTTTTTGGTCCTAAACAAAGGCTAGATTTTGGATCATTTTCTTTAAAGAACCAGTCCACATCCACTTCCTTTATCCTGTACGCGGCAGGAGGTGGTGATCAATCTCCGTCTTTATTAAATGGCAGACAGAGGTGAGAATGGAGACAGAAAGCAATCCAGTGTACGACGGAAGATGTAGAAGAGTTATAAGAAAGCAAAGAGAAAAAGAGGAGCAGAAGAAAAGAGAAGACTAAACTGAAGACAAGGTAAAGTCGCAGAGTGCTGAGACAGGAGACAAGTGATTCGGTGTTTCCAGGTGTGGTGAGGCTGACAGCTGTAATCCACAGAGACAGACTGGAGTCGACTTCACCTGCCGAGAATCACAGAGAGGCTGACAGGTGGAAAACCAGTGGATGGGAACAAAGGGAAGTCAATTCACTAGTGCCCTCCATTCTCTTTCAGTTTTTCATCTCAATTTATTTATCCAGACAGAACCATTCAGCGTTCGTCGGGGTTCAAGGCTGCCCTGCTGGACAAGATCCTCTTATCCCCTTACTGTATTTAATATTTGATGTAACAGTAGTAACTGTCAGCCATCATCTTGTGTTGGAACTGCTGCTCTGTTCTGACAGATGACATGCACAACACCAGACTCTTATTGATCTTTTTTCACCAGTCTGATGTTGATAGGGAGACTCCAAAATCTGAATGGATGCACACAGCTGATGGTTGTTAAATGTCAGAATTGCGAGATTTTCTCAGCTCAGTTTTGTGCCAAGTCAAATTTCTCTTGTTTAAATTTCTTCTGGCGTTGAGATACAGACAATAATCCCTCTTCCTGTCCAAAGTTGAAAGATGGCTAACAATTTCTGCATAAAATGTTTGAACAGTGATACCTGCTGAAAAGTTACAATTGACAATTACTATGTTCTGTGTGTGTCCAGCTAAACAGATCATTAAATCCAGCAATAATTGCAAACACAGAACAGTAGTTTTGTAGTATTTCTCCAGTGCATGCATGGAGCAAAGGGAGCGGTAATGACCATATTTGCTCTTACAGGCAGATGCATGTTACAGATTTACATTGATGTCTCATTAGAAGGAGGCTTAATTGAGTTCTCTTAATGGGCCTCATAGGATCAGCCTATTTATCGCACAAATGCTCTGTTATGTAAGTGTGTGAGTTTGTGCGCCTGTTTCCAAATCTGTCCTCTTTTGTGTGTGAACAGTCGTGTGTGGATGGAACATCATTTGGACCATTACTCTACCTGATGTTTTTGTGTCAGACCTGGTAGCTTTAATATCAGACCTAAAAGTAGCACACACCCATATAAGCTGTTTTTTTATGTTGGTGGAGACAATGTGTATCCCATATCTTACCATAAAGAGTTGATGATATATTAATTAAACAATCGGTGTCAATTGAATGCAAAATATAATCTCCTCTCAGCCGCTGATGCAACGCTTTCTGAACATTATATTTATTTATTTTATTTATATTTCAAACCATGGACGATTGTAAGACAGAACCCTGCTGCTGCTGCCAATGATTTTTGTATTTGTTTTCTGTTTGTAAAGACCTTCATTAAGTTTTGCGAGTCGTTTCCAGTGACATTGTTAGTCTCCTCACAGTTTGAGCTTGATTTTCCAAGACACTACACCAGTTTATTCATCCGTATGTTACTGTTAATACAGTGATCAGCCAAAACAGTTGAAGTGAAAAACATTGATCATCTCGATACAATGTCCTGCCAGGAAACCGAGGGTATGGACACTCGTGAGGATGTTCTTTGACACGCATTGCCACACCATAAAGAATGTTAAAGAAATGGTTCGAGGAACACAGGAAAGAACTCTAGGTGCCATGGTGGTCTTCAAACTCAGTCAAATCACAGTTTTTCTCCATGTCTTATTTACACCTGGCTTACCTCATCTCAAGAGTGACGGTGTTTGACGGTGTTTGTTGGTATTGTAGTTTTGGCCATCCGCCAAGTTGAACTAATTAAAACTGATTGTAATTACATACACATGACATTAAACATTAAAAGAAGAAATGAAATGGGAATTTACTGTGAGGAAAGTGAAGGAACAAGTGATTCCTCCTACTTTGCCTTGCTAGTGTCCTCAGGTTCATTGAGATCAGCTCTGACTGTCTATGGATAAATCATTTTGGGTCCATGCCAGCTTTCCACTGGTCAATTTCAGGATTGATATAAACCTTTAAGCCATGGAAACCTCTTCTTGTCTTCTCTGAAAACAAACTCCAAGAAAGTAGATTTGATGGAAGTGATTTGAATGAACACCCCTTCTGGGTTGTGATTGGATAAATATTGAAGCAATCATTGTCGGCTCAGTGTCAAATTAATCGGCTGGCATCAAAAACGCTGGTCGATAGAAGGATGTTCTGCCTCCACCTGTTTCCTTGTCTCGTTTGGCTCCCTGGCTAGAAAGCTTAAATGTCAAGTGTGACGGTCAGCCATCCATTTACATCTCTGAGTAGGTCAGAGCCAATGACAGACGAGGTAGATGAGTGATTGAATGATTGAGTCAACAAAGGTCTGTGGAGATGGAAATCAATTAAAAGCCATTTCTGTGTCCTCGTGTGCTGACATTTTGATTGCGCCATTAAACAGGACATTTTGGTCACCTGGACAGGCAAAAGGTAAAAATCTAAATAAATGTCAAATAAACATAATCTGATTCTGTTGGCTCTTGATTATGATCCAGGGGTTTTATCTGTATGCATTAAGAAGCTTGAATTTTACTAACAGTTTTGTTGTTGCTGTTATTTCCACAGAAGAAGGAGTGGACGTGGGATGAGAGCAAGATGATGGTCATGCAGGATCCCATCTACAGGTGAGCTAGCTGCAAGGTTTATTTTGCACATAACATTTCATTTCTGTAGCCCGGCTTGAAATGCTAATTCATTTTGTCCATGTTATTCTAACTGAACTGACTTCAGTCCTTATGGCTTGTTGGGCCTTTTACAACACATTTCAATCCAAACTTAATTAAATGCACTGTGGTGACTCAGGAAATGAGAGTCTTTTGTCTCTGTCACTGCAGGGCGTTGACATTTGGGAGAAAAAAGGATATGGTAGCTTGTCGATGATAACTTGTCTGACTCCAGAAGAGAGCAGTACAAAGGTTCAGCCAAAATAAATGAGTTAATAAGAAGTGTTGATGCATAAATACGGTGTATGCGAGTGTAGATGACAACTGATAACATGGAATACAGAACTGAGAGGAAAGAGTAAGAGGTGTGTGTGTGAGTACAACTGAACAGTGTGTTTGGTTCTATTTATGAATTTGGATTTGGAGAAAAGGCAAAATATGAAAAAAAAGCAATAAAGGCATTTTGAAAAGTATACAATTTAATAAATGAGCCAAGCAATAATGAGAAGAACAATACTGTTATTAGTTGTTATAAGTTCTGTCTTCCAACTATTTTAGAGCATTACCGACTCCACTCTTTGTTGTTCACCAATTAAAATAAACACCTCCACTCAACTCTTGTTATTTGGACCTGGGACTTAGTTGACCTATTATCCATATCAACTTTACAGTGTGCTGTCATATCCACATCGTACAACATGATGACAGGATTTTTAAACAAAAACAACTTGGAGCAGAGCTAAGCTAGCAGTTCCGCCTGAATCTACTTATTATGCTAAGCTACAGTATGTGAACTATGGCCAGAGTCCAGCTCTCTCTTTTACTCCCAGATATTAGATTATTTTCAGTTTTCTCATCTCACTGTTTTGAAAGAAACCAAATGAGTTTATTTGCCAAAAGGATAAAGTTCCTTTACACTGCATTCCTAGAGAGGGGAATTTACCATGCTGCATTTGGCTCATGAAGACAGTCTAGGCTGGATAGTATTTGCTATTTTAGCTACCTAACTGTCCAAACCAAGCTATATTTATTTGTGTTATCACTATAATTATTTTGATGCTTGCCTGATACATGTGAGAAATCTCATAACATGAAACCCTATATCTTACAATGATAATGGCAGCATATTGCTAGTGAACAACTTTTGCTAACTTTGCTAGCTTGCGGGCAGTAGCTGCACTTTTCCTTGCTATCCTGCTACAGCTACAAGCTAGCAGTCATCATTTAATAACTTCTCTGTATATCTTGAACTCTTGAACTGAATTTAAGGGAGCATCCTGTGTCATATTTTTTTAAATGTATTTTGGTCAGTTTATTCCATTGCCTTTTTTTGCATAGCAGATGTTTTGGACTCTGCCTTATCTCTTACTTCCTATTTCATGGACAACATAGTTTTTTGTGAACCTGTTAACTGTAGGCCGGCTTAAAGGGCTAACAAGAAGGCAAAGTCACACTGACAATGAAAAGTACAATACAGAAAACCCTGTTCAGCTTATAAGATCAGGTTTAGGATTACTGTACAAAACAAGGTTCGTTCTGATGTTGGGGAAACGGAACACATTTTGTCAGTGGAGAGTCCTCATGGGAGTAGAAATACAAGGATTTATGTGTGTGTGTGAGTGTGTGTGTGTGAGAGAGAGAGAGAGAGCGAGTCAGTGATATGTGGCTTGGCTACACTGTGTGGACTGTAGCCATAAGGTGCAGTTCATTCAGTGGTCCAGTTCTGTGATTTGAACTCGTACTGCAGTGCATTGTCATCGGTGCAGAGTGCAGCAAGTCAGCTTGTGTGAATTGGTGGCTCAGACGGATTCGTTGAGGAATGAGAGGAATACTTGAAGATGTCTATGCTCTTCTCCTTTTTCTCATGGACACACACATTCGTATATGCAGTCACATACTTTGGTCAAAACTAGTGATGGATGCACAGCTAAACCAGAAAGGAAGACTCATGATCTCTACACACAGTTTATATTCTGTGTTGAAGGCCTCATATTTGATCCTCTCTTTCTTCCTAACCATTCCTCTCTCTCACACACACACGCACACACACACACACACACACACACACACACACACACACACACACACACACACACACACACACACACACACACACTCCCAGGTGGCCTCAGCTCAGAAGTGCGTCCAGGAACCCAGTTGGGGCTCTGGGCTTTGGAAATGATTCTGTCAGAAAGATGGATTTTGCTTGGCTGTTTGTGTAAGCATCTCTGAGCTGAGACATTTTCAGAGATTGTGTTTGGTTGGAGATGGCTCAGCTTGTCCTGCTCATCTGAGCCATGCGCACAATTTTTTTGATATTACAGTCACAAAGTTTCCCCGCAGGAGCCGGCTGGGTTGCGGAACAAGCAGAGTACAATGCGTAAGCCTCATCGATCAGCCACTTGTCATCCTCTGACCTGAGAGTGACAGATCCTGAAGACGTCTTGTCTTTTCAAGATAGCAGTCCAAACAGTAGCCTCACTTATTAGAGATATGATCTTTGCTTTGTGAAATGGCATCGCAGCTCTTTATACTGGAACTTTAAAGTTAACTATTGTTTTAATTTTATCTGAAGTGAAGGCTGAGAATAGAAGGTATTTTTCGATAAAATTCTGACTCTCCTCACAATACCTTTGAATTGCCCAATTTGTTTCTAATAGTCTCAGCCATTTGAAGGCAACTCATTACTTAAAAGTGTCAGTAGAATTTTAGAAGCAATAAAAGTGCATGTTATTTAAAAGATATGTTCAGATTATTTTGAGTGTATCTTAATCATTAACTTTCTAAAAATATGGATTTACCTTCATACTGGAAAGTGTAGCCAATATGAAAGTACCTGCCTGCATTCTTCCTAACAGCCAACAGGGAGCTATTCGACTGGATTAAATAAAGAAATCCTTTTGTGCATAATCTTATGAGAAAGTGACCCTACTTCTCAGTTGATTGAATACCTCAGTGAACGGTTTCCTAGTGAGTTTATGGCATTTTAGAAATGCTCCCATTTAGAGCAAAAAAGCTGATAAATCTGGCCATGCTTTACGGAGTGGCTACCTTGTGAAATAGATAATACAAGGGCTGCCGCCAAATAGTCGACCAAGCACTGGTCGACCAAAAACTCATTAGCTGACCAAAATTTCATTGGTCGATTGGTCGCAGGAAAAAAACAAAACAAAAAAAACAAACATTTGGAGCCATGTCTTGTCAAAATTAAATCAAAATCTATGTGACTGGCGGCTGGCCTGTGTATAAAAGGCTGGAAGGCTTTTAATTTGAAGGGCCAGATACAGGCAGTCGTGACACTCACTCACTGTCAGTGTTTTGTTTTTTTTTGTTTTTTTTTTAACACGGCAGGTTCCTTTGACATTGTGGTTAGACAGTTAACAATTAATAGACAACCATGTCAGGAAAGACATCTAAAATATGGGATCATTTTGAAAAGAAGAAGGATGACCCCAAGAAGGTGACATGCAAACTTTGCTAGAAAAACTTCGCCTATCACTCCTCCATGACGAACATGATGTACCACCTTAAACATGTAAGTAGCCTAGCTACCTGCCCATGGCGGCCCGAACATTTGAAAGCAGAGATAAATACACCGATGACGGACGGACGCTCGTCACCGTTGGGGGGGGCGAGACGCTTTTTTTGCGAGAAGCAACCCACAAACACCCGTTATAAAGTAGCTAACATTGAAAATGACTAAAATGGCGCTGAGCTAGCAGTATTCCACCGTCTGGGGAGAACCCTGTATATGCGTCGATTAGTTGACTAATCGCTCTAAATGACGACCACTGGTCGACCAAGAAAATCCTTGGTCGGGGGCAGCCCTAGCTAGTACAAAGTCGCGACCATGTTGTGTTCTCAGGTTCTCAGTCAGATCCAATCCCGAAATCCTACTCCGTGCTACCCTCTAGTCTAATTACGGACTTGAAAATGGTCATGAATCAGTAACATCATCGTCTTAATACAACACATGTTGTATGTACATTGAAAGCGTGATTGGCTTCAGTAACAGACAGAGTTTCCTTGATGAGACTGAACAGATTTATGTGACATGTTGTTTTGTTGGTGGTGTTTTGTCAGGGCAACAAACCCATCGTAGATGTGACTGCCAGAGCACAGCTGTCAGCTGCAGCTCCGCCTGGAAACATTAAAACGTTTAAAAAAAAAAAAAAGAAACAAGAAAAGAGAGACTTCTGAACCCTTTTATAAAGTTTATATTTTCCCCTTATAAATGTTGGAAGTAATTCTAATGCAGAACAGGTTTTTAATTCCCAGCTCTACCAGATGCAGGTGTTAATTCAGTGGAACTGCTGCTGTGAACAGCTGTGAGTCATACCAGATGAATGCAGCAGTATCTTGACCTTGTTCTATTATCAGTCAGTGTGTGTATCCTCCGCTGGCTTTGACTGATAAATTGATTTGATAATCGGCCACATTCTTAAAACAATACATGCTGTGTTTTCAGCTCTGTAGTTACCTCGGCTCACTTGATAACCAGTTTTGGGGACTGTTAATTTGTTATCAGTGTGCAAGGAGGGAAGTTTTTATCTCTCATCACATTTCTGAATTATATTTGAGCAGTGACCCCATGCAGTGTGCTGCCGAGTTATGAATGAGCAGAGAGATTAGTCTGTGCACGTGGAGACAGACGAGGCATATGTATCAGCCTCACAGTAAAAGTGTGAATTAGAAGGCTGCTGAAAAAAGTGAGGAAAATAGTGTGAATGAATCCCTTTTGGTGATACATTTGAATTAGTGTTCTTCATAAGACAAAGTGATACATATTCACATCTTGGTTTTCAAAAGCAGGGAGCAAAGTGTACATCAGAGACCTGTTTTAAATGATCCGGTGTATGCTTTTTTAGTTTCACAGCGGCTGGATGTGGAGTGTCTAAATCATTAGGGAGGATTTGGACAGGCGCTTTACATTTACTCTGTGCATTCCTTTTCATCTTCAGCTGCTTTGTAGCTGGATCTTCTGGCTCACTGCCACTGTGGCTGTCCACCACCTCATACTGTATGCAGCATCAACGCTGGCAGGGGTGACATGCAGCCATCGCACTTAATCGCATTTACACGCTTTCTTTTAGTCATATCTACGGACGCTTTCCAATTTCCCAAACGCAAGCTGTATATCTGATGTAGCCCATGGAACAAAATATCTTCACTGTGAGGGCTTAAAACTGTGTTTGTGAGGAGAGAACAGCGAAGCAAACATGTAAAAACATCAACATAGAAAACAAAAAAGGGCTTCTCAGTAACTACACGCTCACACATATTTATTCAGACAAGTGTGCACACACTCTTCACTTATTTATATTGTCCTATGAAACGATCCACATGGACATAGAGAAGCAAACTGCAGGGCGGTTGACATCTCTTTCAGCATCACACACAGTCCCATGCTGCAGTAGAAACATTCACACTGTCACCACCACCTCCTCGAATAAGGTCGAGTCTCTGTCAGTGACAGCCATCTAGCTGAGGCTGCTTTGGCTAGATGTAGCTGTCTGACGCCACCTCCCATCTGAATTCCACTACCACTGATAGTAATGATCCTACAAAGCTGCAGAGAACTCTGCAAAAGCTAAGTCAGAAAGTGCTTCATATTAGACTATGAATTAAAAAGGCAAAAGACATGAGACAGAATATGCACTAATCAGCACACCCTACCCAGCAGGACATGCAAACAACATGATGTACCATATGAGACAGAGGACCAGACTGAGAGCAGCCGCTGGCCATGGTGCAGATACTGCTGCTGGGAGCAGAGGAGACCCACACCGAGCTGTCTCTCTTTTCTCTTTTTGCCTCTTTGTGACCCGCTCTCAGAAGAGGGAGGGTGTAGGCTAAATAAAGGAAATGAGCAATTAAAATGACAAATTGTTCCAAACTTTGATGTTTATTGTTGGATTAGGCAGCAAAAGAGGTCTGAACATATGAGCAAGTTCAAACTTTGAGCATTTGTCGCATTGTAACATGAACTGTGACAAAACAGTAGTCTTGTGTGTTGAATCCACAGTCCCAGGATTTAACCTGTTTCAGTGTTCTTTGCATGAGTAGTACTAAGTAAGTAAGTGTGGAACTGAAGACGCGCCCCCATTGAATGTTCCTATCGCTCAAATTCACTGCAGCGCTCGTGCCAGCATGGAGAGCAAAGGGCATCAGTAACGGTGATTCCTCTCAAAAAGGCAAATATGTAAATAAATGTGTGAATACCACTTACTCACAGTAAGCCTCATGACTATAAATCTGCTTGTGTGTGTGTGTGTGTGTGTGTGTGTGTATGTATGTGTATGACTGAGAGACAGAGAGAGTGACAGATAGAGGGGAAAAAAAAAGGTGGAAAGTGAACTATCGCACACATTATGTTTTTGTATTGTTTGCCGCACGTTATTAAGAACTCAGTCCGACTCTAAACACTGCTTTGTCAGCCCCTGACCTGCCCACCCACACCTGTGATATTTTCAGTTAAAGCTGACCCAAACCCGCCTGACCCACAATTACTTCAGATTCGATGCCTGAAAAGAAGCAACAGTGATGTTCAAATAATTTCACTAGACAGAGTGGCTGCACACAATGTAGGACTGCCTCATAGGCTCTCTCCTCATTGAGAGCACTTGAAAAGAGATGCTGGCGAAACAAAACAAAATGCTAAATGGACACAGGGCAGAAGTGTATTTCATCAACCTTGTACATTTCAGTACCACAGACAACACCCATCCCATATCGTTCATATCGACTGGCCCCAACCTAATCCAGTGTCCATACTGTGTTGTTTGGATGCAGAAAAGTGCTGGTGGTGTGCTCGGGAGCGCTGTGAAGAAGCTGCGCATGCGTCCTGTCTCTAGGACAACAATAGCCTGGAAACCGCTGTTTTATGATTGACACTGCCCCTTTGTAATATTATAAATTCAAGAGATTCTGAACCCGAGGCACTTGGATTGGCCTCACACGAAGCGGCTACTGCAGGTGCTTACTCCGCATTGAAAAAAAAAACAAAAAGACGATGGCCCTCAGAAAAAAAAGCTGTGTGGCCCTCAATTTAAACAAGAAATCCATAGCCTTAAAAAAAATGAAAAGAAAACAGGAGCGCTACGTTATACAATTCTGCCTTGAACAAATGTCTTTATTAAGATCATGGTAAATAGTGTCTGTCGAGACAATATGTGCTGTAAAATACATCCTCAAATAACACTGAAACAAGCTCACCACAGTTAATAACAGGCCTTTTGTCAGAAGCCATGTGGGTAAATCAGGCTGCTCAAACTGCAAGACAGCGGGCCAGAATTACTGACAGTCCATTCAACAGTCGAGTCATTAATTGTTTGGCCGATTAATCCGGTGCCACAGCTCCCCTTAAACTGTACTTCAAATGAAAATCGGTCTAGTGAAAATTTGGCCTGAGGGCAACCAATTAAGTGTTTAAATAGTTAGACGCAGTTTAAATCAAACCACAATGCAGTGCAAAAAGAAAGATAAAGGTGACTGAAGAAAAATCCTGCATGAATGCTTCCTCAAAAATGTCAGAGATGATACTGATGAAGAGAACTGTGGCCGCTGTCAAATGGCCATGAAGTCACGTTGCACACAGCTGTGTTCCTATAGACTGACACACACTCTGAGATGAGAAGAGCTGATGATGACAAGTACAGGGGAAGTTCTCTTGTTGGACTAGTGGGCGTCACCATTGTTTACTGGATGCCATATAAAATGAGTGCTGCTGTAATTATGTTGGTCCTTTGTCTGCCTTGTGCCTACTCTCTGCTCCATTGTGATGAGTGTTGGATTCATTCATATTATGTCACAAGCTGTTGTGTGTATATATTGGTGTTGCCATGGCTTCTGTGGTAATTCTCAGTGTTTCACACAGTGTGGTGATAATTTCTGACAGAATCCAGGATCTTTGCACACTCCAACCTGAACTACTGCAAATTAATACTAAAATTTTCCTCTAAATTCAGTTTTGTTTTTTGTTTTTTGTTTTTTTGAGAAGTGAAGAGGAGAACATCCATAACATACACATACTTACATATGTACATGTAACATACATATTTTCTTTCATGACTGTTTCGTCTTCATTACTGCTGTTCTTTGTTTTTCTTGCAACAAAATATACACTCCAGTTCTGATATAACGGATGCTGTCGCAACAGCTACGCTGACCTCTTACCAAGCCGCCATTGTTGTTTTCAAATAACCAGTTGCTTCTCTCGCTGGCGGTCACACCTTAGTAGCTCTTCAAGGGACGCTAATTGGCTCCTTGCCTGTGTGCTGTTCAGCCACAAGCACATATAGCCTGAGGCTCGGATATCATGTCTTTGATGCTTTCAGACAGGGAGTAGATGCCGCCACCGCCTTCACCGCCGCAGACACGGCATAGGCACCGCGCAGAAACAGGGTAGACACAGCGGCAAGCAAGGAGAGAGGCAAAACAGCTGCTGGTCGCGCGACCTCACACTGCTCTTCCCTGCTGTCCTCACAGCTCGTGATGGTTCAACTCATGATTTTGGCTCATCGTGTGACCATGGCAACCACAGAAACTATAAAGGAGGAGGCGATGTAGGAGAACGTTTTACTGGTGTGTGAGTTCCGTGAATGATGCATGTCCTCACCTGCGGAGAAGACTTCGATCAGTGAGGAAACTCTGGAACATCAGCTTCAAAATCAGTGTCTGATCTGACACAATAAACAATGTTTATGACACAACTGAGCACACTGCCATATTAATTGCGTTATGCTCCTGACTATATCCCCTACTTTAAGCTACAATCTGCTGTATTTGGCGTGTGGATAGCAGCCTCCTGTAGTGCACAGGTTGGTACAGTCAGAGGTATCTGGGAGCCAGGGCAGCAGCAGCGTTGTGCCATGCTGTCAGTTCAGAAATACCAAACACAGACATTGTCAGTTGGCGTTTGCGACAGCAAACGTTCTCTCTCTGAAAGGACCTCGGCAAAGAAAGATGCAACTTGCTTCATGGTCATTGCTTCAGGTCATTTGCAGCCACATGCAACCTGAGAGTAGACATGACTCCGCCAGTGGTGCACAATTACAGCAGTATGCTACAGCTCAATGCTAATGCACTGTTGCTCTAGAAAATAGTAGTAAATTTAATTTGAGTTTGTGCTAAAACCACACAGATCATTTAAATATGACTCTTTGCTGAACCTTTGTTTTTATATTTCTTTTGAGAGACTTTTATTTCTAACATCTGCTTAAAGAAAATGGATAACAGAGGACATTTCAGAGAGAGAAAAAGAGAAAAATCTGGGAATTCGCACTAAGAGGCTTTTAGAATTGTACTTTAGCCTGCCTAGATTTGACTGAGGTGTGTACATGTGACCGCCTCAATGCTCCCACTCAAAGCGTCGCCTCTTTTTTTAAATTGAGGTGACCACAAAAAAAACATGTTACTCTCTGTGTCATTGGTAATGTCCTAGAAAATGATTTTTTTCAAATAGAGTTGGAGCCTGACTCGTACTTGAGTGGCACACTGCCCCAGACGATGATGAGTCCATAACCAAGATCTCTAATTTAAATTTACCATCAGAATGAGCAATGAGATCTCTTAACAATTAAAAAAATAACAAAAAAACAAAACAAATCTACATAGAAAGTTTGTGCTGCAGTAATTTGCACTGGAGATGAGATTCAGTGTCTCTTGTCTGCACACACACTCACACACACACTCACATGCACTCTCTCTCACCCATGCACGCACGCACGCACACACACACACACACACACACACACACACACACACACACACTGTGCCATCTGTTTCTTATTATTCATCCATACATCATCTACAGAAACGCTGGATTGTCACGAGTCATCAGACGTTCAGGTGTTGTTGTTTCAATCAAACGAAATATCGTTTTGTTTTTCTTTCATTACACTTAATGAATATTGCATAGAAAGTAGTCATTTGTGCAGTCAGGTGAAAACACACCTGCTTTATCTTCTTTTTTCAAATGTCTGCATCAAATGAGCTTTGCAGAGATGTGAATCATTTCGTCATTTGGATATAAACTGATACTGACTCACTGACCCTGGTTCACAGACTAGTTCAATGACTGGAGGGACCAACCTCGGACTTTCCCTCTGAGTGCACTACGTGTTTGATTGATTGAGCCACAGTGCCATCCAATTACACTCTTACAATGGACATATGCTAAGTTCTAATGTCTTTGCTGAACAGGAATTTGCTGTATTGTCAAGGAAAAAAGTATGTTGGACAATGCCGTAGTCTGGCAACCATGACAGAGCTTATCTCTCTGTGAACACAATCAGGCCTGTCCTAAAAACCCTAATCTAACAAACGTTTTTTTTTTTCTCTCTGACACATTATTAGACAGTGATTTTATTCCCATACCTTCCAAACTGATCATGCTTTAGTTGGTGCAAGCAGAAGTTGCTGGAAACGCTAATCAAAGGTGCACTCATGATGAACATTTTGCGATTTTGCAGTTGGGTTAATGAAAATTTTGAGAAAGTATGTTTAAAAATGCATTTGCTGTTGCAGATCAGTAGAAACACAATCCTAAGAGACGAGGTTGACCAAAAATACCTTTGCCGGATCATTTGACCCACCATCAAACATCTTCAAAACATATTTGCATTTGAGAGGAATGAAGGCGGTTGATATTGCAGCTCAAGTGGAGTGTGAATTTGCGTTTTCACAGTTATATTACAAACAAAATGATAGCTGTGACTAATGATATCACTTTCTGTTAAATGTCCCTATGCATTAGCAGCACCATTGAGCAATTCTTTGAACAAACTGGTCCCTTTATTTTTGTATCTCATGCTCTTCCTGCCTTCACATCACTGGTCCTGTGATGCACATCAGTTTCAGAGGGTCAATCTGTTGTAGTGTCCAGTTTTTAGTGTCTTCTGCTGCATCTCCAAATCCAAATTCTCATCAATACCACACTGTTTAAAACAAAATAAAAGTATTCACCGAGGAGGTTTTGTGTTCACTTGTGTCTGTTGGTTGGTTAGTTGGTTGATTTTTCAGCAGGTTTCAGAATAAGTATTGAACGGACTTCCACAAACCTTGGATGGTTGATAGGTCTCGGCCCAGACTAGACCCCATTAATTTTTTTTGCAATGGACAATTTTATTCATTTCTCTGGGAGTAATGCATGAATCTAGGAAATCAGTTGCATTAAGCAGGCTGGTTACTATAAGTGAGTGCAATTTGATGCGGAAAATCATGATCTAGCAGATTTTGATGTTTTATTTCTGTAATAGCTTAGTGGCAGTTTGTAGTAATAGTCAGTAGTTTTTGTGTAATCCTGCTGACAAACCAACACAGCTTAAACTATAAGCTCCTTGGTTGAGGTAAGTAGCTATCAGTAACAATGTCCATCTTTATAAGTTCAAATGATTGAGTGGTCCAGAGTTATGAGAGTGCAGCTTTTCCATCTGCTTTCCCAAATGCATGCCAGTCAGTTAAAACAATGCTCACTTATCCATAGCAGTCAACAAAGTATGCAAACAACAAACTGGCTGCTGCAGGAGGGGTTGTTGTACATTAGAACAGCAGAGGACAGTCATTTACACGTGTAGATCTCTCAGCTGTTAACACAGACGGTGTGTGTATGCGCGAGTTTGTGTGTGTGTGTGTGTGTGTGTGTGTGTGTGTGTGTGTGTGTGTGTGTGTGTGTGTGTGTGTGTGTGTGTGTGTGTGTGTGTGTGTGTGTGTGTGTGTGTGTGTGTGTGTGTTACATTCCATCTGCCAGAGAGCAGCAGCCTCAGGGCAGAACCAGCAGACCAACCCAGTCAGGAGTGTATCAGAATCCCCAGGATCAAGCACACACACCCGCCCACACAAATCAAACTGGCAGCACGAACACCTTTTTTTAGCCGAGCTCACAAAGTTTGAAGCAAACGCAAACATCTGCAATACACGAGGCAGTCATCCAATTAAAAAAAAAAAAAAAAAACAACAACAACACACACACACAATTTAGATCTGTCTCTCAAGCACACGTACACTATTATGACTTGGGGCCAACCACCAATCCAGAACTGGAGCAGCAGGGCCGGGAGCTGCAGACCTTGGAGGGGTAAAAAGCACCACAGTCATGTCTAGAGTACTAAATGACTTTATGCTGCATAATTTATACACTTCACAAACTGTTCTTTTGGGAGTGTGTCTCAAAATTGTTCTTCTTTACAAATAAGAGCAGAAAAAGCTGGAAGTAGCAAAACAGTTGTTATTTCCTTGAGAATGTATGTGCTTATTTCTCTGCCTGGTCTGTCGTTGACTTGAAATGATATTAGCGTATAATAGATCCATACATTTCCAGCCACAATGAATGATGTGCTAAACAGAAGTAGTATCTTCAGTTTTTCCTTTGAAGTTAGGAGGAGGGGTTGAGAGGTGATAAGTCTGCGCAGTTCGGCTTTTGTACCATGAAAAAGTCCACATGTGGAAGCCAAATGTGGACGTCTGTTTGATCTGTGCTGCATAAAAACAGTCCATACCCAGCCTCACACATGTTTGCCAAATGGTTGAACTTGAACATGCATATATTGGTATTCCTTACAGTTATATAAGTTGGATCAGCATGTTAAGATGTGGATCAGACAAAGACCTGAGCTATCATTAGTTATGGCTGAATTTATTCATTGTAGACAGAAACTTTTATTATTCCCTTAATCTGCGAGTGTTAGCAGACAAAAACTGGTGTCTTTGTTGATAATGCAGGAAAAAAAAAATGCTGCATTCAGTTTCTGCTAAGGTGAAACACGAGTAGGCTTTAACATTAGTCACAGTAAAATGCAATATGTTTGGCGGCGAGTTACAACTTACTGACAAACACATTGCATCTCAAAACAAACAAAAACAAGACAGTGGTCATTTTTAGTTGGAAGTACTGGAACAAGATGCCACAATGAATGAAGATAACCATCCCCTTACTCTGTCTGTCTGGATACTCATTGCATGTGTGGCATAACATTTGATCATGGTTACTCGTCACAGTAATTTATAGCCTGACTTTTTCTTTAGAAGAAAGGAGTTTGTTTTGCTGCCCCAAGAATTCTCTATCTTTAATATTAAACCGTATTTTGCTGTTACCACCAGTTACTGACATCTTTGAGATTGGCAACTTTCCCCAAGCATTTCCAAGTGGTATTATTGTTTGTGACAACCAGGTCATTTCCATTTTCCTCAGAGTTGGGACTAAGGGTAACAAGGGAGAAAACACGGGTTTTCTCATTCATTTAGTCTTTAATGGAGACATGAAAGCAGATTCAAATGGTTCCATGGAGCCAGCCTGACTCCATCGCCAGTCAGCCTTCAGTTTCCCTGAAGATTTAGTGGCTGACGGCAGACAACATAATAGAGTAAGTAAGGTTTATAGGGAACCCGTCTAACTGTGGATGGTGTTATTATACTATAGCCATTACATTGTGGAATCAACATTTAATTCATACGGATGCATCAAAACAAAAACTTTTGGCTATTGCCAGTTTAATGTAAAAAGAAAGAGGAATATAGTGTGTACTTTCAAACTCCAGTTTTGTACAGCATCTAGCCTAACTGTAACGTTGTGTGTCTCAGATGCTGCAGCCTCTTGGTTTGTCACGCTATCACTTACACATGAAATGACTGCACAGAGCAATCTCACATGGCTGGAAATCATTACTTGTCAGTGTGTTTCTTGTAGGGTGTGTATGAGAGAGGTATTGGAAAGGAGTGTGTATGTATTATATGGGTATATACTCCAGTGTCTGTCTCAAGTTATAACTTCTCCGGACATCCACGGTGGTAATTGCTGTCATCTCGTGAGAAGCAGCCCACCCTTGCGGACTCCCACCCAACAGTCTGTGTCAGAAGTGTTTGGCTCTGCCCCTCCATTCTCACTTCAAACCCCTCCAGCAAGAAGTTCACACCCACCCAATTAAAGTTAATCTTGTGTGTCCTAGAAACACCCTGATTATGTGATATGGAAAAACAATCCTTGATATGGAGACTACACACATTCTCCACACATTTTGCTTTGATATTTCAGTGGCATGTTGACTGCACACCACTCACTCAGTGTGCACATAAACAGCCAATGCACACTCACAAAAGCCCAAACATTCCTCACAACCTCATTCAGTCCTATACAATCTCTGTCTCAGCAGCATCCCACTCCTCTGTGCTCAAAACTAATGGACTGTCCAGTCAAATTTGATAGTGTGTTCATTGCCCTGAAGGGGAGGGACTTATAGATGAGAGAGGAAATGGAAAGAGCCAGAAATGGAGCTCAGAACATTTGAAGGGTCAGTTCACTCAGATTACAAAATAGTTGGTCACGCAGTTTTGTTTTTATGTGCCCCGTTTTTGAGATATCTGCCTGAGAAGCTTCAGACACAACTCCAAAAGAACAGACATGAAGGACATTACATTTATGCATCTCAAAATATTGTCACAGGGACAGTTTCCACAGCAAAAAACAGTTGAAGGATTATTCAGATTTAACTAAACTCATGTATTCCAGTCATTGTGACTTGGACTCGAGTCTACTTGAGACTTGACTTGATTTGAGACAATGACTCACTTTTCTGTGTTATTTTCAGATGAGTGCAATAGTTGTTTTTTTTTTTGTTTTGTTTTTTTTGTAGACCATTTCACTGTTAAAAAGCTGGCAACATTCAGAAATGAACAACCTTTAAGCTGTAAAGTTATTTATTTTTTGGTTGATTTCAGTTATTTCACTAAATATCAGTAATTTGATTACAAATTCAATTCAATATCATTCTTTTTGATTAGATTAGATTAATTGGCTTAGACACATAGTATTATGATGACTTTTGTCTTTATAAAAACCTGATACTGCAAATAAGACTGCAGTATTTTGTTGGGGGAAAGGGGCTTGACTTAAGACCTGCCTTGTGTAAGAGGTACCAGGCTACAGCACCCACACAGGGAACGATGGCTTATTTTGTCTGAGTCTTCCACAGTCTTCCACTTTTATTCACATCATACAGTTTACTGTTAACATTGTCCTAATCCTATTTAAGCAGTTACTGTTATTGTACATTGATTGTCTCTCTAAACATGGTTTCTGAGCTTCACATAAAACTAAACCTAAAAAAAAACATTTCTTGTCCTTGTGTCAATTTCATATCTCCACATTCATCTTTCCAAACAAAGTTTTGGTCAAAATTGCATCTAAAATTTACTGACTCATAGATACTTTAAAGTACCACTCACACTTGAATTTAAAAGTATTAGTAAATACACATGCTCATTCGTTAACCAGTTCAACCCAGTTCTAACACAATGTGCAAACATTTTACACTGTTGACATGGCAAATAAGTCAAGGTGCTGGGTAATAAGAATATCTACGCCATATAGTGGAGATGTGTGGCCAAACTAACTTCTTACCATTAGGTGTTTGCTAACAGAGTAACTGAGTGCAGCAACGCCATTTAAAGCTCTTTCAGCACTCATTTCTCACTTTGCACTTGAACCAAAATTGTCTCTGAACATTTGGTAATAAGTTGCAGCAATATCTGTGAGGTTTTAACACATTACCGATCTGCAGAACAGGATGAGAAGGATGACAAAGGCAGACGTGGCTTGCTCATCTTCTCAGATGAAAGACAATACAGGCATAACATTGAAAAAAATTCCATTTGAGCCAAATAGCAAATGGATCCAGTAATCCAGCTCCAGGTTTGAATATGTTTTATCTGATATTGGATTAGACAACTGGTAAGCCTTGGCAGAGGTATGTGCTCTACTGAAGACTACAAGCAAAACTACATCCCCCCTCATTGTATCTCAAAACCTTAGACAAAACAAAAACTCTCTTAATAACTCAGTTGATAAAATATGTACTTGGTAATTTGGATTAAGTGACCCTTTAATATGTCTGCCCTAGCTTTCAGTTGAATTGTCAGACAAAGCTGTGGTGGCCCTCAAAGTTTTTGAAGGTTTAGATTGACAATATAAACCTATCAGTCTTTTCCCCTATATTTTCTGATGGAGCCAATAACCACTGATAAAACCAAACAACTTTTGGTTGTATGATTTGTCACTAATAAGCCACCTTTCAAATGTATTTATTCTGCTCGTTATCTGTCATTTTGTTCCGACCGAAAGCAGTGTTCCATGAGCTTAATCCTCTGGAATCATGAAACAGTTTGCAGGCTCTGAGTAGTTACTGTGATGTCCAGGAAAATAAAGTTTTGCACAGCCAGTTGAGTCTCTTCCCACACTCAGATCATGGGGACCCTGGGGTTCGCTGCATTATTACAGTGCTGGGCAACGTCCAAATACTGAGGAAAAAAACAACATGAGCCAACCTAATCATTGACAGTCTCAACGCATAACAGTGTCCCCCACCGCTCGGCCAGCCTGCTTCTCCTTGCAGTGTGATTCATAAAGAAGTTAAAAAAGAAGCACCCCTCCAACAAAACATCTGTGCAGCACCAGGTTATGCCGCTGAAGTGGGTTTGAGGTCATGTATTATTTCTGCTTTGACTGGCATTTTTAATTTGGGTATTAAATCTATTGAAATGACTTACTCTGCCAACATTCAGCATTATCTCCCAAAGAAACACATGTACAGTGTTTAATTAGTCTCAAAACCACCATACCCATACACCAGGGGCTTGCATGTTATACAATAACACAGAACAGGATCATGAGCTAAAAACCATCCTGCAAGGGAGCATTTCTGCTCTGCTTGCACAAATGCAGTCCATCAAGCCTGGAGCTCTGACTAACCAATCCTGTTTCACAGCAGGTTATGAAATGGTGATGAGGTTTAATTAGATTTGTGTACATGGGCACTATTTTTGTAAAACTCAAAACATGTTTAAAATGGAAAATTTGTGTCCATGAACATGAATCCTTAGATTACATTTTGTCAGTATTTCACAAACTGATTTGAATTAACACATAACAGAAATCACAATCTTTCCATAACCTTAACCAAAATGAATCTCATAGAATACATCTCATAACCATTTCAGTAACTGAAAGTATCTTTTCTTATCCTTGATCTGCTAAGTGCTTTTGTTGCCTTGATGTAACCATGCATTGGATGCAAAACCTGTATTCTGGTGTGACGTCCTGGACTTAAGTCCCTCCATCCAACCCGACCACATCCCTGGCACTTCAGCATGGTTCATAAAAGTGGTTTTTCATTAGTACAACAAAGCATGGTGCAGGCACAAAGAGTAGTCATACTCACAGTCACAAATACAATGAAAAGCTTGTAAGAACACAAATGCTGTTGTTTAAAGTTCAGGAAAATCTTTCCATATGGCATGCTTCTATGTTGCACAAACACAAGCTCAACCCTCCGTACACACTCACACCTATTCAATGCTTGCTCATCACGTTGATTTTTGAGTCTTCTGAGGTGGGGACAGAATAGACAGGGCTGATATCTCCACTCCTTTGATTTGTCACTTTGAACACTGATCATGAGAGCAAGACAGTTGAGAGAGTGACCATATTTATAGGGCCATCATGTTGGAGGCTGTGGGTGTTGAAATTGACCAATCAAGTCTATTCCATCTCTGTCTCCAAAGTCTCAAAAGTCAACTTGATGAGCGGGTGAATGTTTAGCAGTTGTGAGCTTATGGGGAGCCTGGTCTTTCAGGACCTAATGCACGCTAGGGCTGCAAACTTGATTATTTGCATTATCGATTAATCGGATTATTTTCATGTTTAATTGATTAATCAATTAGTTGAAAAATGCTCTCCCACAGCCCAAAGTGACTTCTTCAGAATGCTTCTTTTGTCCAATCAACTGTCCAGAACCCAACAACTCTTGACACACTATCATGAATGACAAAAAAAAAAAAGGCCGCAAATCAATATAACAGACTGTTGATGTATGACATTTTTACTTGAAAAATGATTGATTAATCATTTTATTGATTACTCAACCTATTGATTCATCATTTGATAATTTGATCGATTAATCATTCAGTGGTTTGATTGATTAATCGTTGAAACTCTCGTTCACATGGAGCATCATTGCTTCTGGATGATTTCCCATTTGCAGACACTGTGTTTGCATCACGTGCATGTGTGTGGGTTTCATGTGCTGGGTTACGAGACTGATTAAACAGCATACAGATATCACTGGAGAGCTGTTGCTGTAATTGCCATGATAAAGACGGCTTTATCACGGATTTCTGATTTCTGCTTTTGCACAATTAAACTGTTAGTTATTTAGTTTGAATTTGTTTTCTTCATCTTAACACGTACATTTTAAAGACGAGTCTTTGTGATGCATCTAGATGAAGCCTGAGAACAACAAAACCTGAGTAAAGAGATCGTAGCTTTTCTGCACAGCTTCGCTTACATCATTGATCCCCCTGAAATTAAACTGTAACACTAGATTAGTTGTTTGGAAAGAAAAGTGGCAGCAGAATGTCAGCACATTTGTTCTACAGGCCTGCAGTTGTGTCCAAAATGACCTTTAACTGTTAACTGTGGCTGCACAGCAGAGAGAACAGCACTAACTGGAGTAAATTGCTGTACAGCTGCCACGATAACTGGATTTACTGTCCTCTCTCATCCAAATAAAGCACAAATGTCTATAAAAGGTGTTGCAGGTTTTAATAGGCATTTCAATTTTACCTTCTTTTGTTTTTGATAGTTTATAGCTCCCCTAATCTAAGGAGGCAATCCAGTATATTTTGGAATCATTCAAGCTATTGATCATCTCAGTGCTGAGACTGATTTAAAGGACTCCAAGGGTATAGCACTGTGTTATTACCAATGCTAACACTTAAATAGATTGCATTTCCTGGGAATGTTAGTGCTTCAGTTTGTGTGTCTGCCTTTATTTATTTCTTCCGTACTGATCCAACCCACTGCAGCTGCTGCTGTAAACCTCTCTCAATTGAATGTAAATGAAGTTGAAGACGGTTCAGCTCTTGTTTCCCTTTCCCTCAACCCGCTCATTGCCTCTCACTGCCTCTAGGCATCGTGTCTGTGTGTGTTTAAATATGTGAGCGTGACCTTGGTTTGTGTGTGTACAATAAAAGACAGACCACATTCTCCTGAGTAAATGGGAGTGTGGTAGATGGCCATGATACACATATACAAAAACACACTTTTGGCAGTGATGGCTTGTTGTGGTGCTCACTCAGTTCTGCATATATGTGCTTGTCATCTTTTATACAATTATCCTCCATCTCACAAATTTGTCTGTATTTCAGTGCAACTTTCAATTTTCAGCTGAAAAACACTTTAAATTTTAAAAAGTTTTTTTGTCAGTTTAAATAAATCCTCCCATTTGCCTGCTGAAATAGCTGTTTGGAGATCATTAATGATGAATTTTCTCCCGTTTTACCTGCCCCAATTAGACTTTTGAGTGTCGTTTACAGCACTGTGGTGATTCTTTGTTGGCCTTTGCAATCCTGATTCCATAAAAGTTTGCACAAATGTAACTAAAAGCAATTATTTGAAAATCAACTGAAGAAAACAGCTTCAACACTCAGGTGTTTCACAAAGTCTTAGAACCTCGCCCCATCCTTGCTTGTGAACGACAAAACTCTTTCAAGGATGCCCCTTTCATTCATAATCATGATATCATCACTTGTAACCGACGAACCAGCTTGCCTGTGGAGTGTTCCAAATCAAATTCAGAATAAGACTGATAAGTGTCACAAAGAGTCTTGCCATAATGTTTGCTGCCTGGAAAGTAACAAGTAGTCTCTGTGTAGCATTCAAAGCATCGATACGTTAATAACAAACCCCAGCACTTAACAGAACATATAGCCCCAACACAGACCAGAGGTCTGTTGCTTATTGTCAGCTATCACTAAACCTCACTCATTTATTTATTTTTATTCCATAGTTTCACTTAAACAACTTGAAAGCACCATGTAACCTATCATGATCCAACCTGACCCAAACACTGTCATCATTTCCAATTTTTTTTGTCTGTGCCTGGCCCAGCCCGGCCCATCCACTCCCAACAGGTTCAGGTTGGGTATTCATGCTTCATGTAAAACGTTGGATGCATTGGGGTGTCTGTTGATCCATCCCATTTTCAGTAACATGATTCCTTCCTCCCTTGGACGCAAGGATTTTCCGATGTCACAACTGATATTTCACATTTGGTCAGATACTGAACTGGGGAAATTAATCTTGGGCGCCCATCATGAAACTGTGCTGTCTGATTAGACCTGGTTGTGTTAATGAATTTGTTGCCACTATTTAGCAATGTCTATATTTGAAGCATTGTCTGCTGTCATAGCTGGAACCTTGTGTTTTAATAGAATTTGCCATCGACCAAAGTGTGAACTCGTGCAAAGATTCTAACTCTTTGTTCCTCTCAATGACCTTACACTCTAATAGACTTACAGCAGTGGTCCACCAGAGTCTTGATGTTTGTGCTAATATTGATCTTCAGGTAATTGTTGTTGCACCATGTGATGAAGCTCTCAATCACTCCTCTGTATTCCTCAGTGAAAGTAAACAAGTCATAACTTCCACTTTGCCAAAAAGTACATTTAATATCTTTTATCGAGATCTTTTTTCTAGGTCGCTGTGCCGTGTGTCTGTGTGTGTGTTTTTTAGACATTTTTACTGTATACTTACTTAAGGCATGTGTGCTGCCTCAAATTAAGGTTGTAAAGATCCGACTGTGGTTGTAAAGATCCGACTGTGGATGTAAATGAATCACCCTCCCACTCAACTGACTGATTGGTTTTCATAACAGCCGTAAGAGCTACGCGCTAATCACTCATTCATATTCATTCATTGTTGGGCACTGTGGAATAGATGTTTAACTTGATGTGCGATCTGACTTGACACGTTTAACACGCTACTCCCTGCAGTTCATTCATATTTAATGAGGGAATACATTACCACTGTAATTTATCGGTGGATTGCAGATGCTTTTAATTAGTTTTATGGATTCATTGGAAAGCGTAAGACAAAACAATTGATACTTTCAGAGAAGCTTGAAGCTTGGAATTAAGATTATTTTGTCTCACATACTGTTACCAAGGTCAAGAATGTACGTTCATCCTCAAGTCAAGGGGTAGAATCTTCACTTGTCTACTTGGGTTTTTGTTCAAAGATAGACGAGTAGTTTCACTGGTTTTGGGGTAATCCAGTCTATTGTACCATCCCTATGGCAATGAGTATTTTGGGCCCAGTTTGCCTGAGAGAAGGTGAGTGTGTTCAGAAAGTAGACAATAATGGCAAGGCAGAATTTCCACTAAACTGTCACCAAACTCATGTGAGAAGTTCACACGGTCCAAATGAACCTTTTATGGAGCTTTCAATTGTGTCACACAGTCTATGATGTAAGTTTGCGTTATCAAAAAACTGAGCACTATTTGGATTTCTTCGCCATGTCGGTTTAAAGTTGCGATTAAAGGTTAGAAATCAAACGAGCTTTCAGTTATGATCGTCGAAATCAGAAGCAGGAAACTGGCGATTAGTGCAATATCTTTCACTAACTAAAGAAAAACACCTCAAAGATGACTCATCTAGCTTACCGTTAGCCTGCAGCTGCACTTCCAGACTGTATCCCTGAACTGTGTTTTTTTTTATGAACTATGGAATTTTAATTTTGATGAATATTTTTTTAACTTGTTTAACCCTAACCTGCTAAAAATCACCAGGATAAAGCAAAGTTGTTGTTGTCAAATCCCCTTATATTTTTATCTTTTTAAAGGGATATTCCGGTGTAAATTTAATCTAACACACCTTGACACTGAGTACGACCCCCCCCTAGAGATAAAATTTGCGGACCGCTAGCTTACATAGTTTTAGCATCCTTTGAAACGACCGCACGACAACAATACATTGCAGTAAATGGGTTCAAGTATAAACTGCCATCAAAAAGCCACAAATAATGCTCAGAACAGCACCAAACTTCAGCAACATTAGAAACAGGGTCCCAGCACATATTTCGAGGCATCAAACATTTGATATCGTTGCCGGATTTGTCAGAGTTTTGCCCTGCGTGCCGATTACCGAGTGCAGTAGAGTCCCACAGTAATGATCACCATCGAGCTGTGGAACTCTACTGCACTCGGTAATCGACTCACATGGCTTCCACACAACGAGTCTGCAGCTGGAGAGGTGAGATTTGGTTTATCTTTTCTGACAAAGCCGGCAACGATATCAAATGTTTGATGGAAAAGGACACCAAGGAGTGGTTTGTTTATTAGTTTGGGAGAAAAGTGGTGAAGAGGAAGATGAGAGGGCAAAGCTAATGAGAGAAAACTATCAAAGAGAGTTTTGCTTTTCAGTTGTGTGCACACTGTAGCACAAATACAAGCCGACAAGGACTTTGTAAAAATGTGGCAGCCTTTCTCACTTTTAATGCGCCCGAGTTTTTAATTTGTACTGGTATAAAAACCAATCATAACCACCCTTTCATTGCTCCGTCTCATCCTTGAATCACATAGCCACATAGTTATTGTACCAAAAGGATGACGCATCATATATGTCTTTTGTCTCCTGGCAAATTTTAAATAAGATCAGATAAATTTCACATCCAAGTATAAAAAATGGTGTAGGTTCCATCTCTCTTGATCCAAGACTGTACTAGATGCTGTATGCTTTATAGTCAAGAACAGAATTTTTATTGGGTGAAGTAAGGCAGCATTTTCGGTGAATTCTGACTAGAACATGGGATCTCAGTTCTACTTCATGTTGTGTTACAAGTCAGCGGTGAAACGTGTTCAGCAGGAGAGTCCACAGATTTCATGTCTCTCTGCCGCTCCCTCTGTCTGTGATCACATATGTATGAGCTGTGCATGAGATTTCTGGCTGTTTTTTCTTCACTAGGTTCTTTTCACTTTCATCCCCAGCAGCTAAATTGCTGTTTTATTGGTTTAGTTTTCGTTCTCCATCTCATTCCTCTTTTCTGTCGTTTCCTGGAGACCTAGAGAAGACACAAAGCCATCGTGCGCTCAATCCGTTCACTGACCTTGCTATGCTGTTCACACAGTGTGTCTTACTTTCATTTTAGTGTTTCAAAATCTCTCTTGATGACTTTCAATAGAAATACAAAATGAAGCATAAAATAGACAACTATGAAAGTGAACATGTCTTGTTTAAGATACTGTTCACATGTCCACACCATGAAGTTGACGTGTTTTAAACATGGGGAAAAGAGAGCACTTGGATTGGATTGGATCTGTATTGACTGAAGTATTGGGAGAGTTGGTCAGATTGACGCTTCTCCAGACATCTTTTAGACGTGTCAAGACTTTGTAGAAAACATTTTCTTCTCAGCGTACTGCCGACTCTGTTGCAAGTATCCACACCTGCTCTTACACGTTAATGTGTCCATATGGTGAAAAGTAAACCTTCCCAGAGGTCCACAGTCCTGACGCAGAATACCAAAACACCTCATACATATTTTACCCATCTTGATTTGTTTTAGGGTTTGTGTTCACGTGACTTGGGAGCTTTATTCAGTTTGTTTCTGCTGAGCTCAGTTTATTGTAGGCATGAGATATTCATTCAGACCTCATTTCTCATAAAGGACGCCCAAATATGTTCATATACAGGCACAAACTGGGATGCTTACCCATTTTTATATTTTTATATATATTTTTTGTAAATAATGCATTAAAGAGTAAGAAAATTGACACGGAGCTGCTAACTTCTCACCTTAACTTTAACATTTGCAGGAGGGAATTGCCTGTCGGTTTGATGATTAAGTTTGTTTTCTTGTGATGCTTTCAGAATTTCCAAGCTTATGCTGTAAAGTTTCAAGGGTTTTCTTTATGTGGGCACACAGAGGGTTGAGCTGACACAACAGCTTTCCTCATAATGAACCTCTACCTTTTCACCCTGCTTTTTACAGTCACTTTTAATCAACATAATGCCTGATCAGTATGCGGTGTAATTAAGACTGGTTTATCATGGCAATGCCAGATCCATGCTGTTCTGGAAAAGATTTTAGGTGGGGCGCCCTCACTTCAAGGCTATTGCAGAAACCTGTCCGTGTCATGAAATATGCAGGAAAGAGAACAGGACTTGTACAAAGAGGTTGTACAAATGCCTTTTGACTGTGTAGTGTGACACAGTCAAAGGGCTTTGTACAACCTCTTTAAACATTCTTCTATTTAAAGGGATACTGAGTCCACAGCTAAAATCAATATCACATCATCCACTTCAGTTATGAACCAAGGTGCACTCAAATGAGGATTGCTGGCAGATGTTTTGTAACATAGCTGTCAAATGTGAAGAAAAATTCAAGCTCACATTGGCATCCCACTGACAGGCTGCTTGGCTTTGGCTGTCAAAATGTAAAAAAAACATTCCAATTGTGAAAATCACTGAATGTTAAATACATTCGGCAGTGGCAGCCAATGATGATCAGTGTTAAAAAAGAAGGACAGTATCCTTAAATTACCAAAAGTAAACAAAATGTTACGCAACTCATTGCACAAATTAGATTTGTTGACTCCAGGTGCTCCAATGTTACTTTCCATTGTTATGCTGGTTTTAAAAGGTTCTAGTTCTAATGAATCACATACATCTTTTAATCTTGGCTGACAGAAGCGAGAAAATATTGAAAAAGTGATCGAATACAGACGTCACATCACATGGCAGCTGCTGCAATCCTGAAACAGTGCCAAATCTCAGAAGCTGATGTCTATCACAAAGTGTTTGCCTCAGGGGTTTTCTACATGCTACATGGGTCTATGGAAAAGGGTCAGAACTGTGGCAATAAAATTTGGATGAGATAGTGAATGGAGAGATGAGGGCAACACAGACTGTTAACTCGACAGATAAAACTAAAGGAGAGTGAGGTGAACCACAGGTGAAATGTGGCTGGGTACTAAAACCTGATGGAGTGGATTATACTGTGGAGAAGTAGCTGCTGTCATTCAAAGGACATTGCAATTTTCTCACCGTTTTTTTTCGAGAGTTTATTTACAACATGGCTACAGTGATTTCAGTGGTCCCTGAAATCTGAATAATCAGCTCAATAGCTGCTTTTTCATTTCAGATGAATCATCCATACAGGAGAATTCAAGAAACTCAGAAGTACTGCTCAAACCTCATAGGGAAGGTGTTATAATATGGCCTTCTAACAGAGCACATTGTGACAGTGGTCCATTTTGCCTGCGTGTACAGTCAGCTATGTACATAGGAGTCAAGCCTGTGTCAGAATCTTTCTCTGACTCCTAGTGAAGACAGTCCTGGTCCTGTTTTCTTGCATTGCAAAACTTACACCAATTAGCCTAATGAACAGATAATGATGGGGTCGCTGCTCTGTATTTTAAAGGCTGTGACTTTATTGGGCAGCTGATTGACTCTAAACCTGCCACTCAAACATAGCCATTTTTGCAAACTGCCCGAATTAGCAGTATGAGGTCAGGCTAATTAACTCTGACACACCATAAATATAATTCACGCATAAAAATCCACCTCTCCTTTCATATTGGTCTGTCACGTCTAATCGATAAGTCACACTTAAGTATCAAACTCACATAAAATCTCCAACAGACACAGTTTGACCACATTTGCTGGGATAATAGAACTTTGTAATGATTCATTTGTGGTGGACTACATAATTCACATTTCTGCATCGTTTTGCAGTTTGCTCTGAAGGTTTTAAGAAGAGTTGCGCGGGCCAATATGTGCCAAAATCAAACTGAGATTAGAATCTCACAGTCAGCACTCTACTCCATCAGTCAGCAGGATTTTAGCAGGGATCTACGCAGTGGTTCACTGATTGTTTGACAGTCTTAATATGCATAAAATACATATATATGTATCTATTTTTTTGCCCTGATTCCGAAAAAGATAGTATTCCTACTAAGCTTTTTACTTTGGCAAGGGAAATTGATATTCCACCAACATTTCCATGCACATGCAGCATGTAAACTCTTATTATCAAACATATCCTCCCTCTCCAAACTTGGTGACAGCCCTGATTATGACACATATTCTGAGTGTGCTGTGTACATGCTCTTTAATCCTGAAAAATATTGGCATGTTTTACACATCTTTATCAGAATACGCTGTTAGGATAAGGCCTACTTTGGGGTAGCCAAATGGAAAATACGGTTTACATGACCCATGTCAAACTCAGATAATTGGCATCTTTGTAGAAATAGTGGAATATTAGATTCAACACCATCAACAGTTTTAACTAGCGCTTGTTCTCAAGTGCCTCCTCGCCACTCTGAACAGAGTTTCAAGAGGTACTGGTTGAAATCTCCCCACATGAAATGAGACAATGCCTCACTACCCTCAAACGCTGAAACAGTTGTCTTTAACAGAGTTTACGTACACAGACACAACCGGACATCGCCAATAGACTGTTGTCACCTGTGTTGATTTCTGTACGTTGCTGTGTAAATCCTTGTGTTATCAAGATGCCATCTGCCTTTTTATCTGATAGGAATAGAAAAGCATGGATGCTTACAATTAATTCACAACTTCACACTATCAGTCAAGTCATATAGTGACAACACGTGCTCCTACCCTACTAGTCTGCACTGTTAGTAGAGGAGTGCAGCAACTTCACTGCTGGACTCGAGTCAGATTTGGGGGCATCAGATGCCATCAGCTGAGGGGAATGCAACATTGTAATACGTCAAAATGTCATGCACTAATAAGCAATACCACTGTAATGCTAGCTAGCCTGGTGGCTACAGAAATAGTGTTTCCTGCTCGTTATAAAGAAAGAACCATAATTTATTGAAATGACAGTGTTTTTATCACTCTCAGTTTGAAGTATTCATCTGAAAAACCTCCATTTAGAGGGCCATATATCCCTACCCCTCCATCCCAGCAACAATTAGGACACCTTAGTGAGGGGGTAGGGGCAAGGGGTATATTGGGACTGGGTCTTAATGTGCATTTAATCACAGTGTCAGTGTTTTCAGGGTGGTACAGGGCAATATCCCATGTATGTTTCATGTTACTGAGACTGATACTCAGGGTTCTATTGATTTCCAATAGCAGTATGGTGAATGCTGGGAGATGAAACTGATACAGACATATTCAGCTTTTATTCCTCCTGCTAAAATAGGCACACACACACACAAACAAACACATCTACAGCCTGGTCTGGCACAGGTGTTACAGTATCGATTCCCTGTAACTGTGCGATTGTGGATGCTGCGTGTTGCCTCTTAGCTTTGATTTATAACAGCTGTGTTTCATAGGCAGCAATTTATCAAAGGAAAAATGAGTAAAGCCTTCTGAAACAAGCCCACTTCATTATTCAAACACCACATCACAGCCCCTTCTGCCTGTTAGCAAGCAGGCCTTATTAACGATGTTAACTGAGTGTGAGTGAGAGTGTGTGTGGTCACTGAGAGTATTAATACCAAGCTCAATAACCTGGTTTCATGCGTGTGTATTGTGTGTGGCCTTTAAACAGAAGCTGACACTTTTACAGGTTACATTTTGCTGATTGAGACGGCAGCAGTGGGTTAAATGTTGAGGGAGCGGGAGTTTTTGTCCAACTCTTAATGCACTGCTGAACTTGAACTCACCGGATGAGTCTTGAATCATCTGCTGTCCTGCTTTCTTTCCAGCTCTTTATTCATGCATGATGTCTGTCTCCATCTCATCTCTCCCTTTCTCCGTCTTAATCCTTCTCAAACTCACTTTCTGCCTCTCCCCATCCTCTTTTTTTATGCCTTAAGTGTCCAGCTCTCTATTTTGCTCACACTCGATGGGCTTTCAATCACAGTCTTTTGCTCTTTCTGTCTCTGCATAAAGCACTGCAGTCTTTTTCCATGTCTTGGAAGGAATCTGCTTGAAAGAATCTTTAACAAAAAACAAGAACAAAGCAAATTTATCACACTGTGCAGTTGAGTCAGGGAGGATTTTGTAGCAGATGAGGTATAAACCTTGACGATAAAATTGATTCTGCAAGATAAAATGACTAAAACAAATCAGGTCTCTTCTGTTTTCAAGTTCTTGCAGAAGTTTAGAATATTATTATTATTTAGAATTTAACTCGACTGACAGGTGATATTTGAGACGGAAAGAATATAACAAATCATTCCAATGGCAATGATACTTACAATTTGGTTACTAAGGAGTGGTGACAGATATGTTTATGGCTCCCACAGTCCCTTGAGATAATCGAATGTTTGTGAATCTGGGGGGGGGAACTTAACCAAACTTAAAGCTGTTTTCTATACCTTCATATCCACAAATGCCCAAAACATTTTGAGTGTGAAAAAATACAAATGAAAATGGACTAAAATTATTTGTATAAGTGTTTCAGCCTCTTCCATGTATTTATTGTTCAAACTGACAAACTTTACTGTTTTTTGTATTCGTATCATGAATTTGATGCCAGCGTATTTAATTATAAGTCCGAAGCCTTCTCCAAACACCTATGAATACAATTCTGATAAGGAACTACTGAGCATCTTTAAGTCAGTGTTTAGATTTATAAAGAGACTGAAGCAAAACATGCATAAAACAACCACACTAAGATTGTTACTGGCCTCCATGCTTTTTTTCTACTGTTTCCTGTTTCTGGCATGTTCCTGAAGTAAACAAATGAGCAAAAAAAAAAAAAAAAAAATCGTGCCTTAAAAGTTCAGTAATCCACCAAGTCTTATCTGTTAACTATAGAGGCGTAAACTTTCTTACTTTTGTAAGATGCCCCAAATTCAGACCTATGTCCATGTGATAGCTACACAGCCAGTTATCAAAACCCAGAAAATCTTTGCAGTATTCATTTTTTCTTTTTTTTTTTCTTTTTTAAAGTCTCGAGGATGTGATAACATGGTTAGATAACAGGATGGTAAAGAAACTCTTCCACAGCGATTTGTTTCCTGTACGATTGCTGAATGTTGACTTGAGAGAGACGCATTTGAATCCTGAGGCACTGATGTAAAATCATTCCACTGCTGATGTTTCTGAGAGATGTGAGTGCAACTTTTAATTGAATTTTTATCTCATTCTTGTCCTCTAAATGTCTCCGATAATCTAGATGGTCTGAAATTTAAACGGATTAATATCGATCGCTGGTGCTACAAATTTTGTATTTGGCAGAAAGGCTGTGCTTTATGTTTGACTCCTTGAACTATTAATGATCTGTCTTTCCTCACTTGACGACTGTGCTGCAGTTTATCTACCATATCTGCGGTGCGATGGGCCTGCCTGCCGTGTCATTGCTGACTGCTTACCTTCTGCCAGCGGAGAAATTATCGCTCTCAGTTTTAGCTTGCTTTGAGGGATTGAACATTGTAAAATCTTTGAGCATTTTCTTTTTGTTTCTCTAGAAACACCACTAAATCACAGTGTTAGTGCGGTGATTCATATAGGGACATTCATGTGTATTGTTTTGGATTGTTGTACTCCTAAACAAGAAAAGCAGCCCTCTTGAAATACAACATGCCTTTTTTTTTTCCATTGGCAGCATTTGTAGTCTGATTTATTTAGCCGTTAATCCTCTTTGAAGGGTCTCATGTCGAGCCTGCCTCCCTTACTCTGAGAGCTGATCTATCCAACACATCGTCACCTGTATGTTTGGCTGCTGTTGCTTAGAGGACACCTGATAGAGATGTATCTGAGCAGTCATCTCCGCGCTGCCTGGGGATTTGTCAGCCGAGACAGTCAGCTGAGCTCACTTTTACTCACTCTTCAGTGCTGAGCTTCACTTGTCTGTCGGCATGTTTCGTTTGTCTTTATCTTATCATTGCCTGCGATTTCTAAATAAGATTCAGTTTTTTTGTGTGTGACAATTGGAAGAGCTCCTCAAGGCCTTCTCCCCTGCTTTAGATTTCAAAAGAAGAATCTGTCGGAACAGATTTTTAGCACACCAACTGAGGTTTTTGGCTGGAGAGAAGGCAAAGAAATAGTTGAAAGGGGGAGACACTAAAAGGTTTTACACAGCCGGTTGGGAGCAGTCAGTTGTCCTCGAGTAGAAAACAGCCAGATAACAGAGACTGTGTTTGTTGACTTGACACATACAGAAATGTTTCTGTGACCCTCATTTAACTGCGGTTGCCGACCTTATCTCTACGCTCAGTGGCACTTTAATCCCTTGTACGTGATGCTGCTTCATGTCCGTATTTTCCAACTGCACTCTGTAACTGTCTTGTCACAGCAGGATCAACATCACTTTCTGCTGCGAGCCATTCATTAGTTATGTTGTGCAAAGATGCTGCTGATGCTAACTCACAAAAGTTACAGTTAACGGTAAAGCCTGACATATTAACAGTTTTTTTTGTTTTATTATTGTAACATTCAATGGATGACCTCTAACCTTTCAGCCACCTCTGCCCCAAATAGATTTTAGAGCACCCCTTAAAGAAAAACTAAACTTGGCTTAAAATACCGTAGCTTTGATCATTGGGCCTGTGATACGTGATAGTGTTACTTTTGAAATACTACAAGATTACTGCGATTAAAAAGTAACTTATTTTACAGAGTGACTGAGCAAAGTAATTTGTGAGAGTATGATGGCATTAGCAAAATTAAAAAGCCAGTTCCTTGCACATGTTGCTGCTTATATTGTAGTATCTTGCCCAAGGACACTTCAACATGCAGACCAGGGGAATTCAACCAGCGACTTTCAGATAACGAGACGCTGGCTTTGCCTCCCTGCTGACACTGGCGAGAGGCGGGGTTCACCCTGGACAGGTTGCCTGATCATCATGCTCACATTCACACTTTGACCAGGTCGGTTTGAGATTTGCAAATTAACCTGCGTGTCTTTGGAGTGAGGGACACCAGAGCACCGGGAGGAAACCAAGTCACAAATGGGGAGAAAATGCAAACACCACACAGTAACTCCACTGGCTGACAGGCTTAAAAACCAAAACCTTCTTGCTTTGAGGCAACAGTGCTAAACACTGTACCACCAAGCCATCCCAATATTATTATGATTGATAGAATTAATGGCCAGACCTATGAAAAAAAAACAGGTTTATTTGACATGTAAATGTTCCTTATGTAAACATTTAACAGCAAACTCTCTGTTGAGAATGATGACCCTTTCTACATTCCTTATCTGTATAATGTCAGTATAAAATCCATCTTGCCATCCCATCATAATTATTTTGTTTGAAATCTGTCTTGACACTGTTAAAAATCTCACTTCATTTAAAACTCATAGCCAGCATTTTGTCATGCATGTAGTGACCATTTCGAGTAATTAGGAGTAAGACAAACCGCTGCTAGTGTGCGGTGAGGTGCCATTACATCACTTAAAAAATCTGTGGGAAATGGAACCCGACAATCCATCCTTAATAAGGCTGACTTGTTGGATCTTCGTTTCTGCAGCGGTGGACTGGATCAGAAACCAGGCTGAAAGTCTCCAATTATCTTTGTGTGAGTGTGAGTGTGTGAGAGTGAGAATGAGTCACTGCAGATAGCCATGTCTGGTATTCTGATCGGCTGCTAAGCAGAGTCGACAAAGTCACCATCCATTCCACAAGACCTCAGCTCGTCTGGCTCCCAGAGAAAAGGCCAGAACAAATACCACAGAAATGTCATTGAGTTTAGAGATGAGACCCCAGATATCTACACATACGAGCAAATACGCACATGCACACACCCACCAAACTAACATGCACAGAAACACACCCACACACACATTTCAACAGAGACAACAGGGCTATTTGCATAATCTTCACCTAATTTCCTGCTCTTGCCCGATTGTCTTGTGTGTCACTATGATAAATTACCCCAAAAACACCACCAGCCTGCTTAATTATGGCACAAATTGCCCAATTAGAAAGCTGTTCTGCCTGAGGTTCCTAGTACTTCTTCAACCAGTTGATTTTTCAAGTTTACTGTGGTAAGCAAAAGTTTCACAGCGGCGTCCGTTCATTAACCTTCAAAATTTGGCCAGCAAAAGGGCGGTACTGCGCTCTAATGAAGATTTTGAGGGCAAAGTCATATCAATCTAAATATAGATTCATGGAAGTTCTTTTCTATGAAGATTGAAGAAAGTTTTTCTCAACCTTTTCTCTTTTTCAACGTTCTCTGCTCACATTTTATGTAGAGAGTGCATTAGTTTATCCATATTGTGGTTTGAGATTTGTATTACTATTTTCGCACCACATAGTGGTGTATATTCGGAATGATTGGACTATAAAAGCGTGCAAGACTTGTTTTATAATAATGATAAACTTGAAATGGGCAAAAGGGCAGTGCAATCCACACAGAGATGAGCAAAGAAATGAGCTTCATTGTGCCAGTATGGATGAGGCCATTATGCTCTAAGTATACTTGTTAAATTCTATTGCAATAACGACTTCTTTTTGAATCTTTCTGCAATGAGAGCCTCCTTTTTGCTTTCTTACTTATTCGGTCATTCTTCTTTTCTCTTTCCAAAGTACAGCAGGCACTATCAAGGTCTATCAAGCCTTCAAGATTCATTACGATGATACTGAAAGAGCAAAAAGGTGGCGCAGTCTTCAAAGTATTGAGGTTGTTCGTTAAACTCTGATGAGAACTTTCAGGTTGACATGTGTTGCATGAATGAAGTGTGAAGCTCTTCTTCAAGTGAGGGCTGCCGCTTTGATTGTGCTGTCTGCAGTCCTTTTTCCTCTATTCAAAGTCCCATAGTGATGCTTTTTTGAGAGTCTGGTTATAACTTGATTATACATGGCACAGAATACAGGTAAAGTAATCATCAGTTCACCTTGAATGTTAACTACAGTATGCACAAGATGATAGGTAACAGAAATGCACCCTTTAGGAAAAACACCCTGAAACACTCTATGGATTAATGCTGGGGGTCATCAGATCTGATGAATGCTTCGTCTGGTCATGAAACGGCAGAGAAACATGAGGCTATTAACAGCGCCAGAATGTTTGAGTTTTTTAATACGACACATTTTTCAACCTTGTCTCGAACAGTAATAACTAACTGGCACTGATAAAGGTTTATTATTGAAGATGTACCATTTTATTCCCCTTCATAGTAAGATTCCTGGATCCCAGTATAAACTACACATAAATGTTTAACAGGGCTGTCTTAAGAGCACTTCAATCATTTCACTTGCAGGTCACTGAATAAAATAGCATGTTAGATAAAGTGGAATTTACTGCTATTCTTTTCAATTTCAAATTAAAGAGCTCTGTTCAGTTACACGGCACTTAAGTTTGAGTGAGAGTGAGAGGATGTCCCGTAAAGAAGTGTGGTTTGGGAGAAAATGTAAGAGTCCAGCCTTTTATGGACATACACATGTTGTCACTTACAGTTCATTGAAAGAAAGTAAGCTAAAAAAAGGAACTGGCATGCCAGTCTTATAAAAAGATCAGAAAATGATAATCGATGCATCTCCTTTTATTGTGGATTTAAAGATATACTGAATTTTGCAATATCATAATTTAAAAAAATCCCCACCCTTGCCACATCATGGCTGTCATGGCTGTGTGTCCTTGGGCAGAACACATTGACACCTTGCCTCGTGTGAATGTGTCTGACTGCTGTGTGTTGGAGGTGGTGGTCGGAGGGGCGGTAGGCGCTGAATGGCAGCCACGCTTCCCTCATCTATCATAGCTTTCCACCACCGGTATGACTGTGTGTATATGAATGGAACCTGGTACCCTGTCAGAGCGCTTTGGGTGTCTTGAAAAGCGCCACACAAATCCAATCCATTATTATTACATTATTAATTTTGCAGTAACGAGGGAAATCAGTATGAGTGCGATCTAATACCGCTGCTTGTAATTGTATTCTTCAGCTTGACCAGCTCAGTGATGGGCAAAGGCATACTGCTCCAGTTATTATGGGTCCAACCTGAGTTCTCACTAAACTGTTATCTAATGGTTAACGTTTGGTTAGTTTTTAGGCACCACAACTACTTGGCTAGGTTCAGGAAAATATAATGGTTTCCAATAAACTCATGTTAAAGTTACATAAATCATATGACACGAGTTAAATGCAACATGGAAGTAACAAATTACTCACCAATCACCAACTTAGATTGTTTTCAGCATATGTGCTCACTGTCAGCTGTTTTTTAAGATATCCAACAATATCCACTTCTGGTATTTGAAGCCAGGTTGAAGGATTTTTTTGGTTATGTTGAGACAACTCAAGGCACCTGATTAATTCTAGGGAGGAAAGTTTTTGATTAACGCAGGGTGTGAAATACAAATACAAATTATTTGCATATGAAGGTAATTGTTAATGGCTGAAAGTGTCTACGCGCACACACACACATACACACACACACACACACACACACACTAAATTTGTTCTGCAACTCATGATATCAGCAGTGAGCTTTGGTGCCCCCTCAGGTAGTTACTATGTAGATTAGAGAATACAGTTCCGATTACCTGTGTAGAAATGCTAGATCAAACACAAAACCAATCGATTTAGACTCACAACACAATAATTTCCAGCTCCTCGGTCTCAGTCTTGTCGTCATGTTGTCACCTGCAGTGCTTCATCCCTCCAGGAGTTGTTTTATCATCGTACATTAGATTCAGCGTAGAGCTTAACTCGCAGTGTTCCCCCTCCTGAGGTTTATTATTGTCTTTGTCACTCCATTTCTGTCCCAAACTTATTTCCTCCTCTTTACCTGCTCTGCAGGATATTGTACATCTCTTCACTGTTGGTCGCACACAGTCTCTCCCTGCCAGGAGAACTCTGTTATTGTCTCTGACTCGATTTACCCAGCATCCTCTTCCGCACAGGATATTTTTGGTTGTAACAGTATTACCCCCTCTGTCTCCTCCTCACACTGGGATTGTATAGCAGTTGTCAGCTGTGGTATTTTTTAAAACTTTGAATTAAAAGTTTACCAGGCCTGTTACTAAACTTCCTGTCTCAAAGTCCCATAGAATATAAAAATCCATGAAGAAGTGTACTTGGCAGTCAATCTAATCACAACTTTCTTTACCTCCCTTTTTTAGCTTGAGAGCTAAAATTTGGTCTCTTGCCTTTGGATTAAAACAAGCTTAAGAAATAGTGTTTATTTCCGACACATTTAAACCCCAGAGAAATGGGGTGAGTGCCTATTTCGTGTCTTAAGATACATTTAGAAACGCTGCCAGGCTCTGATGCTGTTTTGCATCATATTCACGTATTTCTGTCTTAATTTATGACCTATTTTATTTTGTCTTTCAGGATATTCTATGTGTCTCACGACTCCCAGGATCTGAAGATTTTCAGCTACATCGCCAGAGACGGACAGAGTAATGTCTTCCGCTGCAATGTCTTTAAGTCCAAGAAGAAGGTAAGAAAGAGTGCAGGGCAGTTTTTAAAGCTTTGCCCTTTGAATATGAATGCAGAGGCTGAATTAAGGCCGCCATTCTGACAGACTCCGCCACAGGGTTGTGAGACAGTGTACCATTCCGTGCCTCAGTTCTGTGATGTAATGTTCTAGTCTTTAAAACCAGGAAAGAAAAATTGTATGTCACGTCACAATAAAACTATTGAAAATGTAGTCTCATATCACATGTATATTGAAATATTGCCCAGCCTTATAGCCAGCAGATCAGGCTGTGATTGTCCTGGGTTGCTTCAACGTTTGAAGAGAAATATTAGTCTTTGTTACTGCTCAAAACATGTATTGTATGTTTTATTATATACAAGCACATATTTGGATCTTCACAGTTTCTAACGTAAAACTAAATTCTAATTATCTTAAGAAAATGACTGTTTTCAGTTTTTCTCATGCCAGTGCATCAGAAAGGGGCAGCCTCACTGCTCTTGTGTTAGAGAAAGATATTAAATCCACATCCATACATTGTACTAATGTTTGAGTTTAGACTACATCATTAGAAAATAAAATGAAAATGTCTTGGGTACCTGAAGCGTGAACTGGTAAGCTAAATTAGATTTGGCAAATGTACTGATGCACAGAAAAAGAAATTGCCGGAGGTGTCAGAAGAAAAAACACTTGACTCGACGTGTTTGTTTTGATTTCATTGTGTGAATGAATCTGTGTTTTGTGCATGAATTGCAACCACCGACTCATCAGACTTTGTTTTTTGTAATGACAAGATGGACAAAAAGGTAGCTGCTAAGCGTTTCATTTCCAGTGTTTTCACAGTCTGTTGGTCGTGCAGTGTTTAAAGCAATTCCTCCTCCTCTCTTAAATCATCTCACTGTCTGAGCCACATCCTGACAACCTCCAATAAAGAGACACGCGGCTGTCAAGCAGCAATAATTCCTCCTGGCACTACAGGCTTGTCATTGTGGAGGTTCGGGGGACATGTTGGAGATGCACTCGGGTGGACATGTTGCTGCAGAGAAAGTCTAAACAGATTTCAGCAGTGAGAGAATGTGATCCCAGTTTTCCACTTTAGCTGCCAGTTCGCAGGATATGGTGGTGCAGTCCAGGGGTTAGCTGTGTGAAGTACACACTGCCTCATTATCTCTCACAGACAGATTGACACATGAGACACACACACACACACACCCACCCACACACACACACACACACACACACACACACACACACACACACACTGACACATACACTCCCTGTTCAGAAGACAAAATGGAAAGTGACACATACCAAAATTCTCTGAGGCAACTATGACCCTGAGGCCATTAGGCTGTAAACCAATGTGTGTGTGTGTGTGTGTGTGTGTGTGTGTGTGTGTGTGTGTGTGTGTGTGTGTGTGTGTGTGTGTGTGTGTGTGTGTGTGTGTGAGTATTTTTCAGCATCATGGGGATAATGGGCAGTACTCTTGTTTTTATAATGGAGGACACATTTATGTTTCACAGTTACAACTTATTTATCACTGTCTACATCTGGAAGTTTGTCATTACAGCTACAAATACACAGTTTATGATGACACTCCAGCTTGAAAGCACCTATTTACTGACAGTAATTACAGAAAGTTAGTTTTTAGGCATTACTTCTCTTTTCTTCTGATTGACAGAAGGCGGCACCCTGCACAATGAATGTTCAACTACAGGTGCAGCGAAACAATGTGAAACAAAGCATAGGAAAGTTTACTGGATCTTATTTGGTCACTTAGGGGCATCACACAAAGCTGCAACAACCTACTGACAACATGAGCTGCAGATGTGTTTTTGCCTGCCTGTGTAATTGTCCAGTATTGCCTCTCTTTTCACCTTTGTGTCCAGCACCACCATCTGAGAAAAAAACCTCCAGATATTAATCTTTTATGCTCTGTTTATCAGTTTGTTCATTCTTCACCAAGGTGCTAACTTTGTCCGTTGTTTGGCGCTGATCTGGTAGTGAAGACTTGGACTCAACTTGGACTCAACAATTTATATGATATTTAATTTATATATGATAAGTGGGGTAAAAAAAATAAAAAAAAAAAATTCTACACAAATGTTTAATATGATAAAGTGATGAAGTTATCATTTTAGATGCAAAAGGTAAAAGGTTAACTTCATTCCAACTCAAAATATTCTGCAAAAAAAAGTCCCAGCCATAATGAAATGCGACAGCTCAGGAAGATTGACAGCTACATGAACACTTGTACAACTTTTTTGTAGTGGAAAATTTCTTGCACAGAGCTTTTTTTTATCCAAATGCAAAGTAGAGAGAAGACTTCACTATCCTTTAAACAGTTTAAGACAGTTCAGTAAGTATTCCTTGGATAAAGTTTACACAGAGAGTGCGAAAACACAAAAAGAGAATGAAACACTCCTGGAATAATAAAAAAGAAATGGGCATGTACATATCAAACACGCAATAAAGATGCCATCCGATCAGCGTGTGGCTGCGGGAGAGTGTGTTTTGACGTGTAGCGGGTGGTGAGTGTAAGATGAAGTAGAAGATTAAGCAGACTTTATTCCCCTCTTAACTACCAGCAGTGAAAGAGCGGCTAGGGCTTTAAATCATGGCAACATAAAAAGGCTTTAGTGGCCCATCAGGTCTGACACTGAGACATGCTGTGGGTCTCTCTCCCCCCGATCTCTCTCACGCTTGCTCACAATTCCCTTTCTTCCTCTGATAGGCAGTTTAAAGGGGGCTAATGAATGACCCGGCCTCTATTATGTAGAATTGAAGTGCGCGTGATCGAGCAGAGACCAGGGAGTGTTCTTCAGAATACTGAATGCCGCTGCAGCTTAGAGGTCAGCGCACCAGTGTGTGATTGTGTTTGTTTACAAGCCTCTGAAGTGATTGTATTTTATGGTGTTTCATTTGGTGGTTATTCAGTTTTAGATGCAAAATAACCATCTGCGTGAAGAGTGAGGGCAAAAATAGGCAATTGACTACTTTCCAACTGCCAGTGGATGAGTTTGCTTTTCTTTTATTCATCTGGTTTGTTAACTACATGAGCGCGACGTGTGTACCAGACCTTCCTCATATTATAGCCGTTTGGGAAAAAAACTGCTGAAAACTGCTTTACAAAAACATTCTGGTTTGGTTTAAAATAAGTACATTACTTTGTGTGTCTTAAGTTACATAGGTACAATTTGGATATAAATTTAGGTGCATTATTTGTGCGTTAGTAAACAATGTTACTGAGTTAAAATAAGTAATCGTTAACTTTTGGTTTTACATGGGACACTGACGGAAGACTTCTGGGTTAAAGTCCTTTGTTTATTTAACCATCCGTGTCCCTTTGCACACCCCTAGAGGTTGTTGCTTGACAATAAATGTAAATATGGGTAGTAATAAGCTGCCTGCGGATGACCTTTACAACTGTTTATCTAGGGAGAAAGGCTGAATTTTATACAAGAAATATCTAAATCTAGTGGGCAGATTGCCATGAAGCTGAGCGAGTATGAAGGGTGAAGCCTTTCCATGAGGTTTCATCCACCCTCACTGAAGGTCAGTCTTAAATTGCACTGCACGTCAAGCTGTAGACCATATCATGTGTTAATGTCATTACAGCCTTCGTCCAATCATTATTCTCAGTCTTCAGCAAAGAGTTAATTACACATTAAAGAGTCAAGCGTGAAGAGAGACGCATGAAGATAATAAAGATGACACATGGTTACCTGGTTACCGTCGTTTAAGCCTGATAATGGACAACACATCCCTTCACTGCTACTAAAAAGAAACCTTGCAGCTGGCAGCTGTACTATTATGTTGTTATTTTTATTGTAATTACACTGATAGGCCCCATGATGACTTTTTTTTATAGTGAGGGAAATTATCCCACTGCACGTAACAACCATCAGAACAACCTCAGTGGGTTAAAACAACATATTTTGGTCCTTATTTGTTTTCTAATTATCTAATGTTTATGATGGATGACGACACATCTGCTGTCCACAGCTGGCTGATGAGATGGAGAGAGAGTTGTGGTTATTGTGTCAAGTGTTAATTGAGTGCTCTCTCTCTGTGAATCGACGCCCTCAAACCATATGCTGTCATTCAGCGTCGCCTAATGGCTACAACTACAACAGTCTTTGACGAGGACAAGTTGAATCTTCTGCACTCAGCCATGATTAAAAGCAGCAAATAATGATGAATTGCGCCATGGATAATTCTCTGAAGAATCTTTGCTCATTCAAAAAGCACCGAGTGAGTTACAGCATAAAGAAAGCCTGACTGAAATAGTCTGTTGTTGTCTGGAATAATATTTTACATACAAGAAATGTGGTCATTTTACAAGGTAACATGGGCAGTGTTTTAGTAGAGTTGGCCTGGATAAAAGTCCTGAATATGACCACAGATCAGTGGTTTCATCATTGACATTGAGGAGCACTTACTTAAAATGACATACGGCTCTTTCCAGACATATCGGTGAAAGCACTCACATCATTCTCTACACAGCTTGGTTAAGATAATTGGATTTAATAGCCTTTCAGCACTTTGTATTGAATATCCATATCTCAGTGAAATGATCATCCTGTCCGAAGCTTTTTGTTTCTCGCTCTCCTTTCTTCACACTCGGTCTAATTTAGTTTTTCCCTCTTTGTCAAGGTTGCATTGTCTATATAGCAGAGGCAGAAATCAACCACAGTTGAGGAAGTCATTCTATACATACTGCAGTGCAATGACAGACAGTTGGTGGCCTTGCAGGCCACATCTGCCCTGCCTGAGCTTCTCACCCAGCCCCTAGAATATTAATAATTCAGAAAATGCGTGCAGTGGAAGTGGCCCAGTTCGTTCTGAAAGTGATCATAGGTTAGCTTGCCTATAGTTTTCCACTTGCCACTAGCCATGGCCTGGAGCCCTGCTTTAATGTATGACTCTATGCCTCTTTCGAGATAATCCAGGTGTGATTTATTGAGCATTAGATGTCAGCGCTGGGATTTAAACACGGGAACAAGATGGGAATGCTATCCTGTCAGTGGTCAGTTTGTGACAGAAGATAAAGGAGTGTATGTACAGCAGGTGCACTGCCACACAGTCTATATCTTTGCGTCTCACACAACACCTTGTGTAAACTGTGGTTTTGTGAAACTATACCTGTGGTTGTTTTAATGGATATCTGCTCTGACATCTGTGTCTTTGTCTAAACCATCTCGTCTGAGGAGGAGGGGCAGGTTGAGTCTGGCATTTAGGGCCACAGCAGGACACACCTTTGAGGCTGAATCCTTATTCAGCCTTTAAAGTGGGACATAACTCAACCTGCTGTCTGCTCAGTCGACTGTGAAGCTGCACCTGAACCCTGTCTATGATAACAATAGACAAACTCAAATGACGAAATCATTTTCTCTGCTTCCTTTCCCAATGCAGGGTACAGTTTAGACAAGCTAATTTTCTACTAAACATATACTTCCACACTTATGCTCCCATTACACTAATGGGTCAGTTAGCATTCCTTGATCCTCCTAACCTGCCATGTCATGATTTAGATAATAAATCATATATCGATCCAAATGAGCCCTCAGAATTGATGATCCAAAGTCATTAAATCAAACACTGAAGCAAATCATGACCTTAAAATTAAAATAAAATATATCAAATTGTGGATTTAGAGAATTGTGAGACCCCTATTATCTTGTTGCTTGCAAAGGACACAGAAGCATCCAGAGGAAACCATGCAGCCATGTGTAGAGGAAGCAAATTTCGCACAAGAAAGGCTCAGCAAGCCAATGGATCAACCTCTCACCTGGATGTTCTTGCACTGGGTTGACATTTCTGACAGCCAAGACACCATAGCACTCTGTCTGTAAAACCAGACAGCCATATTACTGTTAGAACAAAAGGCGTGGCAGTTACGTTGTGTAAGTCAATCATTTTCACATTGCAACTAAATGAATGTCTTACACTTGAAAGTTTAGAAAGTTTTCCAAAGGCACAACCTTGATTTCTTTTACATCCATTCATTTAATACTACCTGCCAAAATGTCTATTAGTTTTTCTGAATGGGTCATTACCCTCCTTGGCAATGCAGATGGACGATTGTGTGATAGTGTCTGGAAGGAAATTGATTAAATGATTCCTCCCTCCCTAATCCAGGGAGGGAGGAAGATGTAAAGATTGAAAGTTGGACAGAAAAGGAGAGAAAGTCTAAAATCTAGCTTAAAATGTAGTTTAAATGTGGGACAGTCTAATCAAATAAAGTGAACAATTCTTAGAATTTGACAAATCATCTGATACTTGACAGTGATTTATACTCAGTGCTGCAGACACTTTTCCGCATGCTCCACAGAAAATGTTACAGTTTGATACCCAGCTGTACCTTGGTGTTGAAGTGTGTTTTTATGGTGTACCCTTGCAGTGTGCACCGCCTGGAAAGCGAGCTAATGGTTCAGAAGAGTCAGCGAGGCATCATGACTACATTTCATCACACTCCACTTACTTCATGCGCTCACACTCAAACACGCTCCCAGTCACACAGAAACCTGTTCGCTGATTCGTTTTTGTCCGGTGAAGTCCGTCTGCGGTGAGCTCACACACTCTCAGCCTCAGCAATTTGTTATTTCTTCTGGCCGTCCTGCTAATTTCCTCGAGGCATTCCAAGTGTTTGATGGACATCAGGCCAGGCTGTGCCCTAATGATTAGAGTAGTTAGCTGGTGGTCAGGGAGTTGCTGGAACAACTCCCTAAATATAACTCTTCTGTTCTACACTACAGATATCTTGTCTACACTGAATAATGGATTTGTGAGTTGTGAGGAGATGTAAACACAGAATGAATGAGCTCATCAGTATAGCAGAAAGACATAAAGGCTTTAATTAGAGGTAACTCCCCTGCCATCCTCTCATTGTGTACCCTGCTTTTTCCTAAATTGCTTTGTATTCCCTTCTGCCGCCTATATTTGCTCATGCTAAAACTTCCAAGAGGACAGTGGAAACACTGCTAAATCTCTGTGGGTAATCTGCGATGAATAATGTACAATGATTTTGACTATGCCCGCTAAAGGAAAATATTCTACTAGCTCACTGGCAGCATGATATATAACAAGAGAGAAGAGATAGACCTAACACATGGATACAGAGGTGGAAGATTTATTCAGTTGAAATAACAGAGAGCTGAAGTGATGGGCAGAACAACAGACACAGAAAGAGACCTAGACGGAGATGGTGACAAATGTCCAGCTTAACAACTATTTCTTATCATTGCAGCTGGATATATACAGCCTTTGCAGTTGAGTGACAAATCTCCTCGCAGTCTTGTCAGCCGCCAAAATTGTAGATCCACTGGAGAATTGGCTCAGGTCATGAAATGTTTAGATACAGGAAAGCTGTCCTGATAAAAAGTAAGGTAAGTGAAAAAGATTAGTGTCTTGGAACGAACTATCCATTCGACAAAGGTGTAAATAACTTTGAAGACTCTGACAAGGCACATTTGTAAAGGATTAATGGGAGCAGTTGCCAATAAGTCGTATAGAAAACAGCCAAACAGGCTCTTTGGCTTCTAGAACGACCCATAAGACTGCTCCAAATTAACACTTAACAAGCAAATAGAAACCAGTGGTTCTCATTAATTTTCATTCTAAATATTGCCAGGTCACCAACATGAATACAGCCTTGACATCATAGTAATCAGTGTAGTTATCTGATTCAAGTGAATGAGGTGACTGTGTTTTTTCCTACAATGCATTTGTCTGTCTAAAGATGATCTGTGAGGTTTTGTCATAGTAAAACAAAGTCGAGCTATTTCCACTCCATAATACCCAAACAGCTGAATCAGTTGCCAACATATACCACCATTTACAAAACAGCAAGACTGTTGCAGAGTACCAGCGACAGCGGTACCAGACCTTCATCATACACTCACAATTAGTTTGGGTTTAGGTACTCAAACTCCCTCATTAGGCTTTGGAAAGTCTTGATTTGGGTTTAAATAAGTAGGTTTACCACTTACGAATGTGCTTGATGTAACTTCAGTATGTCCATAAATTTGAAATACCCACCACTGACTCTAAACTGGACTAAAACATTCATCTCATGGACAAAAGTCCAGACTTGACTTCGTCCTTTGCTGTTGTAGTAATTACTATGGCCACTAGAGGTTGCTGCCTTACAAGAAACGTAAATACTGGTCAGATAAGTAGACTTGGACCAGTATAAGATATTATCAAATGTTGTGATATTTGCTATCATATGCAATACATTTCACAATATAAAATATCGAATAGTTGTCATGTTGTCTTCAGACTTTTATTTTGAAAATGAAATGTACGCATAGCTGTCCTGGCAGTTGAAGCAACACACATCGATATTTGGAAAGCTGGCAAGATTGGGAAGAGCAATGATTTAACAGTCTATCACAGTATTTGGGCAGGACAATATAAAATTTTGGACATTGCCCAAACCAAGTAAAAGGCTGAGGCCTGGCTGGCTATTTTCTCTTTTAGTACCAAAAGAGGACAGTAATTATGGCAACAAGGGGTCAAAAGTGTGGGGAGAGTGTAAACATTGGTCTTTTTAAGTGTTTAATCAAATGATCGTTGTTGGTGTTTATCTTGTGAAGAAAGTTTCACAGTTGCCACTTATGGTTACAGCTTAACTGCTTTGCCAGTATGTTGTCCTGATTCAGTTCAAACAGAACAAAAATGATGGTCCTTCTGGTCCAAGAAAGCAAAGAAAGAAACTGTGCTCAAGATCAAGCACACTATCCCACAGATTTTATCACAGGTAAGAAATGTGGGTTTGTAATCAGTGTCTCTGATCTAATTTCCTAGTCACATAAAGAAAGTAACCAGAGCGGTCCTCTGTAATTTAAGGGCCGACGCAAAGGTCAAAGCTTTCTGTGTCCCAGAAAACAGCTTTGATGTGCTTTTATTACAATTTGGCCTAAATAATACATTGCTCTCCAGTCTCCTCAAAGAGTATATGAAACCTACAGAACGCTGCTGGCAGATTTAACTGTAACAAAAGCACTGAGCTTACATCACTGCAGTGCTTAAGTTAGCGCACTTCAAGGTGTTCTTAGGATTGATTTGTAAGATCTCTATATTCTGAATATATTCTCACACAAGCACTTCACTGTATAGTTGATATGGTCCAAATACTGAACATGTGCCTGACCTCTGTATGTTCCTTAGATTCACAGACTCCCTGCTGTTCCAAAGATTAAAGACTGGTGAGGCTTTGGATCCAAAACGTTACTGAAAATAATACATAAAAAACCTCCACTACTTCTCCCCTAACCCTTCATGCTACTGTTCAGTGTCAGAATATTAATCGTATCATTTTTTAAAAAACTTTCCCGCTGTGTTTTGTATTGATTTGATATTTTTCAGCAATATTCTCAGGGTGAATTTGATCTCTGAATCTTGAACCACCTATTTTCATCATTCCAAATAGGTCTGACAGGTGTTTTTCCAGCTGGAGAAAAAAAATCAATGGTACATTTCTTTCATCAGCTGTACCAGTTCTAAGTTATCTGCTTTGAGGTTATTGAACAGTTACATTTTGGATTTTTTTACTGTGGTTCAATCAAATATTCAAACTGACATACTGAGAAAGGGAGTCGGGTTCACATAAGGAAAGAAGGAAAAGAGACTTTCTGCAAAGCATCCGTCATGTTTGATTGTGTGTTTTCCAATCAGTCTCTGTATGAGTCAGGGGAGCTTGAGCCTTTGGTGTGTTCACTGTGTTCAAAAACACCAGCATCTGCTCTCATCGCCCTGTGTAACTGCCTCTGGAAACATCTTCAGAGGCAAAAAACACCTGTTTGCTGTCAGGCTGAGGACCAGCATGGGGTGAAAAGACATGAATAGAGGGTCCACAGAGGAGGGCGAGGCAGGGAAGTGATTGATGGATGATGGAGGAGAAACTGAGCAGAGGGTCTGAGAAGGAAGAAAATAGGTAGAGACAAGAGTAAAGTATAGAACGATGGCAACAAAATAGAGTTACCTGCAGGGGTATGAACATCCCTCACAATCTCAGTGCCTTAAGTGCAAAATAAAGGTTAACACCACTTTTACCACCATTCTTCTGTAACTTCGATGTTGCACATCTCTCAGTTTGATCTCTTGGTGGCTCTTTCAGTCAACAGAAGCTTTTTTTTTTGCTGTTTATTTTTGCTGTTTCTTGTAGAGTCTCCTTCAAAACAATCTTCTTTTCAAGTGACAATAATCCATCTCATATTTTCTCGATGCCAGCACAACTCGATTTAAACTGTTTCAGGATATCAACACTTGTGGCTGGAGAGAAGACAAGTGTTTGTAGCCAAAGATGGGTGAAGTTGCAATCTGTCTTTCTAATTTAGATTATACCTTCCCAACATCTCAAGACAGTCATATCAAGCGCAGCAGACGTAACGTGACGGACAGGAATAGGGAGTGTTAGTGTCTCATATCTGCAGAGACCCTGCAGCCTTCTGCTTGGATTTCCTTATTTTCTCACTTTGCTGCTGCTCACGACTCTTTACCAACCCAAAATGTGGATATTTAACACCACAGGTCACAAAAAAAGGGGGCAGGGTAGACTTGTTCTATTGCTACCACCCACAACTTCTGCTAATAGAAACATGAAAATAATTGTTGTGTAATGAATTGAACTGAACTGAACTGCTGGGCAGATAGCAGCTTCTGTGAGAATAGACTTCAGACCGGTCCAGAGTTGATAACAGGGACAAGAGAGGATCCTGCCCTCTGGCAGGGTCTTGATTCTGTTGTGGCTTTTAGGCCACGCTGCATCTGTTCTGCTCATTCAGCTGAGGAAGAGTGGTGTACCAGGGCTAGGCCTCAGTGCTTTGAAATGAAATATTTTCTGCCTCTGCATCTCTCTACTGTGAAAAGTCAGAAAAGAGCGAGCTGATAGCTGACAGAAGTCCCCTAAAGATGGTTTCACTTGACCTGCCTTTTCAGAGCAGTGCAGAAAGAGTACAAGGGGAGATAAGCAGACACATCCACATCTTTGCACCTGAGGACAAAGGAACAATCCAGATGGAAGATGGAAAATACATTGAGAGTTTGGACCGTAAACATAGACAGTCTCCTCTATGAGAGATTTATTGTGTAAAATGTATGTGAGACTGAATGAACTGTAACCTATAAATATCATTCTAAATCACATTCCCTGCCTATTGTGCATTTTCGATACAAAATACACATCTCCTGGGCTAATCTGCATTTAGTCTGCACCTGAAAAAGGCTCAGTACATCAGTACAAAAAAAAAAAGAAAAAACAAAGAAACAGCCCAAGAGAGATGACTTTACTTCTCTGGTTTGATTGCAATACCCAGGTGCAGGATAACGACAGAAAGGAGCGCCACCCACAGAAACTCAAACTTAGGAAAGACAGAATCACAATAATGAGTAACATGTTTGAAATTTGGTCTAAAACATGGCCCAGGAATCAGTCCTTTAAACCAAATGGCAACACAAAAGTGGTTACAATTTGTGCTCTGAGACTAACTGCATTTCTTTCTTTCTCTTCCCCACCCCACCCACAGAGCCAGGCCATGCGTATTGTTCGGACCGTCGGCCAGGCGTTCGAAGTGTGTCACAAACTGAGTCTGCAGCACACACAGCAGAATGCAGACGGACAGGAGGACTGCCACAGCGAGAAGAACGGCAATGAATCCTCCGTCGCAGGTACACAAACACACGCGACATGCTCCTGCTATAAAACTTAACATTCCATTCTTGACGGCAAGCGTTGTGGGTGAATGTTTAGCACTGCTGCCCCTGAGTTGTTTAAATTCATGGTATATGTTTGCAGTGATCTGTGTTCGCTGTTGTTTCACTTCTTTGTGACAGAAGATGAGTCAGAAGACCCACCGAGAGAGTTGGGTGAATGTTTCACGTCAGAGTGCTGCAGTTTAATCAATTGTGTATCTGTTGCAGCCTTGTAGAAGCTCATTGAAGGTTCCTGAAGTGAATTCAGTGCCAAATGAAAAGAATAAAAGGCAGCTACAAACTCTCTCCTAGGAGAGTTATTTTTAACCCTCATCTCTTGTTATGCCTTTTATCCAGAGTTGTTCTGGTAATCCTTGAGGATCACTGAACACTGAGAGGCATGTCAGTCGTGGGAGGTCAATACACAGACCAGAAGTAATATTGTGTTTCAAAAGGTGATTCGTCAGAAGTAAAGCAGGGCAAGGACAACAATCGAGAACATGAACAGATGGGCAGACGTGTGGGTGGAGTTGATGTAGAGTTGATGTTCAGAGTTCAGTGTGCTGTAGCAGTGAGTGTGCTGATGGAAGAGGCTGAGGATTTATCTGGGTGGAGCTGTAGAAATGTAAAATAAAGTGTCTGAGAGGAGAAAAGAAGGGTCGTGTGGCCGATGTGTGAAGTCAGGCTTGTGTTTATCTGCTCGCATGCTCATTGTCAGCTGCCTAGCATTGGCAGTGTAAGCTCTTTTCACAATGTTTTGTTAAAAACACCTTTGGCTGTTCAAATCAATGCAAATTTAAATGATGATGATAATAATAATAATACATGACAGAGTACATGACTGTGTTGGAATTCTATATATATATATATATATATATATATATATATATATATATATATATATATATATATATATATATATATATATATATATATATATATATATATATATATATATATATATATATATGCTGCAAATCACCTCTGTACCATATCCCCTGTCTTCAAACTGACCCCTGTTGGTGTCAGAGGCAGTGTTCAATCCCAGTTCAGTGTCCAGCAGTGTTTACTTGGAGGCAACTGTTGGCAGTGGTGACTCCCTCCGGGATCCGAGCTGTTGGTCATGGCATAACCCAGTCACCTAATCCCACTTACTGTAGCTGCCCACTAACTGAGCTGTGTTGCTAACGGCAGCTAGTCCTATATTTTTGGAGGACATTTAGATAAACAAACTAGGATAGGATGTTTTTTTAGGTCACGGAATGAAAGATATCATACTGTATCAGCAAGGACACGGTGGAAATTGGATATAAAGTCCAAAAATAACGCAAGATCTGAAATCTTGGCAGCACATTTTCCCAGCGTACACAAACACCTACACACTTCTAACACAGTCGTATGTCTTCAGATGGCATAAACAGATTGTACTGCACACACACTCCACACACACATATACACATTCCAGCCTGCATTGTGCCCAAGTTGGCACGCAGGAGAGGGCGATGCTGGAGTGAATGTCACGGATGAGTCAACCCAAAGAAAGAAGGCACCGCACAACAACACTGGTGGGCTGAGCTACTTTTATCTGTGGCCTCGTGCCTGGACAGGATGGGCTTCGCTGCAGCCCAGGGACACGTGGCTCTGAGTGGGGTCTGAGAGGACAGACATGGGGAATCAGCAGTTGGAAGAGTCCATGATCTGAGCCCTTTCACAGCATCGTTCCAGTCATTACAGCAGCCGGGCCTGGTCGCCCTCCCCACCAGGCTGGGGTGCGCTATCTCCACATCCTCCTTCAGCCCTTCAGAGACTAGCAGTCTTTCACATGCTGATGAGCCCAGAGATCACCCACGCTCTATAACTGTACATTTACACAGAGCGAAAGGACCCCACATGCATACAAACTCAGGCCTGTACGCACACCCTCACACAATTGCTGTCATGGTGTGTTAAGCAACACAAGAGCCGTCACGGGCAGCCAATGAGCTTATCTGGAGAACTAATTATCATGGAAATAAAAGGAGAAGGGATAGAAGAGTGGGAGATGGTGGATTACAGAAACAGAATGCTGGAAGAAAGCACGGATAGTGTAGGGGAGGAGGGAGAAGAAGAGATGGATATTAGAGGGAAAAAGGCATTTGGGTTAGTGGAGGAAGAGAGGAGCAAGAAAAGATGAAACGCAGACGAGAATTAGAGAGGAGCAGAGAGGATGGGGAACTGGGTTGAGCAGCAGGGGGTCCAAAGAAAAGGAGAAACAGCAGAAAGGACCGAGCAAGTTCTCTCAGAAGAGGCTGCATTTTTGAACAATTGCACGGAATAATGCCACATAAGACGAACAACATAATCTTTTTAACAAACAAATAACTGTAGAAACATGGCTGACATCACTAGAACTAATGAAGCCCACTAAATGGAGAGTAATGCCAAACACACAATAGTGTTATCATTATAGTTCATGTTATTATAAGACATAGTGGTGACGTAGTCATTCAATGAACACTGAATCTATGGTCAAGATTAAAGGCCATATGGGGTTTTCTTTTTGAATTGAAATTAACACTCAAAAAAGTTCATATGAAACTTTTTATATGACTGGACAGTTTTGATGTAATTGATTAACTCATTCACTTTTTGACAGCCATTATCTATTAACCCCCATGCTGATGGAAAGTTGGCTGAATTTCCGTTGTCAGCAAAACATTTCTGGAGCTTCACAGCAAAACAGCATAGCAGCACTTACTGTCACTTGTTTTAAAACTCAAAAATAAAAATGAAATGGCCCGTCTGGCATTATCCAAGTCTCTGGAAGCCTTGAGATCCCAAATTCATTTTAAAAGCTGTTATTTGTACCCTCGAGGCATGGTCAAGCTTGTGTACCAACAGTACTTCAGACGGTATGCTTTCCTACACACCTCAGGTCTCTAGTGCCCCGTCACTTTTTTACAGGAAAACACGAGAAAAACAATGTTTTTATCTTTTGTAGAACCAAATAGTTTGAGGGATACCTGGGAGTTGTGAGTCTCTAGCTGAGTGCTTCTTTTATTCACTTTTGAGATTCAAGGAATAGTTTGGCATGTTTGGAGTCCGGCTTGTTGGGTGCACAGAGGTGCTGGGCAGATGGATACACAGTCAAACCATAAATCATTCTCTATGTATTTCTTTACATACTGTATCTTTGAAGGTAGGCTAGCTGATCCCCCCACTTCCTGTATCAATGCTAAGCATGAGAGAAATAATAAGCTTTGCTTGTAAGTCTCAGCAATAAATAAAATAAGCGTATTCCCCCCAAATTTCAAACTTTTACTTTGAATGTTTTCACCTAAAATTGGCACTACCAAACATGCGATCAATTAGTGAAGAGTGTTTGGTTCTGTGAGAAGGAAAGCTTTCAACCTTGCGTTACAGATATGTTGTAGAAAGCCCAGTATTTTATGATATTGCTGTTTCAGAAATGAGTGCCTTTGATTTTGCAAATAAGAGTGAGTTATCATGACCACAATGATTCTTTCTTCATTTGATTAGTTTTCATGTTTTTAAAATGATTGCTTTCTAAATGAAACCGTCTGTCAGAGGGAGTTTGAGAGGCAACCTTGAGAAAATAGCTTTCACTTCCATCTGTTCTTGGTAGAAATCAGTGTGGTCTCAGTAGCTCCAAAGTGCAGCTATATATTTTTAGTTCAGTCACATTGCCTGGGAGCAAATGCAATTCAATCCAGTGGGAGGTTGTCAAAAACCGTGGTCGAACAAGAAAACAAATCACATGCATGTAAATTATTAACTAGAACACTGACACCTACATTTCCCCTGTTGTACATTTTGAATCTGCAGAGGTTAGGATGCACAGCCAACGACTTCAGGCTTCAGAGGAGGAAATACAACAGCTGTGACAAACAGAGTTATAGTTGTGTTCTGGTGATTTGCCTGGTGAGGAAAGTCAAGTGCACTTGAAATAGTAAAATATTGAACAGAGTTCAGACTGCCAAAGGGCAAACAAAAACCAAGTGTATCACTCTGAGAAGGTTTGCACAACCTGTTTAGTTAAATCAACCATTTGCTAGAGGTTAGACTGAATATTTTAAAATCTAGGTGACTGACTTACTGTCCCGTGTGTCCCGTGTATGTGACGATACATGGAGTCTACACTCTTATTCAAGAGTTTCACTGTCTCGCTGTGGGACAAAGCACAGCAGCTTTTGACTGTGTTTTATTGAACTTAATTGGATGGTTTTCTTTGCCAATGATGTAATTTAGTTAAGAATTAATCTTGACTGAATAGAAAGTGAAAGAAATGTCTCAGTGTAGTCAAGAAGAACCCATTTTCAATGTCACAGTTCAATTCAACAAATTGAAAGAGGCAGATGAAACGAGTCACAGTGCTTCTAATAAACTGTTTTGTTGCAGTCTGGATGGATTTTGTGCCATACACAGGAAAAAGTGCTGCTCTTCATCTTTAATGATCTCCGCTTCAGAGGAAACATACCCTGTGTCCAGTTTGGCATGATTGTTCCATTAATAATGTATGAACAATAATGATACACAGTTGGCATTGTAAGACGAAGTTGTACAGCTGAACAGCTCGACCATGAATTTACTGTACACTTATTGGTCACACAGTCATACTTGGAGTATGCTATGCTTCTGTGTATAATGTGTCTTAACTGAATGTTTTCATGTGTGTCCACCCATGTGTGCCTGTGTACATGCTCATGCCCACATGTGTGTGTGCAGGCGTGCGTGCTTATCCACCTGTATGTGTGTGTACTTTCCTCGGCTCAGCTCGGGAGCTAACTGGCGCTGAGAAGACGGCGTCTGTCACCGAGGAGACAGATATAGATGCGGAGGAGGCGAGCCAGGTGCCGGCAGCAGAGGAGTCTAACCTCAACAGAGGAGTGACTGATCTGGACGCCACTGCCAAGACAGCTGAGCAGAACCACTCCGAGAGCAAGGTAAATCATCCCAAATATGCGCATGTTACGTTCTATCTCCTCCTGACCTGTCATCATGTTTGGTTATCAACATTGCTGTTAACAAATAAAATGTAGTAAACGATACACAATAGAAAATATGAATAATGTGTCTGTACTAATTCAGAATTCAGGTTAGAAGGATGAGATATTACAAGTTTGGTCATCAGTTGTGTCCGAGTTTGGCTTGTTGCACCGTGCCCGCCATCTGTCTGAAATATTTCAGCTGAAAACTTTGCCCATATGTTTAATGTGTTATTCTTGTCACTGAAAGATCCAATACTGGTTCTTAGTTCACAGTCCTTTTCTTTCCATATTTTCATTATTTGATTAATGTACTAATTATTTTCTCAATTAATGGAATAATGATGATGGACAGTTTTCATCACAATGCACTGAACCATAAATCCTAAACATTATCTTTCTTAAACCCTAAGCAAGTCATTTTTTTTTTGTACCTTAAACTAGCCAGGTGATAAGAACAGCACGGATACAACATAAAATGGAGCATTGAACATAAAAAAACATAACTGAACTTTGAAGAAACATTATTCTGGTGATTGGGTTGCAGGCACTTGACTGGAATTGACAGCTTTTGAAGCATCATGTTAATATTTTGAGGCTTACTTTATTGCAGCACATCTTACACTCACTGTCTAGAAAGAAAGGCGTAATAATAAAGAATAACGGCGCCCTGGTGGCCCACGGGATTAGACACTAACCATAGATTGTAACAAAGGAAGAGGAAAAAGATCCAGAAAAAGACCTCCATAAAATATATCTGTACAACAAAAGGGCATCAAGTATCTGTTCACACCCTTCAGATCAGGCTGACCTCTGGGCGTAACAGCGGATGTCTAAAGTGTACAGAAGTTTAGTTTCATGTCTTTGAGGCTCTCCTATTTGAAATAAAGTCAGTGAAATCAAGTTAACACCAAGTCTGTCTAATGTACGGCATGAGTATAGAAATAGCTCCAACTCCTTCTTTTTAAAAGCTGTCATCAGCATGTTGGCAGCTGAGCTCCAATGGTGCTACGCCAGTCATACGGTGGATGTGTTTGTGTTTCTTGGGCCACATAGTGTTAGAGATTTGATACAGCTCCGTCTGCTGCTCTCTTGCGTGTAGAAACAGACCTCCAGCTGTCTGTTTACAACCAGAGAAATACTCTCTCGCCTGTCTGGAGGTGTGTGAGCACGGCTGTCTGGTGCAGCAGCGTCGTAGTTACAGCTTATTGCGATTTTTCCGATCGCATGCAGAGGTGTAATTGTGTTATCTGATAGAGGCAGCGGTGGGAGGACGACACTGCATGATGAGGGCAGAGAGGGGGTGCAGGGTGATGTTTATTACACTGCTCTTTGGCTTGAAACCTTGGGCTCTGCGTCAAGTTGGCAACGATGGTGTATCATAATCATTTTATTCTGTTTTTATTTATTACTTCCCACCGCCTGGCCTTGCTGAGTGAAGCAGGAGAGTAGTGGACGAGGATAGAGGGAGGACTTGGACTGGCTCCATGTGTTGTTTTGTGCCCAACAAAATATTTTTCTTCAATATGGCCCTCAAGTATTTTTTTATGATTTTTTTTTCTTCCATGTACTATCCATTCAGGGAAATGAATGTTTTTTTTTATAGTTTTAGGATTCAACCTTGTCTCCTTAAAGCAAAATATCTAACTGTCACTGGGTATATCAATGAAATTGCAATATCCCCTCCAGGCAGCTAAGGTATTATTGACACTTTTATGTCGATCCACCAACACCTCTCCCTTTGTGCCAACGAGATATTTGCATGTTTAACAAACCCCCAAACATCAATACCCCCACTGCTAACATTGATTAGCAGTTTTTTTTTTCATTTTCAGGATTTCAATCAATTGGCAAAAAAGTTAATTGGTTCCCATACACATGCCCGCAATAGCTTCACATGTTGTGGAAAGATGATATGATATGATTATTACACCTCTGTATCCAAAAAAAAAAAAAAAGGCAGAAGATCTTCTACTGGCGGATTGGCAGAAAAACATAGATCAACTTGTGGAAAAATGTGGAGTTTTAGAAAACCCCTCCTATCTCTATGGCCAGAAAAATCAATGCTATCAAAATGGTAGTTCTTCCAAGATTTCTTAAAATTTTTCAGGCCATTCCATTATTTATTACTCTTTCTTACTTTAAGCAACTAGACACCTTCATTTTACTCTTTTCCATAGAGCTACAAAAGCTCGAGCTTCGAATAACGAAGAAAACATCTCATGAATAAACAAATGATGGAGGTTTTGCCTGCCTTACCTTCAATCTTGCTACTGGGCTACCCTGTTAAACACTGTATCATGGTGGTAAAGGGGCACAGCCAATGAATGAAGTGATTGCCCTGCTTGGTTGTCATTGGACAAGGCGTCTATAATAAGACCTCTCTTGGTTATTTTATGTTGTTTGAGCAACTCCAATGCACACGTAATATCCCGACCTCTAAATTTTACAGATATTTGCAAATTCGAGATTGTGTAAGGAAAAGTTAACTTGGAGGAAATATGGCCCCATAATTCACTTAACACCGTCGACACATTTGATCCAAGGATGCATTTTCTTATTTTTATTTCACGGTATAAAGATACATGGATGCCAGTACAACTGCACTTAAACGGTTGTGGGAACTTTAGCTCAGGTTTGAGATAATTGATGATTGAGGAATGACTCAAAAGTTGGCATGAATGTTCAACCAACTCCAGACATAATATGAGACTGATCAAAACAATAGTACAGTTATACAGTTCTAAAGCCAGATTGAATAAGATTTTTCCTGACATGTTGCATCTCTGTAGCAGGTGTAAAGGGACAGAGGGAACACTGACATTCATTCTGGATATGTCAAAAACTATATAATTACTGTGAAAATGTTTTCTGTGTTTCTCTAAAGCTTTTATGAAAGCCTGGCGACCTGATCCTCTAGCTGCGGTCTCAGGTGTCATACGCGTGTTACCAATGGAAAAAATATGAAACCCGGGCTGTTTCAGTAGCTATTGTGGTGGCAAAAAAAATGTATTGTTCATATGTGGAAGTCAGACTGCACTCCAACATATGAAATGTGGATTGAAGAGTGGGTGAATGTGCTGCATTTAGAACATTTGAGTTTCTCTCGTAGAAACAAGATCCAGATACTTGACAACATTTGGTGTCCAATATTGGATTAATTAGTTTCATATTCTTCTGTATATATGCAGTTTTGGCAGAGCCATCGTAGAGAGTGTTCATACTGTATTGAAAATGCTTTTAGATAAAGTTTATTAAAAAAAAAGTATATTTTATGTCAATGAGTTCATCTAAAATCTTTCCTCAACAGGGTGTTCTTAGCAGAACACTGGGCTCCCGAAAAAGAACATAGCTCATCTACAACAGCTCCAAAACTCTGCAGCATGGGTGTTGACTAAGACCAGAAAGAGAGCACACAACACACCAATTTTAAAGTCTCTGCACTGGCTACCTGTCTGCTTCAGGATTGATTTTAAGTTCATTTTGTTAGTTTTTAAAGCTCTTAATGGCCTTGGGCCAACTTATTTATCAGATTTGCTTTTATCGTATGAACCCTCCAGAACCCTCAGGTCCTCTGGTCATGGCCTTTTAACTATTCCAAAAGTGAGAACAAAAACTCACGGTCAGGCCGCCTTTCACCACGGTTCATGTTTGTGGAACAGCCTCCCAGAGGACTGGAGGGCACTGGAGAATGTTGGTACTTTTAAGAGTTACCTCAAGACCTTCCTTTTTAGGCTGGCTTTGAGCTGAATTCTATTTATTTATTGGCTCTTATTCTGTTTAAAGGGATATTCCAGTGTAAGTTTAATCCACCTTGACACCGACTACGACCCCCCCTCGAGAGTTTTAAGTTTGCGGACCGCTAGCTTACGTAGTTTTAGCATCCTCAGAAATGACCGCACAACAGCAATACACTGCAGCAAATGGGTCCAAGTATAAACTGCCATCAAAAAGCCACAAATAATGCTCAGAACAGCACCAAACTTCAGCAACATTAGAAACAGGGTCCCAGCACATATTTCTATATTGCTATTTGGCTACTTAAAGCAAAGAAGTAAACTGAGGCTAGATGGAAACAATCCAGCGAGAGGTCTTCAGGAATCATTTTTGATAGAGCAATTGTATACCAATGAGCTGTGTTTACCTACAGCAGTTATGCAGTGTTCTCGTGCTCATGTACTGCAGTAATGTAATGTTGAACTTTGCCCTTACTTGTGAACTACTGAGCCTTTTGAGGATGCTTCTTTCATACCAAACCATGATACCTTCGCCTGTTAATTAACATCTTTACCTGTGAAACAGGTGTTTTCGCAACATCCCCAGTCTTTTGTTGCTCCTGTGCCAACTCATTAGAAATGCTTTGCTGGCATCACATTCAGAATAAGCTGTTAGTGATAAAAATCAATGAAGGTGATGAGGTAAAGCATTAAATATATTTTTCTTTTTACTGTACATAATACTTACGTCAAAAAGGACAAGAGAAGAGACGTTTTTGGAGAAGGGGTTGTACACCTAAATTAACAGAACAAAAATATGATTAAAACAATCACGATTGGTGGTTTCAAGCAAGTGGCCTGCTCTTTAGTCAGAAATAAACGATACACTAGGATTCATCAGTTGGCCATAAAGAAGCTGTGGCCTGAAAAGTTGCCAACTTTTTGTGCAAAGTCTCAGCATTAGCCAAACTTGTTTCAGCCAAGCAATTATCATCAAGGAGCATAGGAGCAAGCTTGCATTACTGATGCTCCCTTCTGGTCAGATGGTCTCAGGAACCAAAAGTAATTCAAAGGAAAAGTGTTTTTGTCCTTCGTGTTCTTTTTCACCTTGCCACTAAAAGTGTCAAATACTCCCCTTTGCACCAAAAGCCCTGATCTGTAGTTAACTCTGGGTAATTAGGTGGCTCCTCAAGCAGTGTCAATTAATGATAAATAATTAAACAGACAAGCTGTTAGGCAACACTCCAGGCCAGAGTTTATGAAACTTTTCATCAGCATCTAAATGAGAACGTTATGTCACCTCAGGCTCCAACATACCTGTTAACTTACCACATGGAGACACAGTGGAGCATTTTGGGTCCTAACTCAGAGTTACAAAACCAAGCCATTCATCTGTTTTACAGTCCTTGGGTCCCATTAACGTTACAGTTATGAGACTTTTTATTACATGCCCTGATTGAAAGCAACACAGCATGAAATCACTGAGACAACGAGCTCTCAGCAACGACCTCTATTCTCAGGTCATTGGAAGAAGTGTGTGTTACAGTTTGTGTTGCTGCTCCTTGACGTACATGGAATTATTCAACACATTTGTCACTCTTAACTGCTTGACGGATTAAATGGGAATGTTCAGGGACAAGTGGGGGAAGGTAACATTGAATTAGATGTGTGTGCATTTACGTTGGAGCACATGTGGATGCATTTTTATTCCACGGCTGTGTGTATTTCCTCGGAGCAGAGGGATTTGATTCACTACAGGGTTTCTCTGGAAGCTCATGAAAGGGAAAGCAGCCTGCGAGTGTTAAAGTTCATTCTCTTCCTGTCAGCTCCCGTAAGACTGACAAATCCCTCGGCGCCCTGCGTTCAAACGATCCCGGAGGACTCCGGGAGCACACATCAGTCCTACCATGGGCTTTGTGGCCATGAGGTTGAGTCGGGACGTTTACTTTCAAAGGGCTTGCATCAGAGAAAGTATTACTAAAAGACAAATTGGACAGACAAAAGTCACAGTTTAGAGATAACTGCATTTTACACATTTCCAGAGGCTGCGCTTTTGTTTTCGACAGAGACAGATGTCCACTGGTGGTTTCAATAAAAAGTGAGAGCCGTGCAGAACAAAAGAAAAAAAAGAAGAAGAATATCAGACTGTGCGTGAAACTGATGTCGAGATGATTTCAAACCCTGAATCAGAATCCATCTCTATCATATGTTTGTAAGCAAAGAGATCAGTGCAGTATTTTAGCTAAACTGAAGATGGAGGGAGAAGGGGAATGTGTATGCATATTCAGATGCTCGTGTTTGCTTTAAAGTGAGGCCGTACAACCCCACGCTTTGATAGAGGTTTTGCCTGTGGCCCACTCTCAGATAATGTCAGGCAGGTGTAAACACTCTGATCCACAAGTGTAGCCCTACAGGCAGCACTCCACTGAAAGGCACTCGTTTTCTTTTTTTCTCTCGTACCATCATTAATGTGCTTTATTTTAGAGTTGAAATGACAAGCATGACCTGACATGGATGGATTACTGATGGGACACGACAGGCAATGGCCACGGGGCCAGATAGGTCAGAAGGCCCCTGAGTAAGGTCCTCTGTTTAATGAGACTGAGAGCAGTTAGTTTACAACAGGTCAGCTGTAAATAAGACGTGAAAGTTGTCTTCTCATATATTGTGTTTTTGTTTAGTCTTGCTCTAATATTACAGCAGTGATAAGAATAATAATCAACTTCATTTATATAGTACTTTTTTAATTAAAAAAAATTAAAAAAAATACACAGCTCAGTTACAGAATGATATATTGACAATAAATACTAACATTAAAAAAGACATTAGACTAAGAGCATAAACAAGAAAATACACAAATTCATAAATATAAGTTCGAAAGGAGGATTCTTTGGTAGCTTGCTTGATTCTCAACAGAAGATTATTCCATACTTGTGGAGGCCTTACAGCAAAGGCCTACCCACCTTTTGCCTGAAACCCCGCCCTGGGTCCCGGTAGTAGCAGCTGATCAGCTGATCTGCAGCGAGCAGGAGAATATAAGGTTACAAGGTCATTGATATGAGCAGGAGTGATTTCAAAATGATTGATACCATAAAAAAAAGATCACTTCTAAGAACCAGGGGTAATCAGTGCAGTGAGGCAAGAGCAGGAGAAATGTGATCATATTTTTCTTGTGAACTCTAGCAGTAGTATTTTGCATAATTTGGAGGCGGTTGATTGATTTCAGCGAGCTGTACAGCGTACTGGGACGACATTGTGATGAAAATGCAGCACAATTAGCAGAGATTTTGGCCTGTCAAAAATATGGTCACCTCTATGAAAACCTTTTGTTTAGAGATTAGAATGCAGTGAAGTTAATTGTTTCAGTGTTTATTGTTCAAGTGTTAAATATTCTGCTTTCTTTACATAAGTATCTTTGTCACAGCTGTTCGATCACCTCATTTGAGGGAGTGTGTCTATGGGCTGATATATCCATATCAGAATTGATTACTCCCTAATATTGGTATTGGCATTGGGCACAAAAATGTAGTATCAGTGCTCTAATGATGAGTAAAGCAATTTAAAATAGAACAGCAGACCATCTCTTAAAGAAATGGGACTCTTAATCTCAAGTTGCTTTCGACGATTGTACAACAATATTTATATATTGTATACTTTACTGTATTTGCTGTTGTATTTGCTGTAGTATCACCCCTGGAGTGAGTGTCAGTCTGCAGCTGGATCTGTGAACCTGAGCCTTTTCGTGCATTTGCATGATATCACTGAAGTGATTAACAGAATGAAAGATGAATTTTGCGCATGTGGTCCTATGTAGGAGAAAGGCAGTTTTTTTTAAACCTCTGCATGTGACTCATAATCCATCCATGCAGCCTATGGACTGAATTATTCTAAATTGCTTTGGACAAAAACATCTGCTGCAATTGCCCTAAATGTAAATGTAAAATCTAAATGTGTCACTATTTTTTCAAACATTCAGCCAAAACCCTGATTTTGGAGAGACGTGAATTGGGAATAGTTGTGTCAATATGAACTGTGAGCAGTCGATATGCAAAGGGTTCTCTCCTGGGACTCCAGCCTCCCCCCACAATCCAAAGACATGCAAGACTGTAAGGTTAATCAGTTACTCTAAATTGTCTGTAGGTGTGAATGTGAGCGTGAATGGTTGTTAGTCCCTATATGCCAGCCCTGTGATGAACTGGAGACTTATCCAGGGTGTACCCCGCCATCAGGTCAATAAGCGGTTTCAGATAATGGATGGATGGGTGGATATGCAAAGAGAAAACTGACATCAAAATTCTAGGAATGTACTGCATCACTATAAAACACTTTAAAACATTAATATGGAAATATATGATGTCCTTTCTGTTACAGCTCAGGTTTTGCCTTTATCCAGTAAGACTGTAAATAACCTGAATGCAGCTTTCACACCTAAGATTACTCACCTGGCCTTAGGGCAGGTGATGATGATGTGAAGACAGAGGTAGAAGGTGTGAAGTGAATGTGAAGTCAAACATAAAATGGTAGAAATCACTGTTTTCCTGTTTCTGTGACTTGGAAATGGATGCTTTGACGCCCATTACACAGCCGTTCTTTTAGAATAGATGCAGTTGCAGGAAGATTCAGAAGACACGTTTGAGTGCAATAGAAGACGTCTAACATATTTGCATGTTCTTAGACTCTAAGACAGAAAGGTTATTGAATGTAGGTTTTTCTTATGGTTTTTGAAGTTGAGGAAAATATCTTAAAAAGGGCACCCAGTCTGGTCACAACTGCCCCAAAGCCTTTAGTCCCTCTCTCTCTGGTCTCCATCCTTTCATCCACTTCTCTGCCTAAACTCTCCAACTTCTTTGCCTCAGGGACACACACACACACACACACACACACACACGCACACCCACCCATAAACACTTACACCTGGCCTTTTTTTCCCGGGCCTCAATAGGACAGAGACGTTTCTTTTCAAGACTCTCTACACGCAAGCAGGTAATTAAAATCAGCCTCTCAACTGTCCACTTACTGTTAACTCTATAAGTTGAACTATCTAAATGGGAGGGATGAAATCAGAGTTTATCCCTGCTGGGGTCTCTGCTCTTGATAGCCTTGCAGTCTGAGGGTTTGGTTTTCAAGCATTACAGCATCCTTCTTGCCCAGCTCAGACACAGCACAATTCTGTAAATCACGTTTGCTTAGTTACTGGGCCAACATTCATTCAGGCACCTGGGTTGTTTTGCCCCGTGTGTTTCCGCCCACATGTATGCTTTCATTCATGCATATTTGGAAAAGTTGGCGGTTTCAACCTGCACCTTGCTCATGGGAATGTTTTCCTTGGCGTTGCCAGCTGATACCAAACCACAAGGAGCCTAGCCCCATAAAAACTTTAAAAACAGTGACCTTTTCATCTAAAGAGTTGAGTCAATCCAGGACAGATTAGGATTTTTGCAAGTTTGAATTAGCCTGACCTTTGTTTTCATGAAAGTCAACACAGATATGTCGAGGGAGTGGTTGAAATGGTTGCCACTTTTGCTTCCACACATGGGCTTGTTTCTCCCCTCTCTCTTTCTCTTTTGGTACCTCCATCACTTGACTTTCCACACCATCAGCCTGAGTTTTGTGCTGAAATTTATTATATTTTTCCGAAGCTGACTGTGTGCCAGCCAGTGTTCGAGACAGTTATGAGGCACTCACACACCCAGACTGACAAACTTCTTTTAGGGCCTGGAAAAAACTAGTAGGCATGCAAATAAGTTTGACGCAATTAGGCAGTCACACATTTTCCAGTCTCAACATCTTGTTTCAACACAAATTACATCTTATTACAAATGTAAAATGTCATTTCTTTGTGCCTTGAGCTCTGGATTTAGTTGGAAAAAGAAGGCTTCTATTTGAACAAGCATACAGTTTAATTTCCAGTCTCACAAACAAATTCACACCTGCTAATTCCCAAGTACACACACACACAGCTGCTGTGACAGTAAAGGAGATCTTCAGAACATAAAACATAGTTACTCATCCCTAAATTATGGTTATCCCTAAATTATGATTAGAATAAGCCCAGATCCAGGAGTGTATATTCATGAATTTCACAGATCCACTCAGGATAGCAGGAAATCCTCTTAGCAAACTATAAGCTGGAGAATAAAGGGCATTAGGGGGCTGTAAAATCATAAAAAATGTGTTCCAATAGAAAATGAGATTTTCTATTAAAGACTAATGTCTTGCTCACCAGAAGATGTATATACAAAAGTGCCACTTTTATACACATGATTGCTGCTCTATAGCTTCCAGCCGCCAATGGTAGCACTGAATGCTCCAGTGCAGAACAGCACCCATGGCATCAAGTGTTTGTATTCACTTGACAGGAAAGTATGAATATGATTTTGTAACTTTGCACTTCATACACTGACTGATCGGCCACTAACGGGTGAAATGAATAACATTGATTAAATGTTCTGCTGAGTCCTGCTGGGTCCTGGTCTTCATGTGGGAGCCACTTGACATGCACCACCCATCCAAACACTGTTACAGAAGTACATGAATATTATGGCAAGGGCACATCCCAATGGTGGTGGGTCAGTGAGCAGAACCAACAGTAATCAAAAGAACCACCACTAGGGCAGCCTTAGAGGTCCTGTATCCAAACTGTGTAGCACCTGAGCCAAGTCTGATCCATGGTGGGGGCTCCATGGATTTGACCTACTCTGTCTGGCATATCTCACAGATGCTCAGTCTGATTAGGATCTGGCAACTTGGAGGTCGGGTCACCACCTTTAGGACACATTCCTTGGGTCATTGCTGAGCAGTTTATGCAGTGTTGTAGGGCTTATTCTCCTGCTGAGGTGGATTGTTGCCATCAGGGAGTGCCCTTGCCATGAGGGGGTGTTCTTGGTCATCTTTCAATGGGTGGTGTGCGTCAAGTGGCATCCATATGAATGCTACTTGACTCACATCACTGAAGGTTTCCAAGAAGAACTTTGCATTTTACGAAGACCAGTACGAAGATTTAAAACAATCCCATGAGTTCATATCTCCAAACATATTCACTTTTCACATTCATATTCATTTTATGAGAAGATCTGTGATTTAAACATTGAGGTTCAAGAACATATTTATGCTAGACTGTGAAATGCAGTATGTGGTTCTGGATCAGTGCTGATTAAACCTATAAATACTTGAATGCCCCAGCTCAAACAACACTAGAGAAAGCCATCCTAAAGATCAAGTCCATATGATAGCTTACCAGATCACAGTCCTGGGCTACAGGCCCAGTGTCCTGATTTTTTTCTATCACAGCAGCTAGTTAACCACATTAAACTGACTCAAAACCAACAGCATTCTCAGTGCTAGGGACACCCAGCAAGAACAACAGCTTTAATTACACGGACATTAAAATTAATGCCAGCAAGTGTGTGACCGCATGGCATCATTAAGAATTAACGAGGTAACCATTAGCTGTGGAAACAAGAATGGCATTTAGAATAACTTGGACAACAGCAGTGGCTGGAGGGAAAGAGCAACAATGGCAGCTAAGATAATGCGAAGGCACAGAAAAAATGTGTTTTACAGGTGCAGATATTGCTCCTGTGTTGAGCACCAAAGTAGAGGAGGTATGATTGCCAGTCTGGACTGTCTGGCGTCTGTTAGTGAGGAAGACTGACAATCAGTTTCATTGAAAAGATGGAATTGAATGCTGAGCTGGGTGTTTTTCTTTTTAAGGTGAACATGTGTGAAGACTGACTGAAAGGCAGTGGGTTCATCACTACAAGCATCTCATTTGAAATATTGATTACTGTAAGGTGGTTTTATTTTGATGCATGTAAGCATCCTAAATGGGTCAGCATATTGCTGCTGAGCTTTGACTACAGTATGGAAAACCTCCCTGAATTTCATGTTATGTAATACATGGGCACGAGTTGATGTCACAAATCTCAAGGTGTCAGCAGTACCGGCTGCTATCACTGAGATCATCGTTTGGTTTCCCTGTATTAAACCTAAGTCAGTATTACAGTGTCACACATGGTGGGGGAATATTCTTGTAACTGTCGAATAACAGGGAAATTTAACCCAAAGCTCAGTTTGAACATGCACTATTCACTTGACAAAATCCTTTCTACTACTTTTACTCCTACGTAATGACTATAACAATTGATGGTAGATCTGATCTCACAGTCAGTGCCACCATAGAGTGATCTCTGGGGCTTTTTCTCAAGAGCCCTTGATAAAGTTATAAATCTGCAGCAAAGGCTGTCAGCAGTTAAGGAAGCCAGACACTGTCTAACCTCATAGTGTTTTATTACCTCTGCATCCAGCGTGTGTGTGTGTGTGTGTGTGTGTGTGTGTGTGTGTGTGTGTGTGTGTGTGTGTGTGTGTGTGTGTGTGTGTGTGTGTGTGTGTGTGTGTGTGTGTGTGTGTGTGGGAGGTGACAGTCTGTTTGACAGACACAGAGCAGCTAGTGTAATCACAGCTGGAGGAAGAGAAGTAAAGACTTCCTCCATCCTGTGTCATCTATCTTTCCTCGTCCTCTCTGTCCCTTTCTCTTTTTCTTCCCTGGTCTCTTCCTCACCTTATTCTGTCCCTCAGTGAGTATAACCAAAGGCTAAAAGATAAATGTAGATTCCAGCTGCCTGCTAAGAACCTGTATTAGCATGTGTATGTGTGGGAATTAGATGGTAATAGCTGAACTTCCCTCTGGCGGGCCAGACTCCAGCCGTTATCATGAGGAATTCCAGTGGTGGGCCGTTTTTCTTCATCCTCTTTAACTCCCCCGCTCGCTTTGAGTATTCTACTCTGCTGTCTTCTGTAATTGGCTTTGACTGTGGTAAACACATTTAGGATTCAGAGGGATGGATTGTTTTTTTTCTCATTCAGTACAGTAAACACAGTACATAGAGGCTTCAGCTGTGTTTGAATATGCAAGCCCTAACTCATCAAACTGCTTGAATAGTGTGTGAAAGAGAGTGCGTGGGCATATTTGTAAGCAGCCATTTTGGATTCACACTATTTTTTGTCTCTCAAACTGAAAATTGATCACTGAGAATAATTTCCATCCATCCATCATCTGAGTTAATGTGCTCATCTGCCCAGCATGGCATTTCACAGTTAACCAACATTGCAAAATAATAGATCTCATCACTACTGAGGCATTTTTTTTTTCTTCCATGAATGAAGTTTTTATTTCCCATTACCCACGGCCAAAAGATTACACATGTGGTGTTTCTCAGTAATCTTCATCCGCTGAGCACCTCAGATGCCCGCATTTTCCCACCCTGTTAAACATCCCTTATGACATTGCTTCATATGCCGCAAGCTTGCTCTTCCACACTCCAGGCGTCACGCAGCCTTTCAATTTTCATAACAGTTTGGACAGTTTTTGAAAATACAGTGATTGGCTGAAGGGGATGCTATAATTAAAGGTCAAACAAGGTAAAGACTTGCGTTTGGCCCAAATGGGAAAATGTTCACAGCTACCATGCTGTTTTATTGGCTCTTTGTACATTTTTGGCTATTTCTTAAAGTTTTGCTAAAGCGGCATGGCAGGATTTGTGACCACCAGTGGTATTAGAAATACCCTTGATGTAATACAACCATATTTAATGTCAGTTTTTTTCTAAAAAACACTTTTTTTGCATTATTTTGTGTTGTTTTCTATCCAGTTCCAGTCATAGATGATTAAACATCTTTCCTCCTCTGAATTATTTTATTCACCCCTCCAGTTACTGAACCTTTCCTGTCAGCTAGACATGACTGATGGTTTCAGAGTCAACACACTAACACTGTGTACAGACTGAGTCTTAGTTCTGTGTGTGCAAGAAGCTTCTGAGAACTATAGGTGAATGATGTGTTTCTTTCTAAAGACGCACCTCAAGTTAAGTTAGTTACTTTTTATGAGATCGTACGTGATTTTAAGGAGTGTTTGCCAACAAGTTTACCCAACAAGTTTGCTCTTTTCTTTTTAAGCATGGACACACACGCACACACACACACACACACACACACACACACTGATTTCTGCCTTGCTATCCATTATGTGATGGCCCAGGACAACTTGTCAACCTGGATAATTTCCTCTCATTAACCTAAAAGATCCAGCTCAGACAGACCATCACTCATACATTCCTCTCATGGACTGAGTGTGTATGTGTGTGTTCGTCGTTGTCTGTGTGTCACCAGAAGGTGCTTAAGGAGAGACAGATGGTGAAAAATTTTGGCATGGAGTCCTTAAGGCAGGTTCAAGTTCAATTTAATCAGGTGTCGACTTATTTGCCAAGCCCATACGGCGACGCGACATCCAGTCACTTTAAAGCACCTTGCGTTCTTCTTAGCGATGTGACAGTCTGGTTAGTTTGGATTCAGTCAGGAACCTAGCAGTTCAGACTTGGCAGCCATGAAACAGTTTTCAGAAATGCTCAAAATCCAGTAGGTAGTTTTTGTGGATCTGAATAATGCAAGCTGGAAAAAGCAGGAAATCAGAGACGACACCAGCAGAAATCAATAAGTGTGTCTCAAGCAAGCAATGCACATTTCATTTCACTTCAGAAATATGTTTTGATGCCTTAGTGCTAGCAAAGCTTTGGCAGGAGGTGTTAATGTTTTCGGGTTGTTAACTGGACCTCAACAATGGAGCTTCTGTTCAGCCCATTGTTCTAACAGTGCCATAAGGGAATTCGGTACATATTTGGTACCAATGTCCACTTAGACTAAAGGATGAACTTTCAGATTTTGCTGACTAAAGTTCAACAGTTAAGGTTATTTGAATCTCATGGTACCCCTTTTTCATGAACACAATATTTCAGAAACAGATTTTTTTTTTAAATTTGGAACAAATTTCCACTATGCCTCAAGGATGAACTGATTTGATTCTCATGAATGCCATATCTAAGAAATACACTGAGTGAAATTCTTCAAATGTGTCACAATGGGACCCAATGATGAAATTATTAGAATACAGCAGTCAAGGGTCACTGAAAAACATTTGAAAAACAAACAAATTTTTGGCCATTGCTCAACAATTTGTATGATGATCATAACAACACTCTTTCACAAATGCCTGATATGATGTTAAAATAATGTTATAGCATTTTAGACTTGAACGGTCAAAGGTCAACTTCACTGTGACATCATAATATGCTGCAAAGAAATAGTCTGGCCATGTTTCAATGCCACAGCTCAGGAACACTTAACTGTCACAGTTGTATGCCTCCGGTATTTGAATACTTCTTGTTTGTAAAATGTAAAAACTTGCCAACATTATTGACATTGTTAAATAATTATGATGTACATCTATGACTATTTTGTCCAATCTCCATGATTCCTGAATCAAATTGGTTTTCTATTACATAATGAGCTCTTTTTCATTTGACCAAAACATGGCATATCAAGATTGATTTTAGAATAAACACATTAAATATGATTTTTGACAATATGATTGGATTTCTACAGATGTGTTTCAGTTATACTGAAGATCTGATTTGAGAAGCAAATTTCATTTGCCTGCTGTCTGAACAAAACATCCATGTTGAAGATGGATTTTCAACCTCTGTCAGTCACTTGCTGGATGGCATTGAGTCCCAAGGTCCCACCCTTATCTGCAATATGGCAGGGATTGTCCACTGGTGTCCCAACATTGAACATGTCCATCATACGACAACAAACTAAAAGATGCATCTCATGTGTGGATTGAATCCTGGCCCCAGCAGTGGTGGGAGAGCGTCTTCTTCTCTATACCAGCAGTGCTCCTCTTTTTTATGGGCCATTCTGAGGATGTGATTGAGGAGAAACATTTGGGCAAAGCCACAGTGTTGGCTTGGAAACAGAGAGGTGTCAGACACACTTGTTTTTTTTACCCACTTTTAGATGTCCATTGCTTGGAGTTCATAATTACCCTCAAATACCATATGTGTCTAATGCTGTATTTAACCCACCGTGTGATTAAGGCGCCAAATCTGCATAACAACAAATGTTTGTGACTGGTGGAATGATAGAGTGGGCACAATGTGTGACCGGTTAGCAGAGCCTTGAAACAATTAGGATGCTTGATAGCATTAGATGGAGGAGAGCGTGGTCCCACAGCTCATTATTGTTGGAGTGGAGCGTTTCAGTGTCGCTGATCTGCATTCTCATCTCACTCTGGTGCAACTAATCAGCAATTCAACATCTCACATTCTGATTCTTGTTTTGATGATGACTTGTTCTCTAAGGCATAGCATTGATGCTGCTGCTTGTCCTGATTGTATTTATGTATTCATTAGTCATTTTTTTTCTTTTGTTGTGTGTATTTGCATCCTCAACTTTGAAACTTTTTAGGGAGTTGTGGAAACTGATGCCATAGTTGTTATTGTTGTTTACTTAAAATCAGACAAATATCAGTGTCATCCTTATTGAAAAGTGTGCAAAATATATAGATAAATATAAGTAAAATAAAATGTTAGATTGTGTAAGAATCTTTCTTTCAAGGCAGCAGTAAGCTTCTGCCAAGCTGTTGTTTGTGAGTTTTACTGAGTTCTACTCTCTTGCTCAGCCTTCAGAGGAGGCCTCTCTGATGATGTCCAGTCCCAGGATGCTGCTCCCTGCATCAGCCACGCTGCCACAGAGTGCTCCCCTGTCCATCCACCACCAGATCCAGCTGCTTCAACAGCAGCTCCAGCAGCAGCAGCAGCAGACACAAGTGGCTGTAGCACAGGTGAACCTCTCACACACTCAACACTCTTTTTTTCCTTTGAAATTTTTGGTTCATGTTGAATGTATGAACCAATTTCAACTGTATGAACAGTTGTTTCATTTGGATCGCCGGCAGGAGAACAAGGCTAATCAAATCAGAGCCAAGTAATAATAAATATTAGACCAAACAGTATATGAATATATATCTATATGTACCTGTATATCTGAGGGTAAGAGATGTGTTTAATTTCTTTATTTGTATCATGAACCCGCTGTTTTCAGTGATATCACAATTCAGATTCCTACCTGTGGTGTGGTGTCATTACCAGAACGAGTGGTACTTGTTGTGGTATATGTTGCCTTGGGAACAGTTGCCCTGGCTACTTTTGTTTTTCTGAAATTATACAGATGAATTTGAAGTCAGAAGAATAATGAGGGCAGCACTGCTGATGCCTTCATGTGTGCTCTGCGTCCATGGCACAGAAGTCTGTCATGGCAGCAGCTTGTGGAGGCAGTTTTAAGATCAATGAAAAGGCAAAAAGCTGAGAGACACAAGAATGATAATAATTCAAAGGAAAAGAAAATAGATGTATTCTCATGTGCTTTACGGCAGTTGAATGTATGCTAATGGTATTGCAGACATTAGCCAGAAGGTAAAAAAAAATGGTTTACACTTTGTACATCAACTAATGTAATACAACCCAGAATATACACTGGGATGAAATGAAAGACATGCTTGTTTGGATTAAATTTTATATTAATGCCGCATCTACCAGTTTCATTACTGGGTATGTTAAATCCTTCTAAACTCTGAATATGCACTTTCATGAGGGAAAGGATTTTTGAGAAAACTAAGTGAAAGTGAAAGCAGAAAAATGGTACATACAAGTAGAATTATCCATTACATATTTCTTCTTGCACTGTAATATACTAGACACCAGTCCAGTTAAACACACAGACACCTCAGATCAGTTTTCAATGGTGTGAATTGTGTACATTTCCTCTTGTCAACACTCACAAACAAAAAAGAGATTCATGAAGGAAAATAATTTGCCATCATCCCTGAGCACACAAAATCCAAAGCCATTCACTCAAGGGGAGGGTTAGGAATGAAAAGCCTTTGGTTAGTAAAGTATGGACCAGTAAATAATTTTGGTATTCATTGCATTCACTGGCCACACCAACTGTGAAAAAGGAACATGTGATCAGTTGGAAACATTCAGTGATGACTGACAGAGAGAAAGAGTGAAATACCCGCCTGCAATCCAATCTGGATCTGGAAAAAAAAAAAAAAGTTAATACAGTGCACCCAGCAGACATCAATCACCCAGCTTGAGTGGCTGCAGTTTGAGAAGTGATGGGTGACAGCCATGGCTCCAGGCTTATAAGCGGCCTGAACACATGCACACACACAGTTTGTCAACCTGCTTGCGAAAGACCACACACTGCAATCGCGCAACTCGACATACCCCGACATCTTGCATGCATGCACACTCCTGACCCAAAACACGTCCCACACACTTAAACACTGAATTCTCACGGCATTCAGAGACACCAGAGTCCTGATGAAACCGGCTGTTCACACTGAGCACTGAACCACTGAGCTGTTCCTTTGCCTTGTACCTTGTCTCCAACTGACAGCTCACACATTCAGAGCGAGTGTGCTCAGACATAAATGCCATTAATTTTACTTTGATGAAACCAGAGGTCAGTGCCCGCTGGCAGAGACGCTGGTTTAGATTTTAAAACTGTTTTTGGTGGTTCTGTCTGACCTTGGTTCTTTTGCTATTTAGCCAGGTTTACCCAGAGGCCCTGACTTGTCTGAGCTGTTGTACCAGTTTGTACACAGCATCTAAATTGGTTTCCACAAAAGGTTTTTTTTTTTTTGTTCTATTTGTCAAACTTCCATTGATTTTATCTTTAAGGCTGGTAATGTTAGTTCTTAACTACTTGAGTAATTAAACATGGACTGAATTGTTCCTGATTTAATAACCTGTTAAGCCTGTGTTTTATAAAACAGGGCTCAAGGGGGTCAAACATTTGACCAGTGTGAATCAAGTGCTTGTTCTGGGCTGAGTGACCGGTGAACCTTTAAACAACTGGTTAGCTTTTCCTCAGGCATGAAAGTTGCAGTAGAGTCGGAACAACTATAGAGGACAACATCGACTCTTTACAAGTGATACTCCTGGCTTTGTATGCCTACATTGGCATCAAACTGACTGATCCTCGCACCACTGCTGCTTCAATTCGGTGTCCATATGGAAATATCTTGTTTATTCTCTCATGGATACATCATCTGTTTTTTTTGTTTTTTTTTTAAATGGTGGTCAGTAGAGGTTTGAGTTGGTCCTTGGTTGTGATAACCCTGCCCAAGCCCCTGATGTAACTGGCTCCAAAACAGCACCTAATCCAGTGTTTTTCTTGTCACTGGCTGGAAAGTTGGATCATTTCAGGCTTCTAAACATTCACTCAACTCATCATTCAAATGAAAAAAAAAAATCTCTGAAGACAGAGTTCGTTTGGAAGGACAGTGCAGTCAAACACACCTTTCGTCCTGGTAATTGAAGTTCAAGACCTGTGTGTAACCTAAAGTCATTGTTGGCTTATTTGTTACCTCAACCTGGTCTTATAGATAATCTAAAAGTCTATCAAAACAATGCTTTATTATTATTGCTAACTTGATGACAGAGCCCTGGACATGCAAACGTGACACTAGAGAATAAAGTGGAGCAGAACTGATGAGGCTGGAGTGAGAACATAGATATCTATGCTTGATAACTGGCCGTAATGAGATATTTTAAGATGTGACTTTGGCCTCTTTCTGTTTTCTAAATAGTGATTACTTAGTTAAAACAAAAAAGGAAAACAGATTAATCAAAAATATTTTTCTGCACCATATAGTGTTTTGAAGTAACACCTCTTTAGGGTTAAATAGTTGTAAATGTGTTTCAAGGGTTTATTTTCTTTTTATTTCTCAAATCAAGTTGCTTGAAATTAGTTAAAGCCAGTTCATTTAATGAGTGCAATCAACCTTTTTTTTCATTCACTGTGTAACATCCAAGGATACATGAACATTCAGGCTCATTATTTTCTTTATTACATGTCTGTGTGTCTGTGTATACACATGCACACATACACTGAAACACACATGCAAACACACTGTTTTCTTCAAGTTATAAGTGGCTTGAGGACCACCCAAAGTTAAAGATCGAGTGTTTATTAGGAGAAAGAACGAAACTGTGTCTCTATGTGCACAGAAAACAGAAACAAATATCTGTAGTCCCCCTCTGTCTTTCCCCTACTTCTTAGTCAAACTCCCCCTCACACTAAACTAAACTTGCCTGAGGCTACTTCTTAGCAGCTGTAATGAGGGATAGCTTGCTCTACCACTGAAGGTCAAACAGTTGAAAGGAACAAGCTGATTAGTTCTGCACACTGTGGGTGAAGACATGGAGGAAGAGGAACAATTACATGGCCGGCATGTCTGTACAGCCTAATTTGTGTGTGTTTTAGTGTTGAGTCTTCCAAACTTTGTTACTCGTTCCAAACAACAAGGCCTTCCCTGGTGTCTTTGCCTCAGTTTGACACCAGAACATTATTGTTCTTGTTTTGCTTCTCTGTCTTTTCAAGTGAAACTATTTGTTGGAAACGTCTCACAGGATGAGAATCCATCTTAGTTACGTAAAAGCCAGTCTTGTTTGTGATTTGATTGTCTGAAACAGCAGGCCCCAACTGATTTTTCACAGTTCTCAGGTTTGAGTGCAGCTCTGCCATAATAATGTCAGCGCCAACGCAACAGCACACAACAGTGATAAACAAAGAGTGATTTGTTTTTTTACTTAATGTTATGAGATTTTCATGAAATCCAAACCTGTTTATGATACAATTTTATTTGATTCTTATCATCATTTCTTTTATGCAATAGACAATTTTTATATTCACATACTGAAATTACCTCCCCATATACAGTAGTAATTTTCTTTTTTATTGGCAAATTCATGTCCAGGGTTTAAATTGTCCTCACACCACCAAGAAATACACAGGAACTAGGGATTCTAAGTGCTATATCGTAGGCAACTCGACTTGTTTCAGTTATTTGAAGATATTTCACCTCTCATGTAAGAGGCCTCTTCGGTTCTAACTAACTGGAGAGGAGTTGCAGGCTTCTAAACTCTGTGTAGGAGTGTCCTTACAAGCTCCCCACCCAGGCAGCTGAACAACCATTCAAACCTGGGCTCATCTACCCCTAGCAACCCATATGAAATATGGTTGGTTCAATGAAAAATAAGTGGCCCTAACAACTCTGAAACTCAGAGTTCAAACGTGTCCTTAATGACTCTATAAGGACATTCCCACACAGAGTTTAAAAGTCTGCAACTCGACCTCTCACTCAAGACGCCTCTTGGGTGAGAGATGAAATATCTTCAAGAAACTGAAACAAGTCCAGTTGCCTACAATACTGTATTTAAAATAACCATGACCTGGATGACTGAGAACCTTCATCATCACAGGAAACAGGGATCAAACAGTACACACAAGTCATTACAAAACAAGTAAAAATGTGATGTACATGCCAGTTTTGTAGTGTAAATCTATTTGTCATGCAGAGCAAGCAAAACCTTGGGATCTGTGAACTTTATTATCGATCGATTGATGATTTAACTGTTTTCTGGTATTTTTCAAGCTAAATGAATGATAGATTAGTCATGATGAAAGTCAGTAGATCAATAATTGGAAGTTGAATCTCTTTCTTTCATTTCTGTCTAGATGGTTTTTTTTAAAGATCTCACCTTCTGCGTGCCAAAGTGATGTTGAATGTTGGCAGTTTTTTTTGTCATCCCTGTGTATTATGGCAGAAACAACTTAAAAGGATGAAGTAGTTATCATTTTTGTTATCACCCTGTGTTTTGATGAAAGTGCCAATGACTTAATGGCCAGACCTGGAAACTGGGACAATATTCCTCATGTTAAACCCTGCTGCAAAGTCTGAGCAGAGGTCACAGTGAATGGAGGTAAATTAGCAAGCTGGCCAACACTAATCAGAGCTCACTCAGGGACGAGTAGAAGTGGAGATATTTAATAAAGTCAGGGTAGTGAGGGAGTTCATCAGCTATCTGTTACAAGACAAAGTTTGTTCTGCAGAAGCTTCTTTATGAAATTTGACCTTTCTCTGTGTCTGTTTCCTCTGAGCTCAGTCAGTGATCTTTCCTTCAGTCCTTCCTTGCTTCATTTCCTCCCTTACATTCCTTACTTACTCCTCTTACTTATGTTTATTGGATACTTCCCATCTGAACATTTTCTTTTTGTCCTCCTTTTAGTTATGTCTACCCTATTTTCTCCTGTCCTCATTCCAACAGATCATAATTTTCTCCTGCCTTTCACACCTTCCTTCTCTTTTTCTGTTTTAATTCATTCCTCTGTCCATTATTTTCCTTCCTTCCTGTCTTCATGGCTAAAACACATCTTCGCTCCATCCTTCTTTTTGCTTCGGTTTGTCTCTGCACATTAATTATCGGCCCATTCCTTTCTCCCACACTTCTTCTTGGATCTGCTTCTCTCTCAGCTCTTCGAGCACTCACTCGCCACATGACAAGTGTTAAGTGCATTTCTAATGGCTTCCCCTATCGTTGCACCTGCTAAACGATCATTCCCCCCTCCCCTCGCTTTACTCCCTCCAAAAGGGAGATAAAACCAGAGCAACCAGTGTTGGAGAGTTTTCAAACACTTCCACATGAAAGGGACGTGGCGTGGGCAGGGAATGCAATGATGGTAATCCTGTGTGAAGAGTACATCCTCAGCAGCCAGCCCTGTGGAGTCACAACGCCAACAGTCATAATCCCCTTACACCAAGGGTGGGAGAGTCACTGTTCTTCATTTTTGTGTGAAAGGGAAGTGGTGTCATTTAAACAGCCCTATCTTCCAGTTTTTACAAGATTAGGAGGTAATCCACAAGGACAACACAATTGTTCTTATTGCTTCATTTTATCTCTGTATGAAGTACCACTTTACCATTCTGAGGTCTAAAAACAACACAACTTTTAGAATTATGAAGCAGTCTGTTAAGTTATTTTGATCAGGAAACATACAGCTCAAGCTCAGATGTAGGTTGAATCAGAGTTGTCTTTTAGAGAAGAGAGGGAAGAATAACAGAGAGCTGTGTGAGTTGTATATGTTTTGTTGAAATCAGTTAAATGAAGATAGCTTTTGCATTGAAAAGAACTGACAAGATTGCAGGAAACTAGCCAACTAAACTGTCAAACCGTTAGGAAAAAAGGAGTTGGGAGAATGAAAGCTGTCCTCGGGCGCTCTTCTGTTCTGGGGACCAGTTTTGAACAAAGAAAGTAATAAAATGGAAGAGAGATGCTGCTGCCTAATTAGAGCATTAAAGAGTCATTTGAGTTGCTTGAAGCTCCTTCAATTTCACAACGCTCAGATAAGACGGCAGAAAACATTGGCTAGCAGCAGGTTTTTCTACCAAGGGACGACCACAGCGCAACACAAGTGGAGCACCTTTTTAATTGGTTCTTTGTCGCGGCCCCACTCTTGGCAAGTGGTTTTAGATCTTCTCTTACAAAGTTTAACGGGAGTATCGTCATATTATTGTTGGTGAATTGTGGTCTGAAAAGAGGACTGTCATGCCGTCTGACAGGCTGGTTGACTGTGTCCTTTGTTCCATTTGCATTTAAACTTGATTCCTATTTAGTACATGTATTTATTTATCCAGTTCTGTCCTGAGTTCTCTCTGACGTACAGGAATGAAAAAACTGAGGCTAGTCTCTCTTTGATGCAATTGTGTTTCTCACCAAGATTAAGCCAATTTTCCCTCCATCACATATTTTTAATGACTTGATTACATAGTCATTACATGAAAAGGCATATTGCGCATTAGCTCTGAAATTGTGTGATACAGAGAAATTAAATTATGTTTGTCTGGCTACAAAGCTGCCACAGCACTGATGTACACCTCCATAGAAAATTAATTAGATAATGTGGAAAATGAGGTTATAACAGCATCAAAGGAATATATTTCCACACTGAAATTATCCTCCACAGTGGTGATGCAGATATATATCTTTCCTTGCAGGACTTCACCAAAATCTTGTTAAAGTCTGAATACAGCAACACATTATCAGTACCAGTGTAGTGATATGACAGACCTGTATCTTTCCTTTACCTGCAGACTAGAAATGTTCTGTTTTCTTGCAGACAAGATATATCAAACTCAGGCAATTTGTTTTACAGTACTACGCATACATTCTACACATATTACAACAATTAATATAAGGGCTTTCAGTTAAAATATGTATTATATCATAAATATTTATTTATTTTCAATTAAAATATTTAAACATCATTATTCACATTATTGTCCATAGTTAAATCACAATTAATCGCAAATTGATTGCACATTTTTATCTGTTCTAAGTGTACCTTAAACCATTTTTAAGATTTTAAAACACTTCAATCAACATGGGAGTGGACAAATGTGCATGCCATATGCAATTGTCTGTTTATTGTTATTGCAGCAATCCAAAGCAATAACAAAGACTGTTGGTAATAGTCTTCTGAATATCCTCAAAGGTAATATATGCTCAAACGATATTCATTCATTCAAATCAACATTCATTTAAATCTCAAGACAATCATTTTTGGCAAGAGCCCAAATAACAAAAACAGAGTAGATGCAAAAATGTGATAACAAACAGAAACAATGAACATTATCACAAAGGAAGTGAATATATGATATAAATATATATAATCATAAAAGATAAGAGGCAATATGACAGACCACAAATAAAACAGAAGTGCATAACAGACAAATGATAACCATACAGGACAGCATGTAGTTAGAAACAGTTACATTCAAATGCTGTGTAGGCTGTAATCAAAGTCTTAAACTGGCCATAGGTATAACTGTATCAAGGTTAAATGTATGTTGTAAAATGTTCCAAGTGACTGGAGCACTGAAACAGAACCCGATGGCTGTCACGTCTTACTGTAAAAGGTGCCCACCCAACTTTTTTATATAGAGTACAATGATGAGTGAAATTACAGTGACCAGTAATGAATCTGGGGGTGGAGTGATAACTCTAGTGGAGTAAGAGTGGAGACAGAGCCATATGTACAGAACATCACCATAATCCAGGACAGAAAAAAAGACAGCTTGAGTCATCTGTTTTCTTCAGAACATGGGGAAAGTAGTTTTGTTTCTGTATAAATAACCAATTTTTTGTTGATATGAAATTTAAATGTGAGCTTCTGATCCAACAAGATACCAAAATATCTGTAATCAGAAACCCTTTCAATACTTTCTTCTTGTTAGAGTGGTAACATGCAGACCAATTTCTGTAATATCCTTGGCTCTTGGAAATATCATGAATTTTTTTGCACTGAGTACTGAATATGCTGAAAGTACACAACATTCCTTAGTAACACTAACACAATGTAGTGTCCAAATTTACACTTGCAAAGGTTAACTAAACAATCTTCGTCGGTCTGCAAACTGTAGCCACCCATTAGCAATGTGGCTCTCTGCATCAGCTGTGTGCTCAGCCAGCAAGTGGTATTTGAGGCTCGACGTACTCTAAAGGAAATATTTCCAAGATTGCAAATAACTTTTTTTGTGGAGAGAACCCTCTGGCAGGGTTTTAAAGCTGAACTCGCCATTCAAATGATTCTTTTCTTTATCCATTTCTGCTCAGGGAGGTTTGTTTCTGCTGCCATCCATAAAGTTACTGCTGCAATGCCTCCTTATTTCCCAAACTACAGGGTGGGCCGAGGGTCATGATAACGTGTATGCTTTTATCACACGTCCAAAAATGACATATGAACATCAGAGAATACCACTGATGGGTCAACAGGACCTTCATCGACACCTGGTTAGCATTGCGAAATGGTTGCAGTTTAGAACACCAAATGGTTTTGGTTGATAAGCTCAGCTGACTTCCTTCTATGCTGCCTTCCTTCATGGCTCGCTGCTTAACAAACAATAATGAATATATATCTTCCTAGGCCGGTTGCACAAACATCAAAAATGGCAGTAAACTTGCAGAGACAAATTGTTTGACACCTGTGGAGAAAAAAAACTTGGTTTTGTGTGTTTGGAAGTTAAGAAGAACTTGTGAAACGCTGTCTAATTCCTTACTATTTAAGCCTTCTTGTTAATTTGGCCTATGTTGATACCAAATGTGAACAGCCACTATCTGTCTCTCCTTGACGGCGTGGACATACTATATAGATTGTCATTTGTTTCGTAAGGCTCAAAATAAAAGCTTCAGGTCTGGGCTCCCAAACAGACAGACAACCAGAAAATAGTGTTTTGATTGAATTAATCTTATTTTCTTAATGTCCTCACTAAATATTGTATTTTTGGGGGAATAAAGAGACATTCAGTTCAGACAGAAACATAAGATGACATAAGACACAGCCACTGCCAGAGAGATCCAGCTTCAGGCTAATCACCCCTTTCATTCATTTTATTTTTTTTTTCCTGTAGAAACCACAGACACAGGTTCTGGTCAATTGCAGTATAAAACCAAATTTAACCTTATGTGGCTGCATCAGAATGAGACGTTTGGCTGTTTTTGATAAGACATATAGACACAACGCCAAGGTCTGACTCTTAAAAGATGAAGTTTTTTCCCTGCTTGTTTTTGCATTGTTAGCTACTGTGTATTCATGGGATTGTTCAGTTCTCTTTTGCCAGACAGTGCAGCTCAGTAAGACATTTAACATGAACGGTATCAGGTCAAATGTGACACTTGTTCCCAAGGCCTCCGTATAAACCATGCCGGAGTGGCTGATGTGCTATTAGAGTTGTCAGCAGGGCAGCATATGTTGAGTCAAGCTGCTCTCCTACACAGCTCAAGATGGGAACCTGTCAGCTGTAAATTACACCACTAAAGTCATCATCGGGGTGTCAGTCTTTACAAACGAGGACTGCAGAGGCGGCCTGGCCGAACAAAATCTGGGATCACCTCTATTTGTTGCTAAGTGAAAGGATAATGGAAGCAGATGGCTGTTTTCCGCAGCATTTTGTTTTTTCTGTCTTGCGGGAGAAAAGGAAGCTGAAGTGGAGATGATACTGCAGGCCTCGGGATGGAGGCTGCGAATTTTGACTTCATCTTGTCTCTCTCCGCCTCAGTGGTTCCTTATTAGAGTGTGGAGGGACTGATGAGTTTGATGAGAACAGGCGTTAAGTTGAGGAAAGAACAGCAGAACGGGGTGAAGCAGTGAGGGGGGAGAGATGGAAGAAGCCTAATAAAAGTCTGTATCATAGGTTATTGTCCATAAAAACTTTATTTTTTTATTTTTTTTATGTTCATTTCAATAATTTTAGTGTATATTTGAAAGTAAACAGTCTATATATTTGGATTAAAAGTAAGGATAGTAAAATTAGTCAGTCCATTGATCAGTGCATTAAGTAGTGAATAGATTTTTATGATTTCACTCACTCTGCCAAATATGTTTGCGGGACAAAAGAAGTTTAAAGACCACCCAGAAACAGATGAGAGGCAATTTTTAGTATACTGCAGTTTACTATTAAATCTCTCCAAAATAAGATAACGAAGAAGTTAATTAACAATCAAAATCATGCAGTCTGAATCACATTTTCTGCAGTGTGTCAGAATCCTGATGCAGCCTTGGTATTTTGTTCAAAGACAAATTTGTTTTGTAGCTTGTGATTCAGCCCGCAATTCACAAGGCTCTTTAAAACACACCGCTGCTCATCTCGGTCCTTCACATCAACTGCCTTTGTCGAAATATAAGGGGTACCTATTAAGTAGCACCCAGTGAAGCTATTTGTATGTTCAAAACAGAATGTGAAATGATTTACTGAGAAGAAGGGGAGGCTGTGGCTCAGGAGGTGGGGTAGTTCATCCAGTAATCATAAGGTCGCTCGTTCGATTAACTGGCTCCCCTGGCTGCATGTTGAAGTGTCCTTGAGCAAGATGCTGAACCACAAATTGCTCCTGATTACCAGGCTGGCAACTTGCATGGCAGTCTCTGCCTTCTGTGTCATTGAATGAGTGAATGTGGATGTCAGTAGACTGGAGGGAGCAGAATAGAAATGAAAGAACATTTAACATTTACACAAAAATGTGAAGAACACTTCAGGATTGAATTGAAGTTTAGTACAAGTACAATTTATATAGTCTAATTGGATAAAAACATGTGACACACTCTACTATATAACCTAGTTTGATTTTAGGCAGCTGACATTAGAAGTCCTGCTGGACTCAAGCTCTGGAGTTCAAGCTTTGTCAAAGTATTGAGAGCCACACAGCGTCGCCTGTCAGAAAATCATTAGTGAGTGGGCTCTTACAGCACACCAGGGTTCTTCTGAACTGTTCCTCTGATTCGAAACCTTCAGAATTTCTTCTTTGAAATTGTTGAAAGCAATTATGTGGCCAGGAGGAGAGGTGGCTGAATAAGGTGCGAGGTGGGGCCACTTACATTTGATTTGGAGGGTACTTTGAAGTAGAAACGGGGAGTCATTGCTGCCACAAAAGCTTATAACAGTGTGTGTTCGGCGTGTGTATATTTGGACATATGTACGCTAAATCAATGCTGTCTTCCTCCTCTTTCATATCAATGATTTGTGGTGTAATGGATGTTTTTACCTTGTAAAGACTGAAATAGAGTCTGTGCCAGAAACCGCAGCAGCAGAGGGTCCCATCAGCAGCTGCTGCTCCTGTCGTAAAAATGTAATAGAAAGATATAAAACTACCTATGTTGCACTCATTTATAGATCCCAGTCATGGTTTTTTGTTTATCTCATTAAGATCAGGTGCACTAATCACCCTAGAAATAACAGAAAATGTCAAAAAACACCCTGTCTGAAATGTAAAACAACAGTGGAAAAATTCACCAGATCCGTCCGTTCATCTGGATCCTTATCAGAAGTAAATGTGGTCTGTTCTGGGCTGAGACACATCCTCTATCCGAGTATGATGGAAATGTACGTTTTTTCAGTAACACTGCTGACAAACCAGCAAACCAACAGACGGACACAAGTGAAAACATTGCCTCCTTGTTACTCTGCTGATTATTTTCTTAAAATGTCTGAAATGAGATTTTGTCAGTATTAGGATTAAAATTTGAAAAACTTTCATGCATAAAACTCCTGCATTCATTTTTTGTTTGTTTGTTTGTTTTAACCCAGTACATTACTCTAGTTTTCACTTGTAGATAATGTAAATGTAGATAAACATAACTCACTCTAATAACCATATTTCTAGGTAAAACCTACCTCTGCAAAAGACATATAAACTGCATACTGTACTGTAATACTGGCGTCCAATGCTTAAACGAAAAGGTCCTAAAAAGCAGTAGACTTTTTTTATTTGGTAACTGTTGAAACTCTGATGAAAACTTTAAACTGCTTCGGCTTGTTGCTCGATATGAAACGTGTGTCCGTTTATTGATTATCAAACTTGAGCCTCAGCTCTGCTGGTGCTCTTCTGACTGTGAGATGTTTTCCTTCACACATCCTCACCTGAGTGCTGCTGATTGATCCGTTTCCCCCCAGCTGGAAAAACACTCATGCAGGTTTTTTCTGTACTTTCTTTGACATTGATTTGATTACCAGGTAGTAAAAATACCGTGTGATGGATCAGTTACTGCCACCTGCTGTGCTGAGTCAGCCACATCTGAAAGCCTCCTGATTAATCATCTACTGATTGATACAGTTATTAGGTAAAGGCCTAAACTGTAGCTGCATTTATTGAATAGTGGCTTCTGATCAGTGCAATAGCACTTCTGCACATTTTCCAGGAAAAATGTTTCATTGAGGCCAACATTTTTGTTCTTGTGAGCTGATATTCAACCTCTTTGTTCTGGCTTCTTTTTCAATTGGTTTCCTTTGTCTGCAGTCATTACCAGAATATATATGTATATATATATATATATATATATATATATATATATATATATATATATATATATATATATATATATATATATCTCATCACCTGCTATTTGAATCAGCAGCCTTACTTCAGCTTAGAAACTTCGTCCTATTTCCTTATACAGCACAAAATAAAAATTCTCTCTCACTGAAAGGACTAACAGAGTCTGACCTGGCCTTGCAGTGGAGTGTTGTGTGCTGTATCTATGTGTTTGTAGAATCATTCAGGTAGGTTAACACTGCCAATCTTATGAGCATGGTAAAGTGTTTGTAAACACTGCACTGAGCTGCTGTTCCTATCCCTCCATGTTTTCTTGCACAGGTCCACCTGTTGAAGGACCAGCTGAGCGCGGAGGCCACGGCTCGGCTGGAGGCCCAGGCTCGGGTCCACCAGCTGCTGCTGCAGAACAAAGACCTGCTGCAGCACATCTCGCTGCTGGTTAAACAGATCCAGGAGCTGGAGACCAAGATGTCTGGACCAAACTGCAGTGAGTAGTTTGAATACATTAATGGATGCTTGTGGTCATGTCAGAGCACATGAGCAGTGTGTGCAGCTGCACAGTAACAGGCACGTATGAAGGTTTTATGTGTGGCGACATTCTGTTGTTCTGTTCTGTACATGCAACATCTATTGCATGTCTGTCTGTCCTGGGAGAGGGATTCCTCCTCTGTGGCTCTTCCTGGGGTTTCTTCCTCACTCAAATCGAGGGTCTGAGGACAGAGGATGCTGTTCACAGTACAGATTGTAAAGCCCACTGATTCAATGTGATTGTGATTTGGGGTTATATAGATAAAGTTGATTTGATTTGATAAAGCACATACCTCGAAAAATGATCTCAGAATATTTAAAGGTAATAATGGTAAACTACAGGAGGGAACTTATTTTTCGCTTCCTTGTCCTTAAGTCTCACTTCTCAGCTTCTTTCATTGACTTATTTGAACAAAAGCTTTTCACTGGAACTGGACATTCACTGAAATATAATATGAGACAGTCCACATGCAAGAGATGCAAATCATGCACTCCATAAAACACAGTTCATCTGGAAAATAAGATTACAACAGAGAAAAGGTTAGATTCAATTAAAATGAAAAAAAAAATGACATACAGTACATTCAATTTAAAACATAGCAACGATGATATGTTTAATTTGTTACCTCATCAGCATCATTGATTGATTTTTGTAAAGATCTGCTTATTGTGAGATACGAGCAGCACTGGGAAAGTCGTGGTTCTCATAATACAAACTGAAAATCACTTTCATTACTTAATCCAAACCAACAAAGGAACAATAAACAATGTAGAAAAAAACAAAATAAGGCATAAAGTTGTAAGACTTGTTTACCTGGTGCTACCAACACTCCTGAAATCCTCAAAAATCTGCCAAGGAAACAGTGTGAAGAAAACGTTGGCGCAGGTAACCCACAGGAAAGAACTGGGTGTGCAGAAAGGCTGTGACGAAACATTAAAATGGACACTGAGAATATTAAGAACAAAGGAATCAATGATGAACATGATAGCGGCAAAAAAGATAGTAATTTAGCGTCTTGCGCCATGACCTCTGTGTCAACACACAGTTCCACTGTCAGGTAGAAATCCTTGCATGTGACAGAGCAAACGTCCAACTACAGACACACACACACACACACACACACACTCACAGAGTCACACTAATCATGACCTACACTCTGAGACACAGCAGACATATCCAGCTCTGTGTACACTCATACAGATGGCAAACAGTGAGTGAACAGCACACCTTGACAGGCTTCTAAATGTAAATTCCTACATTAAATCCTCTGAGTTTCAGTATGAGACCTGATTCTTTTGCCCATCGACTCGTCACCACTCTGTTTATCATGCACCACACACATTCTGTCACCGTTCATTCCACCACGACGCCCTCTGTCCTCTCCGTGACTCCCCCATCAGCTTATACATATTGTTAAGCCTGTTCATCAGCTATTCAGACAGACAGTACGCTCTGTTGTATCGCAGTCGTGCCCTCGAATTTTGACCCTGCGAGAACCAACATTTTTAAAATTTCACTGAGGAAAGTATTTTCACATTTGCACCACTGCAAAAAGGAACCTGGAAATGCACATGATATCGCACAAGGAAAGCAAAACGCGTGAGGCCAAAATATACCTTACATAGAATTTTGTTTTTCTATTTTTCGAATTGTGTTTTTTTTGTTTTTTTTAAAATCACAATTGAATACATTGGTAAAATATTTTAGACACATTTACATACACTGATCAGGCATAACATTATGACCACTTGCCTAATATTGTGTTGGTCCCCTTTTACTGCCAAAACAGCCTGACCCATCGAGGCATGGCCTCCACTAGACCCCTGAAGGTGTGCCCCGGGGTTCTAGCACCAAGATGTTAGTAGCAGATTCTTGACGTCTTGTAAACTGGGAGGTGGGGCCTCTATGGATCTGACTTGTTTGTCCAGCACATCCCACAGATGCTCAATTGGATTGAGTTCTGGGGAATTTGGAGGCCATGTCAACACCTCAAACTCGTGGCTGTGCTCCTCAAACCAGTCCTGAACCATTTTTGCTTTGTGGTACGGCACATTATCCTGCTGATCGAGGCCACAGTCATCATGGAATACTGTTTCCATGAAAGGGACATGGTCTGCAACAGTGCTTAGGTAGAGGGTACATGTCAATGTAACATCCAAATAGATGGAAGGACCCAAGGTTTCCCAACAGAATATATCAATGAGCCTTGACCTGCCACGACCCTGTCACCGGATCACCACTGTTCCTTCCTTGGACCACTTTTGATAGACTCTGACCACTGCAGACCGGGAACACCTCACAAGAGCTGCAGGTTTGGAGATGCTCTGACCCAGTCAGTTTGACCCTTGACAAACTCGCCCAAATCCTTATGCTTGCCCATTTTTCCTGCTTCTAACACTAAAACTTTGAAGGCAACATGTTCACTTGCTGCCTACTATATCCAACCCACTAACAGGCGCCATGATGAAGAGATCATCAGTGTTATGCACTGCACCTGTCAGTGGCCATAATGTTATGCCTGGTCAGTGTATATAGGCCATGCAGTGCAGTGTGTCAGTTTCTGAGTGCTTGGATTGCATGCTGGCTCACAAGCATGCCTTATTGACGCACCGAAATGGAAAGGAGCCATCATTGATTTTATTAGTTACACCTGTCGTTTTCCCACTATCACAATCAAAAATGTTCTCCGGGAGAAAGGTCTATTTCACAGCATTTTTACCACATTCAGTAGAATTTTACCGCATGAAACATGGTCTGACTACAGATGAGAAGAGGTGGGCTTAAAAGGTCGCTCTAAAAGGTTTGTAATTTGCTTAGACTATAGCCTTTCACGTGAGTCTGATAAAACAGAGCAGGAGACTTTCTACAAGACTTTAGGGAGTGGGTCACACAGCAGGAGAGCTGCCGTCCTCCAAGAAGGAGTCATCTTTCGTGCGGAGAAGTTTGTGTTGATAGAGAGAAGATGGAGTTTTTTTTCAATGCATCGTTCTCTCATCTTCAGCTCCAGGTCTGTTCTCTCTGCCCATAAAGAAGAAAGCAAAACAGCCCAGCTGATGATGAAATGCTTTGAAATATGTTTTTTTTTCTCTCCCTGCTTACCCAAAGCACATTGATTCATTGGTGACTGAGTGATTGATTGTGTCAGGATTTTCAAGGAGCAGTAGTGTGCTATTCACCACAGTTCACAGATATCTGCATCACATACATCATCACACTGCCATGATCTGACAGGGGGGGTGATAGCAGCTGAATTTCAGTCGAGGCACCGTGTAACTGTTGAATGCTGTGTAGAATATATGATCTGTCCTTTATTTCCAATCTCTCACTTACTCTGCTCATTCATCACTGTCTGCTTCCTTTCTCTTCTTTCTGCCTCCTCTAATCTCGCAGTGGGATCTCAGGACAGTTTGTTGGAGATCACCTTCCGGTCTACGATACCTTCAGTGATGTGCGACCCCACAACGCCAAAACCCGAGGTGTCTGCCATCAACCTGCCCGCGCTGACCTCTGACGGGACCAGTAATGCCTTCTCATCCTCCAACGGGACTCTGGGAAGCCCCCTAGGTAGGGACCAGTGTCTTCTTAAACTGGAATGTTTCCGTTTCCTTCCTGGGCCTCCGCCTCCTCGCCTCCCTTCGCCTCCTCCACTGCTCAAGGCAAACACGCCGGAGAGCAAAGCTCAAGAGGTGTCTGAGACAACACTGTTGTCCCGTGACACCAAACCTATTGGCTGTCTGGACTTTGCCAGGTTTCGCGAATCAGGTATCGCGTCAGAGTGCGAGTCGAACTCAGACGACAGCGATGACAATGAGGATGAGGGGGAGGACGATGAGGAGGAGATGGAGATCTTTGGCTGGGGTACGGACGAGGAGACACTGCGGCTGCTCAATGTTCTCAACAGACAGGGAACCCCTGACTGTCTAGGAGATGAAATAGCGGTGTAACACACTAACCTGCTCCCCTGAAGGATCGTGTCGGGACGAAACACAATAGTCTTGACGTGTCTTTGCCCACTTCTCTGTGGGAATAACCATGTAGAGTACTAACCTCTGTGAGACTTGCACAGTTATATATACAAGGCTTACACCAGTATATTGGTGTAAATGCAATTACATATAACAGGAAGGAAAGACTCAAATATAAAAATAGATAAAAGCCAACCCACTGTATGCAGAGAGAACTGAGGTCAAGACAACTTGAGTAGCCCTGATCTGGTTAAACTAAATGTCATCGTCTTTGTTGACTACGATAGGGATCCTGCACATATAGTTTTATTCATCAAATTATTTATTTACTATTATTGCTATGTATTTAATTGAGTATCAGTACTGTCAGACCTCCAGTGCTGGATCAGGGCTACAGCTTGAGTTAAACAGTAGCGGAACCTGTAGAGCTCTATGAAAGAACAGAGGCACCAGAACAAATGTGGCCCCTGGTAAGTTTTTTAAATCAGTCCAGGCTGTCACACTCACTCAGAGAGTCAGTGCATGTTGTTTGTTCGGGCCATTTTCTGTAATATCATTTATTCAAAACCCAAAATTCACAGAAATGTGCAGAAATATGCTGGTTTTAAATGTGGGTAAACTGGCTAAAGATTGGCACTTGATTACTTTGCCATTGCCAAGAGATCATCACAAACACTCCAGTAAACAAGGAACCTATGAAAGAAGGAAGGGAGTTCACGTCATCATTCCAAATTTTTGGTGCCAAATTTTGGAGCCAGTTCTAATGAATTCTATGAGAGATGCATGGAGAAGCAGACCTAAACCCAACATATCTGCATCGTCGACCTTTGATGAAGAAATTCCTCCACAAAATGAGAGAACACACCTCAGAGCGTAGGCTAATGATGGATTTTTCTCAAAATGGGTGCGTTAGTTTATTTGGTTTTGGTCTGCAAATATTATCCGAACACATTCATAGGCATACTTTTTTTTTTACATTCCTTTTATTTTGATTGGAGGCTGCATAAAGTGATGGACAGAGCACCGAGCCAATCCTAGCTGATGTCACTTTCATCAGAAAATAAGGCATCATTATTATGAATGAAGGAATTGCTGCTGTGATCAAATCAACACATGACAAATATGTAACGCCTGATCACATCAGAAATTGCAGATTTCGTTTAGAATTAGTTTAGTTGGGGTACTTTGACAGTTTATCTAATTCTCTAACTTTTGTCTGTTACTAACCTAAATTAGAAGCTCCAGTCCATTATAAATATAGCACTAGATCAATGTAACTTGCATGCAAATAAATCAATGAATTGACATAAAAGTCAAGCAAAATGTACCACGAAAACACATGAAACACATTTGAAAAACAACACAGCAAAAACCCAGGTGCCTCCATCACTCAGACTGATAACCTGTGAAACTGAGAGGGGAGAGATGAAGGAGAGGTCTGTCCATTCACCGCTACGGTAACTTTGCTGAGAGCTTTCAGGTCTGGCACCAGTGACATAATGGCCCTTCTGTTTTTTATCGGTTCCTTGCTAGAAAAAAGCAAAAAGCAGCATCGAGTGGTTTGCTTTTTAGTTTCTCTTTCAAACTCATTGCCAATTGACAATAGTGGGTGGGAGTGTTAAAATCATCATATTTATGATCTGTCTGCTGCCAGTAAATACATTTTATTTGCAGTCAAATCTGAGTGGATAGAATAATGTGATGATTAGAGAATAGAGAATATCAACATCAACTTAAGTATCCTCAAGCTCAAGAGACAATTTTGAGAATCTAATCCCAAATCTATATGCATATAGACTTGCTCCTTAAAAGTCAGTTCTTCTTTCCTTCCTCTTCATTTGCCTCTATTCTTGATTACACACACACACAGACCTCTTACCTATTTATCAGACACACCCCTAAAATTGCTTCCTAGGTCTCTGCAGCTGAATTTCATTTTGAGTTTTGGGAGCTCAATAACAAAATCAGGGAGTTAATCTTAAGAGTCTTTCCTCCTTTCAACAAATTATTATGAAGATGTCAGGGTGTTACATGAAATCAAACCAAAAGCTAAGGTAAGTTCAGGGGCAAGCTTTCAATTTGTCAGGATTGGAAGCGTAGCTGTCAGTCACACTGGCAGGAACAAGTCGGCGGAGTTTGGGACTGTGGAGACTGATGAGCTCTTGTCCTTGCTGGAGTGACAAGTGACTCTTCTGCTGAGCAAAGACAACCACTTCAGCCAACCCTTGGAAGGAACTTAATTACTGTCTCCATATTTGGAAAGGGGAAGTCCTTTCTTGCTCAGCTCATAATTACTCAAAGACTATTTTTAGACAAAAATCTGTATCTGTACTATATGTACACACTTTGTTTTCTACGTCATCTCACAGAACTGTTGAACTGCTCCGTCCTTGACTTCTGCAGGCATTCCCCTTTTTTGTCTCCTCACACTTTGTTGACTTGGTAGTCACAGCATGTTTGCACTCCTCTCACTTGTCCGCTTTTTAATTTATGTAAATCTGGGATTAGTTGGACCTCGAGGAACGTTGTTTGTTTCTTTTATTCATCCGGTAAACAAAAACTCTTCCCTCGTGCCAGAACAGCAGCTCACGGATGACAGCCAAAAGTGGTGTCGTTTGTTTAAACCCAGCTCTGTGTACGGCCACCAAGCACAATGCAGTATTAAAGTGTTCATTTTGTTTCACGAGGAAGGCCACAGAGTTTTTCTTTCTGCGCATTATACCCCCAGTTTATCAGAGCACTGTCATATCAATGCAGACAGTCCAGGGTTTGGCAAAAGTAGATGCTGCAGAGATTTAACGGGAAATCAGGCCAATTCTCAATGCACTCGCTATCTTTTGCAAGGAGCTTTAGCCTGATATGATCAGACCAATCTAGTCCAGTAAACTAGCTCCCACTTAGCCACTCGCTGCCTGAGGGTGTCTGCATCACAGGATAAAAGAGATTCAATCGGAAATGTTTTTTTTTTTTTCTCTCAAAGTTTGTTTGGAAATTTGTACCAACTTTGTTGTTGTTGGGGACAGTCATTCTATCACAAGTGCTTCAGGACCAAAGAGGACCATTTGACCATCTGGACATTTCATGGCAGAATGTCAGATGTCGTCATGAGTCTAAAGTTTGGACCTGATTTGCTCTGCCAAGGCCAAATAGTCACCTTTTGTACTCACTGATAGATACCAGCCAATTGAATGTGCCTGTTTTCTTTCATCAGACTCCATGCATTGTTACCAGAGAAATCAACAAAAATGTTGAAATGGCCAAACGTTAAAAGAATTGAGAAACAATTCCTCGATCTGTGCCTTTATCCGATCCACACAAAAAAAGTTAATGAGGTCTATACTGGGACGGACCCATCCTCCATCCAAGTTCATGGATCCGTTCTGTAGTTTTCTGTGTAGTGCTGCTGGTGAGCCAACCAACCTACAAACAGAAACAGGTGAAAACATAACCTCTGTGGCAAAGGTAAAGAAGAAAAATATCCCGATATGAATCAAACGATAATTGGACTCTATACGTTAACTCCAAACAGACAGAACATCAACACCAGCAGCAGCATGATGCACAGCAAGCTAATACGCAGTCAACTTGAAAAAACAACAACAACAAAAAACAAGGAAATACCTGAAAACACGTTTTTCTCCTGCAATGATGGTGATGCACCATCTGATCAGAAATGATAGCAAGTCTAGTTGCGCAGACCGGGCATCCAGACTCCCCAATAATATAAGGCATCTGTGGGATGCACTGGAACAAGTCTAATTCATGGAGACCCCACCTCACAGCTTACAGGACCACAAGTATCCAGTGCCTGCATCCCAGTGCCAGACACCAGATGACGTCCCCAGAGGTCTTGTTCCATTCCTCATTGGTACAGAGCTGTTTTGGCAGCACAGTGTGTACCTACACAATATTAGACATGGTTTGATCTGATCAGGTCATTTTTGATTTGGCCCATTTCAGGTTCCAGTTTAGTTTGATTTACTAGGCACCAAATGGGCCTATGGAGAGCTTAAGTCCCAGATTAAGAAGATTTCACTTGTTGATTTTGGATAGAATTTCCATTCTTAATGTGGTCTTTATAATGGTAATGATTGAAAATTAAGGGAGAGACAGATGGAGATTGATATATGCAAAAAAAAATAAATAAAAAATGCCCTTGCTGAACTCAATCTGTGGTTCGTGACCGGCGCCTTACAGGCCACAAAGATGCTCCCACCATTAAATTCTCTACATCAGATGTTTTCTTTTCATTTGAATTGAAAGTGAACTGAACGCTTGCCAGAAATGACCTCAAACACATTCCAAGATTCCCAGAAACCGCATTGATAATTACTGCTCTGAAAATTGGTTTCAATGAGTTTCCAGACGACAGCAAACAGACCGATCAGACTTGTGTGTCAAACTGAGAACAGAATGTAGGATGTCCTCTCTGTTTGACAAACACTCGACCACATCTTTCTCTCTCTTTTGTCTCATTGCCTACCGTTTTCCTCTTCTCTCGTTTCTTGTCCTCAAAATGTTTTAATAACATGACAATTATAACTATGACATTAACACATAAGCGTCAGACTTGTGCATCTTTCCCTGGTACAGAATATGAAGTGAGAAACACGTGAGACCGCGCACCATCTGGCCACAAAATAAGCTAGAAGATTTGAATAAACACATTCCTCATCTGTGAACCATAAAAATGCCAGTTAAATCACCTTACAGCAACTGATGCAATCAACGTCACATGGTCTGTTAATTTGAAATGTAATTAAGCAGCCTTTGAAATCAGCCAAAAATATATTTAGATCTGTTGCAATAAATTGTCAGTTGAGCACATCTCCACCTCTAAATTGCAATAATTTCAAAAGGTGACCCCATCTCATGATTCAGGAATTGCATTCAATCAAAGAATGTATTACTTTCTTGGGTCAGAAATTACTTCAGCATCAGGCTCAGTCACGTTTGTGATTCATGTAGAGAGAGGCTTCCTGGACGTCTGGAGACAAGGGCGTGTCTGGAGAACAGGCAGTATCAAAGTGATAATATGATGGAGTTATTAGTAAGTGATTTTTTTTAATTACTCATGCCCTCTCTCTTCTGCCCTCGACCCACAAATGTGATGATTTAATACGGAGTGAGGACAAGAGAAAGTCTATGGTGTTCAACACGGTCCAGTGGCTCCACAGCACTTAAGCAATTTTGATGAGCTGTCACCTCTCCAGAGGTTGAGAAGGCTCGTGTTCATACAGTAACAAGCCATTCAACCAACAGTATAAGAAATGGTGTTTTGTGTAAATTGTATTTTGTCATAATGCTTAAACCTTAACATAAAGCTACTTCAGCACCAAGTTACAAATGATTTACAATATGTGCACAAATTCAGACAGTTGATGACTACTGGATGATACCCAACAGTTCACAGCTGAAATGGATAACTTACTTTGCACCGTGACACTACCTCTAAGCTCTTCTGCTCATCAGAAACCTCTGTCAGAATGGAAAGTTTTTAGTAGAGGTTCTATATATCTTTGTTTACACAGCTTCTTGCGCAACCAAAATGTAATGTCATGTTTCATAATTTCAACATTTTGGTGTCAGGTGATTGTTTAACCAAGTACAACCCAAGTCCAATTTAGAGACGCTTTAAGATTGAGGGCAAGATCAGGTCCAGGTTGGTATTGTTTTTTCCGTCCACATCAGTCTTTTTGATGTTGAGGTAACTGATCAAGTAAGTATAAAAACATATAGAACAATAGTACTGTAAACGTGGTGCTAAAAGTTGAGTTTGCCATCATTCTGTCACCATAACAACCACTTTGACTGAAACAAATATGCAATTTCTTCTTGGGCCTGGTGCACATTGTTCCTGTGTGAAATTTATGTACACACATTTTTGGAATTTTGCATCAAAGTCAGGGTCAGACCTGTATCTGAAGGACAGTTATAACCTTGAATCATCTTATGAAAATGTGAAGACCGGTCAATATATCCTTATTTTCTTCATATCCGGTTCCATACTTAAGTTTGGAACTTGGCTGCAACTAACGATTGTTTTCATTAATGATTAGTCTGACAGTTATTTACATGATTAACAAACTAATCATTTAGTCTATAAAATGTGAAAAAGTATTAAAACAATTTCCCAGAGGCCACAGTCACGTCTTCATATTGTTTCTTTATCACAGTGGCTATCCTGGAGAAAGCTCGATTGTTGTCTCATTCTCAGGACGTCAAATTCAGATGCTTTGGATCAGTATTCGAGAATGAGACTCAGCATCAAGTATCTTTCTCCAGAATCACCTTCCCTACCTTCAAGAAGCTGAAACCCACAAGCATTTGACATTTTTGCGAGAAAATCATTGCAGCTCTGACTTAGAACTTAAACAAAGCGGATCAACACAGGCACCAACTCAAACTTTATTCCAAACCTTCTGCGTTCTTCTATTTCCAAGCTGCTCCTGACACATCTCTCTGTTCTAGCCTCTGGGGTAAATACTCTGGGCTCTCTCTCCTCTTCCTTACTTTGATATCATCTATATTTTTCTCACGTGCTCGACCTTAACCTTATCCTCTTGTCATCTCTTGAACTGAGCTCTTCCTCCGACCTCTCCAAAATGCCAGACATAGTGTACGTCTAAACAGTCTCTTGCTGCTGATTCATCTATTAGTGATTCATGTTGTGTGGTTTCAAAAACAAGTACAGCCCCTGGGCTTTTACCTTGACAGTGATGCTGGAGGTCAGTTGTCCCCATGTGAAGGTCCTGTGGTGAAGAAAGAGTGATGCGGAGCGGATTTTCAGAGGATATTGACTAATATTAACAGTCTGTTCAGTGGTTTGTAGTGAGATCAGAGGCAGAGGGCAGATTAGTTCCCTTTGTTAGCCCTGTGTGTGTGTGTGTGTGTGTGTGTGTGGCAGGTTCAGCAAAGTTTGAACATGTTCCTTCAGTCTTAACTAGTTATTGATTCAGCATCTAATGAATTTATAAGATCCAGTCGAACTCTGGCAAGAAGACGGTGTGTTGGTGTCTGGCGAGGGCGTATGAGAGGTCATCCGGGGTCATACCAAACTTCAGTGTCAGCGGGCAGATTGGGTGACTGACTGATACCATAATGGGTTTCTAGCACCCAGCAGCAGAGGTGAAAGAATTGCTCAGATATTGTACTTCAGAAAACCATGCAGAATTTCTATGTTACTATTCCAAAGGTCGAGAATAGTATTAGCATAAGGTACCATAGGTCAAGGTACTTATTATGCAGAATAATGCATATTATTCTGAAACAGGCCATGCATTCATGTGTTTGTCATATTAATGTTAAAGTTGGAAAAGATGGAGGTAATGTTAAGTACGTTATACTTTATCTTTGGGAGCCAGTGAATTTCCCCCCTGGGGGATCAATTAAGTATATTTTATCATAGTTTATTTTTGATTATATGTCGTATTATCAGTGTAAATCTGCAATGTAAAAGGGTAAATAACATTGATGAAAAAATGCAGTGGAGTAAAAGGTTAGGGTTATGGTTAAGGTTCAGGCTGCTTGCTGTGAGTTTAATCATTCATTTTACGATGAATTATTATCATTATCGAACTCAACTTTATGTTATTAATAATGTCAAGAAAAGTTTAACAAAAAAGATAGATCTTGGAATATAATTATACGGATGAGACAGCAAGTAATCCTGAAGCATTCCCTCTTCTGTAGCTTTTTCAACTGAAACATTTGGTCCCTAAATGATCTCATATGTGGTTTTCAAAAGGTCTTTTTAAGGATCAAATATGCCGCTCTGCCATCAGACAGTACCATTTAAATTGCAAATCTTTATAACTGTCTCAGTTCTCTCTCACACTCTCGTGGTTTCCTCCCTCTGCTCAGCATTAATTAATTGTCTGATGGGGCTTGTCGTTTGCAGTCTGAGGGCTACATTGCCAACCAGGCCGACCAAGCAGAGCACGCTTCGGTGACTCGTATCGATTTCCCTGTCACAGGCATGTGTTGTTTGAAACTGGGGTTAACTACTGGGACAGCGAGGGAGCAGCACAGATCAATATGCTTCTTTACAAGCTCAGTCTGTCACCTGCAGGGACACACTTTAATACACACAGAAACCACAGATGTAGCCAAGCAGTGTCTGACACACCTACACAATCTCTGGATCTGAAAAATATCTCTTCCGGTTGGTTAGAACTTACACAGGTGCAGTCTTTAAGGAATACTACTATGGCAGTTCTTTTATTACTTTGTTTCTGTTGTGCAGCAAATTGGATTTTAACTTTACACTGAGGTTCAAGTACTGACTTTAATTTTTAAGACCTTTGGATGGTGTGTACATCCATATTAGGTAAACAGTACAGTACAGGACAAGTTTCCTAATCAGACTGTACAGACAAGACAGCATAGTTTATTGGGCCCAAACTGAATTTTTCCTCACTCATCAACATAGTCATATCACATCAGTCCAACCGATCTGTTTCACCGCTGAAGATGAGACTGAAGCACGCAGGAAGTAAAGTTAAATTTCAGATCCAATAACTTCTGTAAATGTTGGCGCTCAGCGATGATAAGTGAGCTGCAGGGGTTATTTATTGGAATTTCCATTCTCTCCTCTCATGTTTTGGGTTTCCAAACAGGAGCATCCTAAATACATATTGCATTTGCCAAAACACATTTTTTCAGCGTATGTTATGAAGGCTATGTACTGCTACAGAGATATCTACTAAAATAAGCATGCTTACCAGCTAGCCCTGACCTGCCACTAACCAAAGCTCCTATGCTAGCCGTGTTAGCACCAACACTTCTCCACTGCTCTGTGCTCACATTCTGGACCACTAGCTGCATGCCCCAAATTGGTTTGGAGTATGAATGTGCAAGGTGGCTCATTCTAACACACATACTTAATTTAATTTGTTTAATATAGTGAGGTAAAATGTTAGTAGGTGCTATAATCACACATGAATGGCTGTTTTGCATCACCTTGAAGCTAGAATTATATTAAAACCCAGTATTGCTGTGAATTGGTCCTGCTAATTGCCTCCAACAGCTAATGTGCCTATAGACTTTAAAGTGATAACTACCATTGTGCAAACAGCATGGGAAAATGTCTGATATTTCATAGGTCTATATATAACTACATATTACGCACCAAAAGCTGGGAGTACTGCTGGAGTACAGCCTTTATCACATGAGCAGAAGTCTGTGGATATCACAGACTCTGTTTTCAAACTACAAGCCAGATCTTATCTTCCAAGATGAGAGCAGGGATCCAAAATCTGATGGAAACCAGAAGGGTGGAGGCTGTTATAGATTACATGTTGTATGGATGTGAATTGTGAGTGTCTGCCTTATTTGTTTGATTTTCCACATTGTTTACTTCCTGACTTCATTTTATATTAAAGTCTGTGCAGATGGAAGTGCGTGAAGGGTTAAGATACATGTGTCACAGATAAACAAGCGGCTACAGAGTGTTAATTAAGTGTACCCTGCGCTGGTGAGGAGTTAGCTGAGGTTGTTTGCTTAGTGTGTAGTAGTGCTGACAGACACATGGGGGGGTCACAGAAAAACAAACAGACCATCACAGTGCTGAAATTAATGACCACGTCCAGAAGAGCAGAGGGTCGAAAAAAGCTGAGCAATTAATCCCCTGAGCCTTAATGATCAGAGCCAGGACAGATTCACACTAAGCATGTAACAAACTTAGCTGCTCTGTAGACTGTTCTGACTGTGAAGGAGGGTTATATTAGCTTTCCTCTGTCATATATTAATGTAAATTGAATTTCTTTCCTTTTTTTGGGATGAAACCAGCACTTCAAGGACATTACCTTAAGCTTTATGAAATTGGAATTGGTATATTTAATTTTTTTCTGACATTTAATTGACCAACAGTTAATAATTAAACTCAAAATAATTGAGAGATCACACCATAATGAGACAGCTGCTGCCCTCTGCAGCCTTACATTCACAGTCCCTGACATTTTCCCATCAGGTCGTTGGTTTTGGACTGGCGACCTTCCACTCTCATCTCTAGCTTCTTGGCTGCCACTGCTAAATCAGATTAGACTTCCTCGTGGAGGCAGTTTTCTTGCATTTTCCTGACCATTCACACTGTGCAAAAATATTTTCAGGCAGCAGGGACTCGTACAAAGCAGAGCTCATGTTCTGACTAGATTTCAGTGGTGGGTCGACATCTGGATTTGGTGGCGATTGGCTTTGATGTTCCCATGATGCAGTGCTGAGCAGCTTGCATGGTATGAAATCCAGAACATGTGGAGCTCCAGATGTAACAGTCCAAAAGAACAAACTGATCTTGGATCACAGCACTGCTGATGGCCTGTCTCGGTCACGTCTGTCTGTCTTGTCCCATTTCCTTTTTTATACAGCTTCCTTTGTCTTTCTTCACATATATGCTGACAAAAGAAATCTGTCAAGTATAACTAACACACATAAGCTGAATTCAAAATGGAGATGGATGTTAACATCAACCTTAAAGAGAACAAGTCCCACTGAGACAAGCAAAAACTGAAGAGGGGGAGAAAGGAGACACCTTTGATCATCTTTAGTCAGTGATATTTAACTTTTTTTGTGTGTTTGATGTGTCATATTAAGTCTCAAGATAAGACACAGACAGACACGTACAAGTTCCCCATGGTTCATGTCTTGTTCAAAACAAACTCAGATTGCCAAGCACAAAAAAACACAAAGTTTGTCTTACTTGTTAGGCCCCTTTGTGTCCCTTTCCTGCTTCAACGTGACAGTTTTCCCTGACACGAAGCAAGTTCTTAAAAGAAATGGTTGTTACACTTTGATGTGGAGGAACTTGGCACCAACCCATCCAACACCTTCGGGATGAACTAGAAACCTTTACTCCAAGCCAGACGTGATCACCAGTCATCATTGTTAGACCTCATCAATGTTCTTGTGACTGAATGGGAACAAATCCATGCAGCCAGGTTCCAAAATTGTGTAAAGACTGAAATCAGAAGAGAGGAGGCTGTTAAAGCAGATCATGGTTCTCAAAGGACATGTTCATCAGTCGCAAAGCACATGCTTTTTGCAAATCAGTATGGAGGTCCTTGTGGGGCAAGATATTCACTCCTAGATCTGAACACCCAAAAGTACAATCAGGAATCAGACATAACCTGTCTGAGTTTAAAGGCTTTGACCTGGATCCATGAAGGACTGAGAAATTCAGGACCTTAAACAGACACGGCTACTGTTTAAATGCTGGAACCATGACTCATGAAAAAACAAAAAGTGTTTGGCCAGGAGACACAGACCCAAAACCAATTTCAAAGCAGACTGCCAAGTGACAAGTAAACATTAGTTTAAAAGTTGTGTCCTACCTAATGTAACATTAGTGCTAGAGTCTGACAGATATGGCCTATCGCAGATATCGTCATAAATGTTGTACCCTATGTTCCGAAACCTTTTTTTTTTTTTTTTTTTTTTTGCCTAGGTATGCCGAATGAAATTATCATCCTTGCCAAGAAATTTAGTTGGGTACATCCAGGTTCTTTGTCGTGCTGATTGAAACAGCATGGCTAATCTACTTAACTGGAGTATTTGCCCATTGAAAACTGCATGAAACTGCAACTATAAAACGGTCCCAGGTCAGGTCTCTGCTACCAGGGTTTGGGTGGACCTCTAATGTAGTGTGCTAATCCTCAAATATCGTTTATTTGAATCCTGAAGAGACCTAATCCTTGCCAAAATTAATCTAAATTCCAAATTCTAAATCCTGTATTCTGCTTTAGGTAAAACCCAGGGGTGACAACATAATTCCACGTACGAGGCCAAAAACGCACAACGGCTCACAAAGAGAATCAGAAAGAAGATGGAGAGTAACCAAATGCCTGGAACAACAGACTTGTTATTTTCCTGCTGCCTCGGTGCCCCTCGCTGCTTCATTCATGACTACCCTCATTCTTCTGCCTCTCAGACGCTCACTCCCAGGAGCCCCGGGGTCAGACAGACACTGATGTGGCAAATGGCTGGATGAATTATTGATCTGATGACTTTGATACAGATAAGGCTGAAGGCACCCAAACATGTCTGGCTGTAACCTGCAGTCCTCTGGTCTGGTTTTGGGCTATCCCATTTTTTTCCCCCTCCTGTAGAGCAGTAATGTGACCTAGATTTAAGATCACGATTAACAGTGTTGTTGTTCCGGTTTTAAATTACATTTTATTTCAGGAGGAGAGTCACAACATATTTTGGTATGATAATGTCGGAAAACGCTATTGCTCAGTTGGGATCGGGTATTGTTTTCTGATTGAGTTTGCGCTTTTCTGCCAGGAAGTCTTCTAGTTTGGTTGGTAATTTCCAAGAATGTTTATGGACAAGTGCCAACAAGTGAAGTAATGTCATTCCATGTGGCTGTTGGGTTTTTATGTGCATGTGCTGAGGGTGGTCATATTACGGTAATAGTGTAGTAAGTTACAGAGAGCAAACTTTCCCAGCTGCTTTTCCCTTTAATTAAAACAGAACATGTGCTGCGGCTGCGGTGTTCTGTGGTCTGTTGGTGCCGTAGCAAGTAGGAGGGGTTGGAACAGTATCGCAGCATCTTTTATCGTGGGTTTCATCCCGTGCGTCATTGATTTAAGGATCTAGTCTGACACAGTGAGTGAAAAAAAAATATTGTTAGGGTTTTAGCATCAAGACTTCTTCAGTGGAAATGTGTGGAATTGATATCACCAGGTGAAAGTCTGGAAAAACGAATGAAAAATGAAAATGTATACGTGACACGCAATAAAAACTTCAAATTGTTAGTTATTAACAGACAGCAGATCTAACTGAGGGAGGCAGACTGCTCCAGAGGAATGGAGACCCAACAGCGAAGGCACAACCTCCCTTAGTTTTGCAGAGAGTATGAGGAGCAGTTAAAAGACCTTGTTCGGTTTATCTGAGGTGTCGGGGGGTTGAATGAGATGTAGGTGATCAAAGATGTATGAAGGGGCAGAATCATGTAGGGCCTTGTACGTGATGAGAAGTAACTTGAAATCAATTCTGTGTTTCACAGGGAGCCGGTGAAGGTATGCAAGGATTAAAGTGATGTGTGACCTGCAACTGGTACTAGTGAATAATCTGGCAGCTGCATTTTGAACAACTAGAACGCGGGAGAGAGCTGATTGTTTGAGACAGGAGTAGATGGCAATACAGTAACCAAGGCGGGAAAAAAAACAACTTGTGCATGGACTTTAAGATGATTTTGACTGATTTTGGCAAGGTTCCTGATTTTGAGAAACAGGTCTGTATAGGTTTGGTGATATATTGTACCGAGGTTTCTTCAGGTGGACCTGACACAGGTGGACAGAGAGCTGATGCAGGGAGTGACTCCTGGAAGAAAAATGATTTGGGCAAATGAGAAGGCCCTTGGTTTTATCACGGTTCAATTGTAGGAGATTGAGTGACACTAAAAGAAAAAAAAGATGATGATGTTAAAATGTCTTCTTAGTTCTTGATAAAATAGGGATCATTAACCTTTTATCTACAGCTGGTCAGAATTTTACTTTCTTATTGGCTGGTAAATAGCTGAACATCATCATTTAGCTTCAGTTATCATTGTAAGGACGTACAGCGTAACAGAGCCTCACAGTCCTGTTAATTATTTGCAGCCTTTGAGGTGTTTTCAGCCATGTTGATTTTTTAGGTGGTTAAGGGTTGCTCGTATCCCTACCAGAAGAAATATTCACAGAACAGGATGCTAACTTTCTCTTCTTGAAGTAGTTAACTTTTCTTTGGTTGGACTCTTCAGTGCCTCAGGAGTTCTATATGTTCAGTAATAAATGCACCCTGCCTGCATGTTTGAACAGTTTTTGGGGTGATGAGACTATAGAATGTGTTTGCATATTCAAATGGAGAACATTTGCCTCAAGTCTTTCTCGCTGACCCAGTAGAAACTCTCTGCAGTTTGGGAACATTTAAACTTAAGCACACATTTTCCATCCACAACCACCGCTCTTACTGCCGAGGTCTCTCCTCTCCTGCTTCACTTTTACCCTTTCCGCTCTCTCCCTATCCGGCACATGCGACTCGCTTGCCATTTTTCTGTTCGGAGGACACACTAATGCCACTGTCCATGTTTGCGTCACTGAGAAATACTCAAAGTAGTGTCCAAGGATAGGCAGGCTAGCGAACACGGAGAATAACATCATCACTGAATCCCACTTTTAGAAACAGTAGTGCAGCTCTAATAGAGACTGCAAGTTTACGACAGGAGATGAGCTGAATTGTCTGCAAGGCAACAGCAACAATATCTCACATTTAATCATAATAAACAGAAACATTTGAATGCAGAAGTGGAAAAGGCAGTACAAAGTGTTTTTTAGGCGATGGATAAGGCAGCCATGTGTCGTCAAATCTATTTGTCAACTTAGAAGTAACTGTTCTCTCTGTATGCTGCTAGTTTGTCTGAAATGTCATAACCAGGTTGTGTGATAAACGGTGATCGTCCTGGATGCAGTAAAATTCTCAAGTACAAACCAACAAATAGGAACTTTGCCCAAGTTGACAGTTTTGATGATTTCACATCGTTATCAAAGCTGATGAAAAAACACCAAAAATGAATCATATTTCCATCATCTGCACAATGTCATCCTCACTCACTTCCTGGTTTGCTGCTCTGCAACATATCGCTGCTGATTAGGGTTAAAAAAAAATGTCATTATTATGCTCTTTTAATGTACTGCTCGCATCATTATTCACACAGATCAGTTTATTGTTGTAGTCTTAAATAACATGAACAAAATGTTGCAGATTTAAAAAAACTAATCACTTTATCTCACTTAAAGTCATTAGGGATAATTGTGTTATTTGCAGATTTATCAATCCTGGTCAAATAATATGCAAATGAATTTAATTTGTATCATAATTATTGGTATTTATTGGACAAAAAGATAATCTAATAATAACGTATTGATATCCTGATTTCTTCTCCACCAAACAAATTCATAAACGGTGAAGAACTGACAGCCAGACTGTAACATCAAACGTTGTTACATTCCGCCCCGTCTGCCTGTTTGCTGAACACGCTCAGGCTCTGAAGCAGCAAACAGTACGTCTGCAGATCTTCCAGTCTACTTTTAGAAGAACCATCCATGGAAATACAAGTACTCAAACATAACATGAACACTGTGAAATCATTGGAGACATCAGGACGAGCCCCAAGTTATTTATTTGCTTTCATTTTGAATTGCAATTCATCGAAACAGCAACTCGTATCAACTCGAGTCCACGTCTCTAGCACACACACACACACACACACACACACACACAGCCTGATACACTGCAGCCAACCAATGTAGCATTGTGCCAACAGAAGACAGCATGGATGAAGAAGACAGGCAATCAAACATGGGTGTAAATATGTAGGTTATATTTTCCTACAAAACATTGGTTTTGCAAAGGTTCTGTGAGGAGTAAAAAACACTCAGGTTAATAAGGCCTTAAGGATACACGAACTGTGAAACACTGGGGGAATGTTTAGTTTGTTTACTACAAACTCCACAGGGAACCTTTATCAACAACATCAAACAGGCAGAACGCTTACTTAGTGGGGTTGTGTTTTCAAGATTCAGCCCACGTTATGAGAATCAAACACCAAAGCTGCATGCTTGACTCGACTGTCGTCACGGTGTGGACTGAGGGTCTCTACGGCTGTAATCAGAAGAGACTCCCAGTCTTCCCAGTGACCGTCCATCTTTGGTTGATTATTGCACACATCGATAAACGAAGGTGGCTCCCATATCTGACCATTCCTGGAGGCAAATGTGACACATTAAAAACCGAATATGAAAAAAAACAAAAAAAACTGGAACATTTGAAGTGCTCTTTTTAAAGGCATAAGGCTCAGACTGAGGTTTGTGCTGCAGTGATTGCTTCTCTATTAAACAGTCAGCGCTCGCCGGCTCACCTCACTTGACATCCTGGTTTAGAAAAAAATGTGATCTGTATTAGATTTGCAGGAGATTATGTGGGATAATTCATTCTATGTGCTAAATTCTATAGCAGGACATCATTAGTATTAACTGTGAAGGAGAATTTTAGCTGTGCACATTCAGGAGTTTGTTTCAGAGTTTCATTAGCATTAGTTTCACTCCACACTTTCGAGTGCCTAAATGCTGCTCCTGCCCAAAAAAAAACGATCCCAGAGTGAGACACAAAGGTGTCGCGTGTGAAAAGGTTACTTCAGGTAGAAGAAGAAGACGAAGAGGAGGAGGGGACGAGTCAGTTTTGTTAATGGAGCTTCTGTTACCCCCTGAGACGGAGGGTCAGACTGAGAGGCTCAAGACTGTCACGACAAGACAGATGCTGACTGATGTTGGGGAGGAATTGGAATTCAAGGTTTGCGGCCCCGCTCTGTTTGCAGTGAGGAAGCTCCTGTTGACGAACAGGAGGACAGGTTCGCTGTGACACAACAGGGAGAAGGATCAGCTTCGTAGACAGAGCGTCAGACCTCTGCAGAGTTCAGAGTTCACCGCTGAGCTGTCAGTTCCTCCTCATGCACCACTGAGTCTAGTGGAAAAGCATATTTAGCTAATTAGATTAGATAAAACCAATGGAATGTCCTGTGGGGAAATTAAGCTGGAGAATAAGCTGCAGATCAGATTGATACAGAGAGTACTGGAGATAATTCAACTAATTGAAGAACTGAACATTAACAGTCATGTAGGAATTAGCCACATCAAAACATGGCATCTTAATTTCAACATGTGCTCGATTTATTTAGATCTCTGATGAGATTTTTGTTGTTTAATTAACTTCATAAGTAAACTGTTCACTGTTTGACATTAGTAGGAGTCCAGAAGTCATAACATGTCAGAATGTATGAACTGATTGCCTGCAAGCTTTATTTTGGAAAGTCTGTAAGTCTGATGTATTATTGCTAGAGTTGGAAGCTTAAGGCCACTGACCAAGCTGCACTGTTTGAAGAGTCAGAACGTGTTTGAATAACTGCCTGCATGAACTGTGAACATTACTTTTGATATTATCAGAATTCTGAGGACCATGACTTTGACCATAAAGGTGACAGATCAGGAAAATGCTCATATGACTAGTCTAGTAATTTATTGATGGCTTGAAGAGATGTTCAGATTTTTTGGCTGACTGTACCTCCAGACAAACCCTCCCTACTGAAATACTTTGAAACCCATATACACATATGTTGATATGTCTCTTCAAGACATTTTTACTTTCTTTCCAGTGATCCAGAAATGCAAGTGAATCTACTTTCAAGTAGAAAAATGACTAAAACAGAAGTGACGATTTGAAAGCCAGCGTGTTAGTCAGGTGAATCAGAAACTTCCTCCATCAGTCCTGCATATGGCTCCTCATCAGTCAGACAGACCCCCCACCAGAACTGACGCACTTTAATCATTCATGTTATAATGAACCCAGGTAAAAAATTGATGGTGGGGTCTACTTTTCATCTCTGTGCGTGTCTGAGTGAGCGGGAGGTATTTTTCTTCCCTCCTTTTCAAACCGCAGCCATGATTTGCCTCACTTACATGAATAGTTTGCCTCTCACACACACACACACACATCAGGACACGCATGCATATCTTAATGTAGGCAAGTGAGGAGCTCTGATTTAATCCATCAGTGATAATGACCCTGTCTGGCCTGAGGATTAGTGTGTTTGTGTCTCTGAGTGAGTGAGTGTGCTTCAGGTCACACCGGTCTCTCACACATTCTGCCCTCGCAGCGCCTCGCTCTGATGCAGCCCTGATCTGTTGCACCGGAGCATCATTACTCTCCCCTGATCAACATGCAATCAATTCAGTGTTTCAAGGAGAGAAGAGTTGGATTAAAAAAACGTACACAAACACAGCAAAAAAATCTCATCATCACCGTGATCGTCAGATATATATTTTGTTGACGCTGTTTTTATGATTACGAGCAACAGAATCACAATTTCTCCAGCATTTTTTGCAAACCGATAGCTTAGCTGTCCCCGACCCCAGAGCACAATGTTTTCTTCAAACCTTTTTCAGCTTTAGTTCAGAGGAAGGTGGGAACGTACTCTCCGAGCTCCACAGTGTCAGAGGCAAACGTACACATGGATCATTGGGAGATTTTTTGCGTAGGAGGAGACTTTGAAAACACTGGACAAGCTTTATCGAGCCATTTTTTAAAACACGACTACTTTAGTTATTTAGGAGAATTCTGCAAGGCTTTTTTTTTTTCCTGTGAAGCTCCAGAGATGTTTTTTTTTTATACTATGAAACTTTTAGACTTTCTGTCATTGGTGGTAAGTCTAAATCTTTCCTGTTAAAATGTTCCTGTTATTCCTGTTTCATAATTGCACTGGCAAATCAATCTCCACTTAAGGTGGAGATGAATACTCTGGAGCTTATAGTCACCTACATCAATCGTAAGTGTGTGAGTTTCCCCAGCTGCTTTAAAACTGTAGCTGTTCAAACTTTCCTCTCGGACTCTTCATCCATGTTGTCTAAAAACTTGAACCTCATAGCTCATTCTTGAACTAGGAAACTGTTGACAGAACAATCTTAGCATGAAGGTTCACTGTTTGGACTTCTCCAGAGTTTCTGACCATTTCACAGGGTCTTCGTCAGACAGCTGATCTCCAGAGGTGATGAAAGAGCTTTTTAAAGAACTTTGCTTTGTGAAAAAAAAAAAATGTCTGTGGGAGTTGTAGAAAAACAAAATAACATTTATCTATGAACTACATATTACTAAAGAAGAGAAAAAAAAGGTGTGTGTGTGTCTGTGTATGTGACATGAGTCGGACTCTCTCCCTGTGCGTGTGTCTGTGTGTGTGTGTGTGTGTGTGTGTGTGTGTGTGCGCGTGCTTTGTGTTTGTGCTGCGTCTCCGTGACAGAAGTGGGTTACCCTCAGCTAAGAACAAAGCTAAGAGTCTGGCACTTTGATCGGCGATGCCAAAGCTGAGCTAAGATAATTACATCCTCACGCTGACTGCCTGGCAGTTGAGCCAAAGTAACGGAGGTGCTGCCTGAGACCCCGCTGAGAGCTGATTTGGCCAATTACAAGTTCTACATGATGAAAACTATAATCACAATTACACAGTGATTCATCATAATTCTTTGCTAAAATAGAGGACGTCTGTGAATAATGATCCTGCAGTGAAAGTTTAACAAAACTGTGCAGCAAAAAAGCCTAGTCAAGGTGTGAGGAGCCTTATGTCAGGAGCAAACACACTGTGATCACCAAAATGTGACCTGTAAGTAATTAAACATGATACCATGAATACAGAGTACGTAGGGACAGAGGGTTTGTTTAACTGTTGAAGTAGCTGTGGATAACATCCAGTCTAGCACCGAAATAACAAATATCTGTCTTGAAAGAGATATTAGTGCATCTGCAGGCTTGATAGTCTGAAGGTCTATAAGCTCACCTGTAAAACTGTGATATTACCCAGTTCCTCTGGGCTTCTTTGGGCACTAAATATACGTAATATGATATACTTGTATGTCTGACCCTTCCTTCCTACACCACTTCCTCCTTTTTTCCTATCATAATTACTGCGTCCACTAGAGGTCCCCACCTAACATTAAACTTGGATTTGGTCACAATAAGCTGGTTGTCCGTGGCAAAAGAAAAGCATATCCACATTTTGTGTTTTGTTTTTTTTAAAAAGAATCTATCTGTTAAAGGATGTTAACCAAACTGACTACAACATCATTTGAAAACATAACAGTTTCTGTTATGTTTCTTCTCTTTGATAGTTAGTTCAAAAAAGTCAAGTTTGAGAAGCAGAATTCGGAAAACATTTGATATTCTCATGTAATAAAAAAGAAATAGATCAGTGGAGCAAATACCCCAGCCGGGTTCAACAGTGCCTATTAATGGAACCAGGCTTAATCCAACATCAAACTCGATAGTCCTGTACTCTTAGATACCAGCCACCTAAGTATGTGTGATTTCAGATTCATCCCTTGATCAAGATCCGAGATCCATCCTCCATCCAAGTTTCATGGAAATCCGCTCAGAAATCTTTGTGCAGTCGCACTGACAAGCCAACCAACAAACAAACAGATGGACTGACAAACGCCACAGCCATGGGTGAAAACATAACCTCCTTGGCAAAGCCGACAATTATTCAAAATTAGGCGGCAGCTGCTGCTTGTCATTTTACGGGTGAAGTAACAGTGATTGCTATG